>NC_092373.1:36553466-36868466 GCF_030028105.1 Mobula birostris | reverse complement strand
ACAAAGTCAAAGCTGAACTTGAAAGAATAGAGGTACTTGACATCATAACTAGAGTGAAGCAGGCTGGATGCACCTGGACCAAAAAGAAATGCAAATTTGCAAAGTTGGAGGTGAAGTTCTTAGGCCACCTACTGTCCTCAGAGGGAGTGCAACCAGATTCAGGCAAACTGGCAGGAGATCGGAACATGGAACAACCTACCAGATGAGAGATCTGCAATTTCCTTGGCATGGTAAACCAGCTGGGAAAGTTCATTCAAGACTTGGCAGAGAAAACAAAGCCACTACGTAACCTCCTCTCTCAAAGAAATGTTTAGAGAGATGCACAACAGGGGAAGTCATTTTCATCATTTAACGCAGAGCTTATCTCTCCATCAACAGTGGCGTTCTTTGATCTGAACAAAACAAGCCAGTTCTCAGTATACACCTCTTCCTTTGGCCTAGGGGTAGTGCTCATGCAAAACTGCAGTGGCGTATGCAAGCTGGTGGCATTGCAGCAAGAGTACTGACCCCCACTGAATAATGTTGTGCCCAAATTGAAAAGGAGATGCTGGCTCTCATGTGGGCCTGTGAACATTTCAGCTGCTATTTGATAGGCGCTAAGTTCTGACTTGAATCAGACCACAAGCCACTTGTCAGCCTCCTAAGCCTGAACCACTTGGATGACTTACCTCCACGTCTGCAGAGATTCAGGATGAGACTTATGCAATACTGTTATGACTTAGGACTTGTCCCCAGAAAACCCTTCGCAACATTAGACACTTTGTCGGGGATGCCATGCAAAAGTGAATGGAGGGAAGCTGACTCCGCCCTCATGGAAGATACCAAAATCTACTCACTTACGTAAAATTCATTAGCTCAGTAATGTGAAAGCTTTCCTGCATCACAGAGTAAACTGGACAATATTTATACTGAAATGAAAAAGGACCAAATCTGCAGCAAGGTTGTGCAATAGTGTGAGCACGGATGGCCACCTGTTCCAATAGAGGTCACAAACTCAGACCTTACTGGCTTGAAAGAGACACACTCATTCCTCGTGTTTGCACTCACTATTCTTGATGGTTTGCCGCTAAAGGATACCAGTCTCGTCATCCCTGTTTCTATGCCCACCAAAATCATTAGTCAAATCTGCCAAGGGCATCAAGGCACTGAAACATGTTGCCTAAGCGCAAGGCAGTCCATGTGGTGGCCTGGTCTGAGCACACAGCTGGGAGACTATATAAAGCAATGTGAAGCTGGCAGAAAACTGCACAAAAAAAATCATGCTGAACCCCTCTGTCCCACAGAATTCCCAGACTTTCTGTGGCAAATTGCAGGCACAGACATTTTCGAGCTGGAAAGAGAGAAATATCTTCTCTTTCTGGATTACTACTCATGGAATGGTGAGGTGTCCAAGTTGTTCTCTACATCCTTAACAACCGTTATACAGCACCTGAAAGCTGTTTTCACTCACCATGGAATACCAGAGACACTTGTGTCAGACAATGGTCCACAATTCAGCTGCTCAGAATTCAAAGCCTTTGCTCGGGACTGAGAGTTCAAACACCAGACAAGCTGTCCACAGTGCCCACAGGCAAATGGAGAAGTGGAAAGAGCAGTGAAACTGTTAGGAGTCTCCTACTGAAGTGAAAGACCCCTACAAAACACTGCTAGTTTATCACTCCACACCTCTTGTGAATGGTGAACGGTTACAGTCTATCAGAGCTGTCAATGGGCTGAGACTGAGAACAGACCTGCCCGATCTTCCTTCCCTTCCCCAACCTCACTTACCGAAATTCAACGAAGTGAGAAATTTTGAGACAACGCAGCGTGAGAAAATGAAGAGCATGCGTGATCTCAGGCACAGAGCAAAATCTTTGTTGCTGCTCAGGAGTGGTGAAGCTGGTTGCGTTTCAGACCAATCGACCGACGGAACTATCATCTGGCAGTTTGTGATCAGATGTGACCAGAACATTACAATGTGTAGTCAGATGGAAGGAAATAGGGTGGCCTGATCTTTATGATGAGGACCACTCACCTGAGGTAGACGCACCTGTTGAAGAATCTCCATCCACTCCAACACTTCCAGGAACCTACACCAGATCAGGTGGTTTATCTGTCCCACCACAGAGACATACTCCAAAGCCTAATAGCTTAGGGTAAGTGACTAAAGAGGCAGAATAATCCTCTCACTTTGCTGGAGTGTCAGCTAGTCTACCCTGAACCCCATTAGATTAGGTGTTTTTTTAAAAAAGTGTTCTAGTGTTGAAAACATTTCACAAAATTTGACTGTTCTTAAAAAAAAGTAATTGAGAAAAATATGAGTAAAACAAATAGAGTGGGAGACCATTAAGAACAAAGAGAAAGACAGTTATAATGTTGGCAATTCTTTTTTATGTTTATGTAAAGAGCATAAGTTGCATGCTATGGGTGAAGTGAACGGAATTGCTCAATTTCAGTGACCATAATTTCAATGCAGTTCTATAGACAAGAAGTACATACCTAGATTTACCTTTTTTTCAAGAAGGGGAGAACTAGTGGTGGTTAATAGCTATTCATGTGTCACTCAGTTAGTCACTCCCACATGTGTACGAGCAGAGTTTTCAATAAACTTCGGTTGATTATCTTGCAAGGCTGCTGTCCTGGTGTGCTCTGTACTATCCCTCAGTATCGAACACAACACAAGAGGGGCAGGTAGGGGGATAATATAATCAGGCAGGCTCAGAATTGTAAGACAATTAGGCAGGTTAATATAATTATGCAGGTGAATATGATGAGGCAAATTAATGGAGTCCGACAGGTTTACTTTTAGACCACAACACCATAAAACATAGGAGTAAAATTAGGCTATTTGGCCCTTCAAGTCTGCTCCACCATTTAATCATGGCTGATCTTTTTTTTCCCTCCTCTGCCTTACTCCCTGGCCTTCTCCCCATAACCTTTGATGCCGTGTCCAATCAAGAACCTATCAGGCTTTGCCTTAAATACACCCATAAACCTGGCTTCCACAGCTTCCTGTGGTAATACGTTCCACAAATTCACCAACTTCTGTCTAAATAAATTTCTCCACATCTCTGATATTCTATAAGGAAGGACAAGATATTCTGCATATGCTGGAAATACAGAGTAACATACGCAAATTGCTGGAAGAACTCCAGGTAGACAGCATCTACGAAGAGGAATAAAGATCTGATGTTTCAGGCAGAGACCCTTCAACAGGACCTTATTGTATTGCAATAAAACATATTGTTATGATCTTGTGGATAGCTGAACAATTAAAACACAGCCATTAGCTGAAAGGGTCCCTGAAGAAGCGTCTTGGAATGAACTCAGTTGACCTGCTGAGTTTCTTCAGCATTTTGTTTGCATTGTTTTGGATTTCCAGCAATTGCAGAATCTCTTGTGCTTACAATTTACAACAATTAGCTGTGAGGCTCCTAATAAAGTGTTTAAGGAATACCAATCATGTATGCTAGGCTCTGTAATGGTACACATTGCTACAACTTTGCAAGTTAGGTAGAATTGATCAGAATTTTTTTCTGACTTTTTGGCAAGAGTTCTAAAATAATCTGCCTTGTTGTTAATTAAAATTAGAATTAGAATTTAATTTATTTCTTACATTCATCTCACAACATGAGAAAGTAAAAATATTTGTTGTATCTGTTGCAATGTACAAGCAATAAGGAGGGAAATGTGGGAGAATATTGCCTAAACACTAAGAGTGCATACATAATTGTTTTGTGTCCATGTATGTATAGTCAGATATGCAATCAGATCAATGTGTATTGATCAATCTGATGGCCTGCTGAAAGAAGCTGTCCCGGAGCCTATTGGCCCTGGCCTTAATGCTGTGATACTGTTTGTCAGATGGAAGCAACTGAAACGGTTTGTGGCTGGGATGACTGGAGTCCCTGATGATCCTCCCAGCCCTTTTTACACACCCGCTGCTGTGAATGTCCCGAATAGAGCAAAGTTTACATCTACAGTTTTGCTGGGCTGTCGGCACAACTCTCTGCTATGCCCTGTGATTGAGGGGAGTACAGTTCCTGTACCTGGCAGTGACACAGCCAGTCAGAATGCTCTTGATGGTGAAAGTCCTGAGGATTCGGGGACTCATGCCGAACTTCTTCAGCCATCTGAGGGGAAAGAGCTGCTGTTGTGCTTTTTTCACCTCACAGCCAGTATGTACAGTTCAGGTGAGATCCTTGGTGATGTGTATACTGAGGAACTTGAAACTACTCACCCTCTCAACTACAGCCCCAGTGATGTCAGAAGGGACTACCTGTCTCTGTTCCTCCTGTAATCCATGGTCAACTCCTTTGTTTTTGTGACATTGAGGGAGAGGCTGTTTTCTTGGCAACACTGTGTCAGGGCATTGACTTCTCCTCTGTAGGTTGTCTCACCATTGTTGGAAATAAGGCCTATCAATGTTGTGTCATCTGCAAATTTGATCAGCAGATTGGAGCTGTGTGTGTCATGAGTGTATAGAGAGGAGAGGAGGGGGCTCGGGATACAGTCCTGGGAGGCACCTGTGTTGAGGGGCAGAGGTGACGGTGCCCATCCTTACCACCTATCAGCAATCGATAAGTCCAGGATCTAGCTGCACAAGACAGGGTGCAGGCTGAGGTCTCTGAGCATCTTGTCAAGCCTGGGGGAAATTATGGTATTGATTGCTGAACTGTAGTCCAGCATTCTAACCTAAGCATAATGGACTGATTCCAGCAATGACTTTTGAATTATTTCATCTGTGCGAAATAGATGAAATGCGTTCAAGGATTTTATTAACATAAACCGGCTTGACTTCAGCATTCCTCTCTCCTCCTCTAACTTTATTCCTTGTGAGCACATTGCCCTCCACTCTCACCGCACCAATCCCAACCCTAGCATCAAACCCACAGGCAAAGGGTGTGCTGTTGTAGTGTGATGGACTGTTCACTATCTTGGTGAGGCCAGGTGGTAACTGTCAGGCACCTCCTCATACCTACCATTTGAAGAGGGCCTCACTCCTGACCATCAGAAAACTATCTCCAACACCATCACTAAGTTCAGCAACTCTTGAGAACCTCGCCAGCCACCAAACTCATAGTTCCCTTACCCCATGCTGCTTGTTTCTACCTCCTACCCAAGATCCACAAACCAAACCTGCCCCGCTGAACTCATGTCCTCATACCTTGACTCCATTCTATTCCCCTTCCGTCCCTTCCCACCTACACCCACGACACTACTCATGCTCTTGATCTCCTCGCTAACTTTCAATTCCCTGGCCCTGACCACCTCGTTTTCACCAGGGATGTCCAGTCCCTATGCATTTCTATCCCCCATTAAGAAGGCCTTAAAGCTCTCTAGTTATTTCTCAATAAAAGAGCTAATCACCATCATCCCCTCCATCTGGAGGAATTGTTCCTCAGCTTCAACAATTTCTCCTTCAACTCCACCCACTTTCTGCAGACTTGAGGGTTAGCCATGGGCACCCACGTGTCCCAAACTAAGCCTGCCTTTTCATTGCCTACTTGGAACAGTCCATGGTCCAAGCTTTTCCTGGTAGTGCTCTATAACTCTTCCTCCACCACACCGATGACTGCATTGGTGCTGCTTCAAACACCCATGCTGAGCTTGTCAATTTCATCAACTTTTCCTCCAACTTCCAACCTGCCCTTAAAACCCCTCCCCTTCCAAGCTTCACCTATCTCCTGGCGTTTCTCTCTTCCCTCCCCCCACCTTTCAGATCTACTCCTCAGCTTTTTTCCTCCAGTCCTGCTGTAGGGTTTCAGCCCGAAAAGTCGACTATACTTTTTCCCATATACGCTGCCTGGCCTGCTGAGTTCCTCCAGCATTTTGTTTGTGTTGCTTAAAGTCACATGGTCCATTTCTGACACCTTCCTCCCATTTCTTGATCTCTCTGTCTCCATATCTGGAGACAAACTGTCGACAGACACCTTTTACAAACCTACTGATTCCCACGGTTATCTGGACTATACTTCTTCACTATCTCCTGTAAAAATGCTAATCCCTTTTCTCAGTTCCTTCATCTCTCCCACATCCATTCCCAGAATGCAGATTTCCTTTCTAGGACATCAGAGATATCCTCCTTCTTCAAATTCCTTCCTCCAGTATTGATGCTGGCCTCACTTCCATCTCCCAAACATCCACTCTCATATCTTCATCTTCCAGCCACGATAACCGTGTTAGAGCTTCTCTTGTCCTTACCTACCACCCCATGGGCCTCTGGATAACATATTATTCTAAGCAACTGCAGCCATTTCCAAAGGTATCCTACCACTAAACATATCTTAAGTTCACTCCTCCCTCGGCTTTCCACAGGGATTTCTCCTTCCATAATTCCTTAACCCTTTGTCCCTCGCTACTAATCTCCCTCCTGGCACTTATCCCTGCAAGTGGGCCTAAGTGCTACACTTGTCCATTCACCTCCTCCCTCACCTCCATTCAGGGCCCTAAGCGGTCCTTCCAGGTGAGGCAACATTTCATCCGTGAATCTGCTGGGGTTGTCTGTTGCATCCGTTGTGGCCTCCTTTACATTGGTGAGACCCATTGTATGTTGGGGGACGGCTTCGTTGAGCACCTCCATTCCATCCGCCAAAAGCAGAACTTCTCGATGGCCAAACAATAAGCAATAAATAGCGAGGACATGAGATGAAGAGTCCTTGGAAGTGAGTCCGTAGTTTGTGAGAACAGTTTAGTGATGGACAAGTTCCTGTTCCTGAACCTGGTGGTGTTAGTTCTGAGGCTCCAGTGATTTCTTCCTGATGACAGCAGTGAGAAGAGAGCATGACCTGGGTGGTGGGTGTTCCTGATGATGAATGGTGCTTTCCTGCAACAATGTTCCATGTCGATGTGCTCAGTGGTGGTGGTGGTGGTGGGCTTTGCCTTTGCTGGACTGGGTCGTATCCACTTCTTCTTCTTCTTCTATTCCCCCTCTGGCCTCTTACTGTTATGTTTTGTAACTTCAAAACATTAAACTAATTCAAATGAAACATGGGAGTCTGAAAATGTAGTTCGACTTTAAGCGAGGTACACATGTATCATGTGGTAGTGGGATGACGTATACAATTCACCTATTTTTACATATACCCATAATGAATGATTGAAATAAAGAAAAATGCTAAATCAAACTATATATATATATATATATATATAGAAGGTAACTCAAATATTATTGAAATAGCAAATATACATCTTTACCGCTTGGCTATAAACTCCAACTCAGTGTAGAATGCATCTTGACTTTTTACACAGTAGATTATAAAATACAACTACTATACACAGCCAACCACATCATAGTAAATTTTTTAATTGTCCCATTCAGGTTTAAATGTTTAATGGCTGTGGAGGATTTTTTACTCTTGTGGGATACACCTTTCCTGACAAGGGGGGGATCGCTCTGCTTGGCCGGTGAGATGGTGGCTGTTGAAACAGTCTCAGGTTTTAGGGATTCCTGCATGGTGGTTTTGGGAGTCGATTCTGAGATTGCAGAACAGTCCTTCCAGGTGAGGCAATACTTCACCTGTGAATCCGACAGCTCTGGACACCTTTGTTCTTTTCTCTCTCTGGATCTACTTCAATCTCTTTCTTTTTCTTTCTCACATTTCTTCTCTCTTTCATACCTTTCTCTTTCTCATTTGCATTCTTTCTCTCCATTTCTTCCCTCCTTTTCCTTCTTCTAGTTTCTGCATCAAAATCTTGGGAAGTGTACTGGAGTATTCTCTTATTGATCCTTCTATTGCTTTCTTCACAATCTGTTCTCCCCTCTTGGTTTCCTCATCCACAACATCATCTGACAAATCCTCTGCTTCTATATCTTCACTGATTCATTTCTATTTTGCGTTCCATTCATCCAGCTGGGCTTTGGCCTTTGCATCTACTTTTACAAGCAGTTTGTGTCTCCCACTGAAGCTCATGCAAAAACCTTAATGTACACAGAGCAGATTCTGGCTCTTTATACTCACCAAAGCTGAATGAACTTTTTTGAAGCTCCTTGAACTCTCTTCCAGCTTAAAACCGAGCTGCTTCTCACAAGTAACTGCCTGATTAACACGTCAGAAGCTTTCTCATTTATGTTGCCGACAGAAACTGTTGGAGTTGGACCACTGCTTTTGTTTTATTCATGCTTCCTCTGAGAAGCAAATTCCTTCCTTGGTCCAATATACTTTCCAACTAGAGGCACAATGGTTGGCACCAACATCTGTTTGTCATCTTTGGGTGATGGTTCATGGTGTTCAGCATGGAGACAGTTTTGGCATCATCCATTACTTTTCTTAATTCACTTTCAGTTGGCTTCGTTGCAGGGGTTATGACATTAAACTGTGGATGGATCGCCAATCAGGTTGTAGTTATCTCAGCCAATCACCCCACCCCCCCCCATACACAATGCAGGTCCTTCAGTTTTTACCATATACAACCCTATTGTGGCTTGTTGGTTGCTGTATTTCACTATTATGGATGTCGTTCCCATAGGAGCTATCTTTTCTTCAGAATGTTTTTTTCGGTTGATAGCTGCAGGCTTGCCATTCACTTCTGGTATAAGCAATATTGCTTGTCTAGTGCTAACTTTCACAATGTCAATATCAAGACTACACAGTCCTGTGTCACTCTCACAATTATCAGGTTTTTCCATCAACAACAAGATTAGTGCTTGTTTTGAAACTGGGACTGGACTTTTTAGCATTTTCTCTTCTCTGTGAAGTCCATTTATTCTTGTCTGCCTGACCTGCTCTCTGTATGTGTCCTACATTTTTGCATTTCCTGCAAATTTCATTTTAAATCTGCAGTTGTTTGGTGTACATGAGCCCCTGCTACAAAGGTAACACAAACAACAGGAATTCTGCAGATGCTGGAAATTCAAGCAACACACATCAAAGTTGCTGGTGAACGCAGCAGGCCAGGCAGCATCTCTAGGAAGAGGTACAGTCAACATTTCAGGCTGAGACGTTTCAGCTGTAGTCCTGACGAAGGGTCTCGGCCTGAAACATCGACTGTACCTCTTCCTAGAGATGCTGCCTGGCCTGCTGCGTTCACCAGCAACTTTGATGTGTATTACAAAGGTAACACAATTTGTTTGGGCAGGCTGGTATCCGTTTAGACACTGCAATTGTGTTGAAGCTCACTTTTATTCCTGACTTCAGCTCAGTTGTATCTCTGTCTGCAGTTTCCATTGAAATACCAAATTCAATTTTTCATTTGAATGTAGGCTCTGCTTCAGTCAGGGGCTGTTTTTGAGTGCTTACTTTTAAAATTCCACAAACAAAATGATCTCTCCGTGTATCATTATGCTTATCACTGCACTAACAATGTTTAGACAATGTTAGTACAGAAACTATTCTGGGAATAGTCTACAAGGCACAGGATAGATATGTTTCACAGAAGAACTTCTCAAACAGCAGGGGTAGACAACCATGGCTGTGTCATAAGGTAGGTGTTGATGGCAGACCCAAATGCAAGACACAGACACTGAAGTACTGGGAACTGGACTGGACTAGACTAGAGTTAGAGACAGGACTGGACACAGAATAGGAGCTGGGACAGGAGCACAGACTTGAGCTAGGACTTTGGCTAGGAAAGCAGGACCAGGACAAGGAAGTGGGAACTAGGAGCCTGAGTTTGGACACCAAGCCAGAGACTGGACAAGGACCCAGAACCTGGGTCTTGACTGGGGCTCAGACCCTGGAACCAGGCGAGGACATTACATGGCTACAGGTCTGGACATGGCTCGGGTTCTTCGAGGCTTGGCTACAGGACTAGGCAATGCTTGGGTATGGACTCCGAGCCAGAGACTGGGCAAGGACCCAGAACCTGGGTCTTGACTCAGGCTCAGACTCCAGAACTAGGTGAAGACATGACTACTGGGCAGGACGAGGCACTCCTAGGCAGGTCAAGGGGAAGAGAACAGCCCTGCCTCAGGGTAACAGCAAAGACAGCATGGCTTACCCATCAGAGGCAAGGGCAGGAAGGGATAGATCCAACCACAGGGTAACAGCAAGGACAGCCTGACTTACCCCACAGAGGCAAGGATAGGAAGGGCCACCATAGGGTAACAGCAAAGATGGCCTGACTTATCCAACAGAGGCAAGGACCAGATACTGACAAGACAAACCAGCACCCACACTTGATCCCAGGGCCACTTATATTCCCAGCTCTAAGATGAGCATCAGGTGTCTGTGATTAGGCCCAACTGAAACAAGGGACAGCCAGAAGACCCGGAGTCCGGAGTCCACAGACCGGACTGTGAACCAGAACGCGGATTTATGAACTGGAACATGACAGGCTGACAAGGGAATTTAAGGACTGCATAAAAGCCAAGGAAAGGGCATATAAGGTCGCAAAAAAGAATGGGAAGTTGGTTGGTTGGGAAGCTTTTAAAAGCCAGCAAAAGGCAACTAAAAAAACTGTAAGAAGGGAAATGATGAAATCTGAGGGCAAACTAGCCGAGAATATAAAGCCAGGATACTAACAGTTTTTTCAGTAATATAAAGAATTAAAGGGAGGTGAGGGTGAGGACCAGTGGAAAATGATGCTGGAGAGGTAATAATGAGGACAAAGAAATGGCAGATGAACTTAAACACTTTGCTTCAGTCTTTACTGTGGAAGACACAAGCTGTATGCCAGAGGTCCACGGGTGTCAGGGAGCAGGAGTGAGTGCCATTGCTATTACAAAACAAAAAGTGCGAGGCAAGCTGAAACGTCTTAAGGTGGATAAGTTACCTGGGCCAGATGGATTACATCCCAGAGTCCTGAGAGAGGTTGCTGAAGAGATAATGGATACATTGGCAATGATCTTTCAAGAATCACTTGATTCTGGCAAGGTCCCAGATGAAAATGGAAGATTGCAAATGTCACTCCACTCTTTAAGAAGGGAGGAAGACAAAAGAAAGGAAACTATAGGCCAGTTAGTCTAACCTCAGCGGTTGGGAAAAAGTAATTCTATTATTAAGGACAAGGTTTTGGGGTACTTGGAGACTAATGATAAAGTAAGTCAAAGTCAGCATGGTTTCTGTAAAGGGAAATCTTGCCTGACAAATCTGTTAGGGTTCTTCAGGGAAGTATCAAGCATGGTGGACAGAGGGTGGGTGTCATTTATTTAGATTTTCAGAAGGCAGTTGATAAGGTGCCTCATATAAGGCTGCTTAACAAGATAAAATCCTATGGTGTTACAGGAAAGATTCTGGCATGGACAGAGGAATGGCTGACAGGCAGGAGGCAGCAAATGGGAATAAAGGGGGCCTTTTCTGGCAGGTCGCCAGTGACTTGTGGTGTTCTTCAGGAGTCAGTATTGGGACTGCTACTTTTCACATTATTTGTCAATGATTTAGATAGTGGAATTGATGGCTTTGTGGCAAAGTTTGCAGATGATATGAAGATACGTGGTGGGATAGGTAGTGCTGAGGAAGCAATGCGAATGCAGAAGGACTTAGACAAATTGGAAAAATGGGCAAAAAGTGTCAGATGGAATACTGTGTTGGGAAATGTATGATAATGCATTTTGGTAAAAGAAACAATAGTGCAGACTATTACCTAAATGGGGAGAAAATTCAAACATCAGAGTTGCTCAGGGACTTCGGAGTCCTGATGCAAGACTCACAGAGGTTAATTTACAGATTGAGTCTGAGGTAAAGAAGGCAAATGTAATGTTGGCATTTATTTCAAGGGGAATAGAATATAAAAACAAGGAGATAATGCTGAAGCTTTATAAGACACTAGTCAGGTGCACTTGGAGTATTGTGAACAGCTTTGGGCCCCTTACCTCAGAAAGGATGTGTTGTTATAAGGGAGAATCCAGAAGAGGCATGTGAGGATGATTCCAGGAATGAAGGGGTTAATGTATGAGGAGGGCTTGACAACTTTGGGCCTGTACTCACTGGAACTTAGAAGAATGTGAGGGATCTCACTGAAAACTGCCGAATGTTGAAAGGGGTAAATAAGGTAGATGCGGAGAGGATGTTTCCTGTGGTGGGAGTATCCAGCATTAGAGGGCACAGCCTCAAAATTGAGAAGCAACCTTTTAGAACAGAAGTAAGGAGGAATTTTTTTAGCCAGAGAGTGGTGAATCTGTGGAATGCTCTGCCACAGACTGTGGTGGAGGCCAAGTCCGTGGGTATATTCAAAGCGGAAGTTGACAGATCCCTGATAGGTCAGGGCAGCAAGGGCGATGGTGAGAGGGCATGTGTATGAGGTTGAATGGGATCTGGGATCATCCATGATGAAATGGTGGAATGGACTCGATGGGCTGAATGGCCTAATTCTGTCCTCTGTCTTATGGTCTTATGGTGTCTTCAATTCAGTCACATATGCTGAAATGGACGCTTCTTCCTTGAGTCCAGTTATGAAACCTAAAGCATTCTGCAACTAGTAATGGCTTTGTTTCTAGCTACCCTCCTTTCCCTTCCCCCACCTTTTTATTCCGGCATATTCCTCTTTCTTTCCAGTCCTGGGGAAGAGTCTTGGCTCGAAATGGCGACTGTTTATTCATCTCCATAGATGTTGCCTGACCTGCTGAGTTCCTCCAGCATTTTGTGTGTATTGTTTTATTAACTATGTTTGAAGGGTCTCTACCTCTTGAGACAGCTTATCTACTGATGTCTATTATAAACACACAGACTCTCATAGCTACTTGGACTATACCTCTTCTGTTACTCGTAAAACTGCCATCCCTTTCTCTCAGTTCCTCCGTGTCCTTCTTTTTCAGACCAAGGCGCTTCCCCACGTCTGCCATCAATGTTGCCCTCAACTGCATCTCATCCATTTCATGCATGGCTGATCTTACCCCCGTCCTCCAGCCACCCTAACAGGGATAGGCTTCTTCTCCAAACCTACTACACCACCAGCCTTCGCGTCCAGCACATAATTCTCTGGAACTTCCACCATTTCCAACAGGATCCCACCACCAAGCACATCTTTCCCTCCCCCACACTTTCTGCTTTCTGCAGGGATTGCTCCCTACGTGACTCCCTGTCCTTTTAAACCTTCCCACTAATCTCCCTCTTGGCAAGCAGAACAAGTGCTACACCTGCCCCTACACTACCTCCTTTACTACCATTCAGGGCCCCAAACAGTCCTTCCAGGTGAGGTGACACTTTACCTGTGAGTCTGTTGGGGTCACATACAGTGCCCAGTGCTCTCGGTATGGCCTCCTGTATATTGGAGAGACCCGATGTAGATTTGGAGACTGCTTCACTGAACACTACACTCCGTCTGCCAGAAAAAGCAGGATCTCCCAGTGGCTACCCATTTCAGTTCCACTTCCTATTCCCTTTCTGATATGTCTATCCATGGCATCCTCTACTGTCGCGATGAGGCCATAATCAGGTTGGAGGAACCACATGTTATATTCCATCAGGGTAGCCTCCAACCTGACGGGCATGAATGTTGGTTTCTCGAACATGGTAATGGCACATCTTTCACCATTCTCCATCCCTTTTCCCTCGCTCACCTTATCTCCTTGCCTGCCCATCACCTCCCACTAGTGCTCCCTCCACTAAGAAGAAGGAAGACATTTCAGAGGCACCTCTGTATCAGAGCAAATACAAAAAAGATAGGGGAGCTGAGAATTGGATTAGAGTCCTTCCAGGAGGTGGGTAGAGGGGAATGAAACATAGCAAGCTGGAAAATTAGTAGGTGGTACCCAGCTGCTTAGGAGATGGAGATAGAGAGATTCAGAAAAGTATGTGACAAACCAAAGATGAAAGTGAAGGCAGGGTAATAACTGGACAGCAAATGTAATGAAACTGTTAAACTCTGCAGGAATGTAAAAGGCAGCACACATGCAGTCACTGATGAACTGAGAAAAAAGTTGGGGAAGGTTAGCAGGCTACTGTACAGCAAATGACAAACAGATCTACTGATATATCCAGCAAGAGGGATTCTAAATACCTATCCTTTCAACTTACCGACACCGTAACCGTTGAGATTCTCACCAACAATATCCTGGCAGGGGGATTGGAACTGGAGTGATCGTGCTGAGGATGAAGTAGTGATTTACAAACAGAAGTAGTGTGTACTGAGACTCCAAGCAAGGAGGGGCTGGTGATAGGGCAAAATTGCAGTCCACAGGATGAGTTGCAATGTAAAAGGTGGACTAAATTGAAAAGGGTGACTACAGGACAGGAGGTGTTATATTTAAATGCACGCAGTATACGGAATATGTTAGATGAACTTGTAGAACAGTTACAGATTGTCATGTATGATTTTATGGGTATCACTGAATCATGGCTGAAAGAAGATTATACATCCAAGGATACATATTGTATCTTCTCTGTGGATTGTCACCTTGTCGTGGTGGAGAAGCTTGTGTGGTCCTGTGATCCCGAGAGCGATGCCGTCTGGAGCTATGCTCCTGGCAGGGTCACCCATGGCGGTAAGGTCGAGGGTGAGGTCCCTGACAAAGAACAATCCAACCAAGACCTCAATGGTGGAACAGGCGGATGAAGTTATTTCGGACTCAACGGCTGTGAAGGCGGATGAAGGCTGCAACAAATCCATCAGCTCCAATCGTCGTGGTTTCCATGCCATTGGAATCAGTTGGTTGATTTGTGAAGTATCGTGTGCTTCTTGGAGTGCAACATCAAATACACGTTAAACAAATACACGCACAGGCGTCTTTGCTCTGTGGGCCACTTCTTCAGAACACAGACCATCATCCTCGACCTCGAGGGACAGCCACGACAACGATGACATATTGTATTGAAGGTAGCAGAGGGGGTAACATTGCTCTGTTGGTAAAAAAATAAAATCAACTAATTAAAAAGACACAATAAAGGGTCGGAAGGTGGTGAATCATTGTGGATAGAGCAAAGGAACTGCAAGGGTAAAATGATCCTATTGGGAGTTACTTACAGACTTTGAAACAGTAGTAAGGATGTGGTCTACATTTAGAACAGGAGATAGAAAGTGCATGTCAAAAGGGCAATGCTACAATAGTCATGGGGGATTTCAATATGCGGGTAGATCGGGAAAATCAGGTTGATGGAGCATTTTTTAGAATGCCTATAAAATGGCTTTTTAGAGCAGCTCATGATTGAGCTCACTAGGGGATCAGCTAATCTTGATAGGGTGTTGTGCAGTGAACTGGAATTGATTAGAGAACTTACAGTAAAAGAACCCTTGGGGGAAGTGATCGTAATATGATTGAATTCAACCTGAAAATTGAGAAGGAGAAGCTAAAGACCGATGTATCAGTATTACAGTGGAATAAAGGGAATTACAGGGACATCAGTCAGGAGTTGGCCAAAATTAATTGGAAGAGAACACTGGCAGGGATGGTGGCCGAACAGCAATGACTGGAATTCCATATGCAATTTAGAAGGCACCAAGTATATACATCCCAAAGAAGAAGAAATATTCAAAAGACAAGGTGACACAACTGTGGTTAACAGGAGAAGTCAAAGCCAGCATCAAAGGCAAAGTGAGGACAGAAATAGAGCAAAAATTAATGGAAAGGTAGAGCATTTGGAAGCTTGCCTGACAAATCAGTTGGAATTCTTTGAAGAAATAATAAGTAGGATGGACAAAGGAGAATTGGTTGATGTTGTGTACTTGGACTTTCAGAAGGGCTTTGACAAGGTGCCACACATGAGGCTGCTTAACAAGTTATGAGCCCATGGTATTCCAGAAAAGATTCTAGCATGAATAAAGCAGTGGCCGACTGGCAGAACGCAACAAATGGGAATGAAGGGAGCCTTTTCTGGTCGGCTGCCAGTGACTACTAGTGTTCCATATGGGTCTGTGTTGGGACTGCTTATTTTTACATAATATGTGAATGATTTGGACGTTAGAATTGATGGCTTTGTTGTAAAGTTTGTGGATGATATGAAGGTGGGTGGAGGGACAAGTAGTTTTGAGGAAGTAGACAGGCTGCAGAGTATTTAGACAGATTGTGAGGATGGGCAAAGAAGTGACAGATGGAATGCAGTGTTGGGAAGTTTATATTCATCCACTTTGTTAGAAGAAATAACAGGGCAGACTATTTTCTAAATGGAGAGAAAATTCAAAAAATATGAGGTGCAAGGGGATGTGGGATCCTTGTTCAGGATTCACCAGGTTGAGACTCTGGTGACGAAGGCAACTGCAATGTTAGGAGAACTAGAATATAAAAGCAAGGATGTAATGTTGCAGCTTTATAAAGATCATAACACCATATGTTAGAGGAGCAGAATTAGGCTATTTAACCCATCGAGTCTACTCCGCTATTTCATCAAAGCTGATCTTGCAGTGATGTGCTACACACAGAGCTAGAAATAATGACACGCAGTCTGTAAGTTGCACTCGAGATGCATTTATTCAAACTTCGCGGCACTGGCTTTTAAGCAGTTCCTTTCCAGCCCTCTCTGGGCGGAAATGGCGTTTGAGGTGCATTACGAAAGTCTCTCCCTGTGCGTGGGCTATTTTATGAGCCGGTTCTCTTGTGTAGAAAGTGGGTGCCACATAACCCCCCGCCCCCCACCAAGAACCGGTGATACACCTCCAATGTCCACAGTCTGGATCAGTCTCTGTTTGGGCCGTCTTCCTCTGCGCTGCAGTGCCTGAACCTCGACCGGCTGCGCCAAGTCTACATGGGCCGGTTTGAGTCGGTCCACCATGCAAACCTCCTCTTTCCCCCCAATGTCCAGAACGTACGTGGACCAGTTGTTACTGATCACTTTGAACGGCCCCTCGTACGACCGCTGTAGTGGTGCCCGGTGTGCGCCTCTTCGTACAAATACAAACTTAAAGGTCTTTGGGTACGCAGGTCGGGATCTGTCTGTGCTGTGAAGTTGGTACGGGGGCCAGGTTGCTGAGCCTTTCACGTAGTCTGTCCAGGACTGCTGCGGGTTCTTCCTCTTGCCCCCTTGGGGCTGGTATGAACTCTCCTGGGACGACCAGGGGTGTGACGTACACAAGCTCGGCTGACAAGGTGTGCGGATCCTCTTTGGGTGCTGCGCGGATTCCAAGCAGGACCCAGGGAAGCTCGTCCACCCAGTTAGGCCCTTTCAGGCGGGCCATGAGAGCCGACTTTAAGTGACGGTGGAAGTGTTCCACTAGTCCGTTTGACTGTGGGTGGTAGGCAGTTGTGTGGTGTAGCTGTGTTCCCAACAGGCTGGCCACAGCCAATCACAAGCTGGAGGTGAACTGGGCGCCCCTGTCGGAGGTAATGTGGGCCGGTGTCCCGAAGTGTGCTACCCAGGTTGCAATCAGCGCTCAGGCGCAGGAATCAGCGGTGGTGTCGGTGAGTGGGACTGCCTCTGGCCATCTGGTGAACCGATCTACCATAGTTAGGAGGTACCACGCTCCTTGTGACGCTGGCGGGGGCCCCACGATCATGAACGTGATCGAACCTCCGGCGGGTGGGTTTCGAACTGCTGCGGCGGGGCTTTGGTGTGCCGCTGCACCTTGGCTGTTTGGCACTGCGTGCACGTTTTGGCCCATTAGCTGACCTGTTTGCGAAGCCCGTGCCACACGAACTTGCTGGAGACCATCCGGATGGTTGTCCTGATAGATGGGTGCGCCAAGCCGTGTATGGAGTCAAAAACTTGCCGCTGCCAGGCTGCCAGGACGATAGGGCAAGGTTGGCCAGTAGCCACGTCACACAGGAGGGTCCTCTCACCTGGGCCTACAAGGAAGTCCTGCAGCTGCAAACCCAAGACTGCGGTCCTGTAGCTGGGCATCTCGTCGCCTGCCTGCTGCGCCTCCACCAGTGCTGCATAGTCCACCCCTGGGACAGCGCCGGGATAGCTGGTCTGGAGAGTGTGTCCGCCACGACGTTGTTCTTTCCAGAGACATGCTGGATGTCCGTCGTGTACTCGGAGATGTAGGACAGATGTCGCTGCTGGCGGGCTGACCAGGGATCGGACACCTTCGTGATCGCGAAGGTCAACGGTTTGTGGTCTGTGAATGTGGTGAACGGCCTCCCTCTAAGAAGTACCTGAAATGCCAGATTGCCAGATATAGTGCCAACAGCTCCCGGTCGAAGGCACTGTACTTGAGTTTGGGTGGCCGTAGTTGCCTGCTGAAGAACGTCAGGGGTTGCCAGCGCCCTCGATGAGTTGCTCCAGCACCCCACCGACTGTTGCGTTGGATGTGTCCACTGTGAGGGCGGTTGGAACGTCTGTTCTGGGGTGCACCAGCATCGCGGCGTCTGCCAAGGCTTCCTTGGCTTTAACAAAAGCGGCCACGGCCTCTTTGTCCTAAGTAATGTCCTTGCCTTTACCCGACATCAGGGTGAACAAAGGGCGCATGATACGGGCTGCTGAGGGGAGGAAGCGGTGGTAGAAATTCACCATACCAACGAACTCCTGCAGGCCTTTGACTGTGTTGGGCTGGGCGAAGTGGCGGATCGCGTCTACCTTGGCGGGCAGAGGTGTTGCCCCGTCTTTGGTAATCCTGTGGGCCAGGAAGTCGATGGTGTCGAGTCCGAACTGACATTTGGCCGGGTTGATCGTGAGGCTGAAATCAGTAGAGTTGGCGGAAGTGGGACAGATGCTCTTGACGACTACTGCTGGCTATGAGGATGTCGTCCAAATAGATGAACCCAAAGTCCAGGTCGCGTCCCACCACATCCATTAGTCGCTGGAACGTCTGTGCGGCAGTCTTCAGGCCAAACGGCATTCGGAGGAATTCGAACAGGCCGAACGGGATGATGAGTGCTGTTTTGGGGATGTCTTCAGGGTGTACCGGGATTTGATGGTACCCCCGGATGAGGTCTACTTTGGAAAAGATGCTTGCCCCATGCAGGTTTGCGGCAAGGTCCTGTATGTGTGGCACAGCGTACCAGTCTGGAGTTGTAGCCTCGTTCAGTCTGCGGTAGTCGCCGCATGGTCTCCAGCCCCTGGCTGCTTTGGGCACCATGTGCAAGGGGGAGGCCCATGGGCTGTTGGATCGCCGTACGATCCCCAATTCCTCCATCTTCTTGAACTCCTCCTTCGCCAGGCGGAGCATGTCCGGGGGGAGCCTTCATGCGCGGGCATGGAAGGGTGGTCCCTGGGTCGGGATGTGGTGCTGTACTCCGTGTCTGGGCATGGCTGCCATGAACTGCGGTGTCAGAACCGATGGAAAGTCCGCCAGGATTCTGGTGAATTCATTGTCAGACAGTGTGATGGAGTCCAGGTGTGGGGCCGGCAACTTGGCTTCACCCAGGGAGAACGTCTGGAAATTTGGCATGGACCAGTCTTTTCCCTTGCAAGTCGACCAGCAGGCTGTGGGCTCGCAAGAAGTCTGCCCCGGGAGTGGTTGGGCCACGGCGGCCAGTGTGAAGTCCCACGTGAACCGGCTGGCGCCGAACTGTAGTTGCACTGTGCAGGTGCCATAGGTCTGAATAGTGCTGCCGTTTGCGGCCCTCAGGGTGGGTCCCGTCTCCCTGTTGTAGGTATCATACCCTGTCGGGGGTAAGACGCTGATCTCCACTTCGGTGTCGACCAAGAAGCGGCGTCCCGACTGTTTGTCCCAGACATACAGGAGGCTGTCCTGGTGGCCAGCCACCGTAGCCATTAGCGGTGGCTGGCCCTGGCGTTTCCCGGGAACTTGCAGGGCGGGCGACAATGGCGGGCTTCTGTGCCCCACCGCTGGTGGTAGAAACACCACTGTTCATTGGCCTCCTCACTCCTGCCTCTGGGTTGTGTGCGCTCCGTTGCCGGGCCTGGTCTGGCCTGCTGTGGGGCGTGAGGCTTGGTAATCTGTCCAACGGATGCCCCGCTCTCCCTCTTGGCTTTCCACAGCACTTCTGCCCGGGCTGCCACCTCCCAGGGGTCGCTGAAATCTGTGTTGGACAGCAGCAGATGTAGGTCCTCGGGCAGTTGCTCTAGGAACGCCTGCTCAAACATGAGGCAGGGCTTGTGTCCTTCAGCCAGGGCCAGCATCTCGTTCATTAATGCTGATGGCGGCCTGTCTCCCAAACCGTCCAGGTGCAGCAAGCGGGCACCTCGCTCATGCCGTGAGAGGCCAAAGGTCCCTATGAGCAGCGCTTTGAATGCTGCATATTTGCCTTCTTCAGGGGGTGACTGTATGAAATCCCCAACCTGTGCGGCTGTCTCCTGGTCAAGGGAGCTCACCACGTAATAGTAAAGTGTGGAATCCGAAGATATCTGCCGAATCTGGAACTGGGCTTCTGCTTGGTCAAACCACATGTGTGGTCACAGCGTCCAGAAAGTTGGCAGTTTTAGCGAAACAGTGCGAACAGATGAAGAGTCAATCATCTTTGGTCCAAATCCCGTTTGGACAGTAGGGGGTCGCCAATGTAGTGATGTGCTACACACAGAGCTAGAAATAACGACAGGCAGTCTGTTGGTCGCACTTGAGACTCGCTTATTCAAACTTCGCGGCACTGACTTTTAAGCAGTTCCCTTCCAGCCCTCTCCGGGCGGAAATGACATCAGAGGTGCATTACAAAAGTCTCTCCCCGCACACCGGCTATTTTGTGAGCCAGTTCGCTTGTGTAGAAAGTGGGTTGCCACAATCTAATTTTCCTCTCAGCCCCAATTGCCTGCTTTCTCCCAGCATCCCTTCATGCCCTGACCAATGAAGAATCTATCAACATCTGCCTTAAATATACGTAAAGACTTGACCTTCACAGCTGCCAGTGGCAAAGAATTCCACAGACTCTCCACAGTCTGGTTAAAGAAATTTCTCTTCATCCTCAATCTAAAAGGACGCTCCTCTATTCTGAGTCTGTGTCCTCTAATCTTAGACTCACCCACCAGAGGAAACATCCTCTCCACATACACTCTATTAAGCCTTTCAGCATTCACTAGGTTTCAAAGTGGTCACCACTCATTCTTCTAAATTCTAGTGAATCACAGGCCCAGAGCCATTCGACACATGATATAAAGTGTAAAGCGGCCAGTGAGTGAGTGGGCCAGTGAAGGAGTGGAGCTTTGAGGCTTTGACTCGAGAGATTCTGGCAGTTCTGGCAGTTGGTCTGTGCAATCAAGTTAATCAAGATTTGAATAGATCAGCAGAAAGCCGTTGTTTAGACAATCAAGATTTGAATAGCTCAGACTCAGCAGAAAGCAGCTGATTGGGCAGTCGAGGTCAGGTGACCAAACATTTTGAAAAGCTCAAACAGATAAATAAAGGGATAGCTCAAGCGAAGTGGCCAGTGAAGGAGTGGAGCTTTGAGGTTTTGACTCGAGAGGCTTTGATGAGAAGAGGCGAGGACAAGCTAGCTCGCAGTTAGTTTTTACAATGTCTCCTGAGACGGTGATGTGCCTTTCATGTGAGATGTGGCAGTCTTGGGGGAACTCCCCTCTCCCGCAGAGTCACATCTGCCAGAAGTGCATACGGCTGGGCGATTTGGAAGACTGTGTAAGGAAGCTGAAGCAGCACCTGGATGACCTTCGACTCATAAGGGAGAATGAGGCAGTGATAGATGAGAGCTACAGGGAGGTAGTCACACCTAGGCTGTCGGAAGCAGGTCGTTGGGTGACAGTCAGAGAGGGGAAAGCGAAGGTGAGCAGACAGATAGTGCAGAGCACCCCGTAGCCATTCCCCTGAATAATAAGTTTACCATCCTGGATACTGTTGGCGGGGACGGCCGACCAGGTGTGAGCCACGGTGGCAGGGCCTCCGGCACTGAGTCTGACCCTGTAGTGCAGAAGGGTGGGACGGAGAAGAGGAGAGCTGTCGTCATTGGAGACTCTATAGTCAGGGGAGCAGCCAGGAGATTTTGTGGACGTGAGAAGGACACCCGCATGGTTTGTTGCCTCCCGGGTGCCAGGGTCCGGGATGTCTCTGACCAGGTGCACGACATCCTGGTACGAGAGGGAAAGCAACCAGAAGTCGTGATACATGTTGGCACCAACGACATAGGCAGGAAGAGGGATGAGGTCCTGAAGTGTGAGTTTCGGGAACAGGACCTCAAGGGTGGCGTTCTCAGGATTGCTGCCAGTGCTACGTGACAGTGATGGTAAGAATTGGAGGAGATGGCAGTTGAATGCATGGCTGAGGAGTTGGTGCAGGGAGCAGGGTTTTAGATTTTTAGATCATTGGGATCTCTTCTGGGGAAGGTGGGACTTGTACAGATTGGATGGGTTGCACATGAACTCGAGGGGGAGCAATATCCTTTAAGGTAGGTTTGCTAGCATGGTTTGGGAGGGTTTAAACTAATTTGCAAGGCGGATGGGACCCAGAGCGATAGAGCAGTGAAAGAAGTGCATGGAGTAAAGCCAGATCTAACATATAAAGAGGCTTTGAGGAAACAGAAGCAGAATAAACGGTGTAAAGACAGTAAGGTAGAAGGGCTGAAATGTGTGTACCTCAATGCAAGAAGCATCAGGAACGAAGGTGATGAACCGAGAGCTTGGATACATACATGGAATTATGATGTAGTGGCCATTACAGAGACTTGGCTGGCACCAGGGCAGGAATGGATTCTCAATATTCCTGGATTTCAGTGCTTTAAAAGGGATAGAGAGGGTGGAAAAAGGGGAGGAGGGGTGGCATTACTTGTCAGGGATACTATTACAGCTACAGAAAGGGTGGGTAATGTAGCAGGATCCTCTTTTGAGTCAATATGGGTGGAAGTCAGGAACAGGAAGGGAGCAGTTACTCTACTGGGGGTATTCTATAGGCCCCCTGGTAGCAGCAGAGATACAGGGGAGCAGATTGGGAGGCAGATTTTGGAAAGGTGCAAAAATAACAGAGTTGTTATCATGGGTGACTTTAACTTCCCTGATATTGATTGGCACCTGATTAGTTCCAAGGGTTTAGATGGGGCAGAATTTGTTAAGTGTGTCCAGGATGGATTCCTGTCACAGTATGTGGACAGGCTGACCAGGGGGAATGCCATACTAGATCTAGTACTAGGTAATGAACTGGGTCAGGTCACAGATCTCTCAGTGGGTGAGCATCTGGGGGACAGTGACCACTGCTCCCTGGCCTTTATAATTATCATGGAAAATGATAGAATCAAAGAGGACAGGAACATTTTTAATTGGAGAAAGGCAAATTATGAGGCTGTAAGGCTAGAACTTCTGGGTGTGAACTGGGATGATGTTTTTGCAGGGAAATGTGCTATGGACATGTGGTCGATGTTTAGAGATCTCTTGCGGGATGTAAGAGATAAATTTGTCTCGGTGAGGAAGGAAAAGAATGGTAGGGTGAAGGAACCATGGGTGACAAGTGAGGTGGAAAATCTAGTCAGGAGGAAGAAGGCAGCATACATGAGGTTTAGGAAGCAAGGATCAGATGGGTCTATTGAGGAATATAGGGAAGCAAGAAAGGAGCTTAGGAAGGGGCTGAGGAGAGCAAGAAAGGGGCATGAGAAGGCCTTGGCGAGTAGGGTAAAGGAAAACCCCAAGGCATTCTTCAATTATGTGAAGAAAAAAGGGATGACAGGAGTGAAGGTAGGACCGATTAGAGATAAAGGTGGGAAGATGTGCCTGGAGGCTGTGGAAGTGAGCGAGGTCCTCAATGAATACTTCTCTTCGGTATTCACCAATGAGAGGGAACTTGATGATGGTGAGGACAATATGAGTGAGGTTGATGTTCTGGAGCATGTTGATATTAAGGGAGAGGACGTGTTGGAGTTGTTAAAATACATTAGGACGGATAAGTCCCCGGGGCCTGATGGAATATTCCCCAGGCTGCTCCATGAGGCAAGAGAAGAGATTGCTGAGCCTCTGGCTAGGATCTTTATGTCCTCGTTGTTCACGGGAATGGTACCGGAGGATTGGAGAGAGGCGAATGTTGTTCCCTTGTTCAAAAAAGGTAGTAGGGATAGTCCGGGTAATTATAGACCAGTGAGCCTTACGTCTGTGGTGGGAAAGCTGTTGGAAAAGATTCTTAGAGATAGGATCTATGGGCATTTAGAGAATCATGGTCTGATCAGGGACAGTCAGCATGGCTTTGTGAAGGACAGATCGTGTCTAACAAGCCTGATAGAGTTCTTTGAGGAGGTGACCAGGCATATAGATGAGGGTAGTGCAGTGGATGTGATCTATATGCATTTTAGTAAAGCATTTGACAAGGTTCCACACGGTAGGCTTATTCAGAAAGTTAGAAGGCATGGGATCCAGGGAGGTTTGGCCAGGTGGATTCAGAATTGGCTTGTCTGCAGAAGGCAGAGGGTGGTGGTGGAGGGAGTACATTCAGATTGGAGGATTGTGACTAGTGGTGTCCCACAAGGATCTGTTCTGGGACCTCTACTTTTCGTGATTTTTATTAACGACCTGGATGTGGGGGTAGAAGAGTGGGTTGGTAAGTTTGAAGACGACACAAAGGTTGGTGGTGTTGTAGATAGTGTAGAGGATTGTCAAAGATTGCAGAGAGACATTGATAGGATGCAGAAGTGTGCTGAGAAGTGGCAGATAGAGTTCAACCCGGAGAAGTGTGAGGTGGTACACTTTAGAAGGACATACTCCAAGGCAGAGTACAAAGTAAATGGCAGGATACTTGGTAGTGTGGAGGAGCAGAGGGATCTCGGGGTACATGTCCACAGATCCCTGAAAGTTGCCTCACAGGTGGATAGGGTAGTTAAGAAAGCTTATGGGGTGTTAGCTTTCATAAGTCGAGGGATAGAGTTTAAGAGTCGCGCTGTAATGATGCAGCTCTATAAAACTCTGGTTAGGCCGCACTTGGAGTACTGTGTCCAGTTCTGGTCACCTCACTATAGGAAGGATGTGGAAGCATTGAAAAGGGTGCAGAGGAGATTTACCAGGATGCTGCCTGGTTTAGAAAGTATGCATTATGATCAGAGATTAAGGGAGCTAAGGCTTTACTCTTTGGAGAGAAAGAGGATGAGAGGAGACATGATAGAGGTGTACAAGATAATAAGAGGAATAGATAGAGTGGATAGCCAGCACCTCTTGCCCAGGGCACCTCTGCTCAATACAAGAGGACATGGCTTTAAGGTAAGGGGTGGGAAGTTCAAGGGGGATATTAGAGGAAGGTTTTTTACTCAGAGTGGTTGGTGTGTGGAATGCACTGCCTGAGTCAGTGGTGGAGGCAGATACACTAGTGAAGTTTAAGAGACTACTAGACAGGTATATGGAGGAATCTAAGGTGGGGGCTTATATGGGAGGCAAGGTTTGAGGGTCGGCACAACGTTGTGGGCCGAAGGGCCTGTACTGTGCTGTACTATTCTATGTTCTATGTTCTATATGTCAAGCTATTCAATGCTGGAATCATTTTCATGAAGCTCTGTTGAACTCTTTCCAGTTTCAGCTGTTAAGTACCCCGTAACTGGGTTGCCAAACCAGCAGAAATGGATCACTCAGTTGGAGTCTGGATTACTAGAACTAAGAAAGTTTTATTAAAGAAACAAGCAACACAGTACTCTAGTCAAAAGGATAATGAATGCAACAGTTCAGCAATGATAAACATACATGTACACAGAATTCAGGATCAAACAAGCTCTATCGTTGTCTAGGGGCAAATGACCAGTTTCAAAGTGACACAAAGTTCAGTTCAATTTAGTTCAGTTCGCAGTAATCGTTGCCATGGCGATGGACAGTGGGGGGGGTGGAGGAGGAGAGCAAAACGAATGAATATTCAAAACAGCTTCCACACACAGACCTTCGCAGTCAGCTTTCGGGCGAGCCCTTTGTGATGTCATCTGAGGTCACCGACCGTGACCTTTCCGTTTTCAGATACGACCATTTCTCTGCGCTGAACCTGGCACCCAGGCAAGGGTGGACACACACCAGGTTCCCGCCGATCGTGCCTTTCCACCCTGTGCGTTTATGGCCCGGTACTTCCCACCGACTTGTGAGAGGTGCACCGCTTCCAGGGTCTCGTTACTTCGGGTGTTGTGTGTGTCCTGCCTTAGCGAACCTGTCCCTTTTTATCCCCCTGCTGGAGTATCGCCTGTCCATCACTTCAAACAGTTCAGGGTTCAAAGGGGGAGCCGCTTTAGACAGCTCTCTCTCCCGTCCCTTCATTACACATCTCCAAATGCTGCTCCATTGTCTTCCTTATCTCTCTCTCTCCCGAAGACAGGTGGCAGACCAACTGCTGATCACACAGGACAGCTAACATCTATGTGTATTCTTCCCTCCTTTAAGGATTTTTACTGGGGGGTAAAAATTACAAACATGAATACATTGTTTGATACACACACAAATATACATCTTTATCAGTTATTTGGCTAATACAGCGCGTCTGAAGCTGTCAACACCTGACAGACAGTCAGCCATCACACTCTCCGTTCCCCTTACATGTGCCATTAATAATCTCTCAGACCAGGCTCCAACTTAGCAAACTTCACAGTGGCCAAAAACACTGATGAATTGCGATCAATGTAACCTCTCATTTGGTTTTGTCCCGGACCACAATAACAAGGGTCGTCCCATTCCGACTTAGTTTTCTCTCGCAAGGGCTTAGTAGGAGGGGGAGGGGTAGTAACCGCAGAGTTATTGCAAAACTTCCTACAGTACCCATCTCCAAGAGCCTTCTGAGGGCCCTCTTGTCTGTCGGGGTTGGGAGGTCAGCGATAGCCTGCACTGTAGCTTGCATCGCTGCCAGCTGCCCCAGTGTCACCACAATTCCCAGGTAAGTGACCTTCGAGTGGCCGAACTCATTTTTTTCAAGGTTCACTATCAAGCTGGCTTCAGACAGCCATATTAAATTGCCAATACACATCTCTGTGTTCGTCAGCCCTTTAGTCACTGAATTACTCATTCTATATAGATGTTGTTTACTAGGCTAACCTATTATAACAGACACCACCCAACGTCCAAGTTCTTTGCATTGCCTCGGGACAATCAAACACACGGGTGCGAGTCGTTTAATTACTTTTCCTAAAGAGTTGCTTTGTTCGGGGATTAAGGGAGAGACCTTATCAGCAGACCTGGCCAAAACAATAGCCTTCTCCCATCTGATCGATACCATACTAATCTTTTCAAAATTGTTTTTTTCTCTTATCAGGGGGCCCCTGGCTTCATTGATTTCCGTGCTAACACCGACTAGGTTTGTTAGCATATCAAAAGCCTGTGACCGTCTCAGTTCGCGTCGGTCATAATCAATAACATCCTCCCCCCGGGCAGTCGGTAAACCTCTTTCATGATTCCACCAACTGTTTCCTCCAGCACCGCAAAATGTCCACCGGGGGGTACCTTGTGGGCCAGGTTAAAAATCTCATCCTCATAACTCTTTTGCACCACCCCCTATTCCTCATCTGCGGGCACGGTACTTGGTCTCCCTTTCTTCCTTAGCACTTCCTCCTCCGCACAATAGCCTACTAGTTCCCTTGTTAAGTCTGTGTCAGAGAGAGCTGTCTCTGTCAAAACCATCAGCCCCTCGTCTCGCTCCTGCGTCTGCACAAATTCTTTCCTGGCTACTGCTATGTCTGTCCCAGCTCCCTCACTACCTCTTGTCTCACTACATCCCTTTTCATTTTCTACCCCCGTCTCGTACAAGACTGGCAGAAACGTTTCAGCTAAATTTACCACCGCAGCTAAATTCACTACCGCAGCCCCATGATAAACCTGTGAGTCCAGGGGCCGGGCCTCACTGCTGGCAGGCTGACCTGTCAATCTCACGAATGGGAACACGATTCCCCCGGCGACGTCATTACCAAGCAAGACTTCCACGCCCTTCATCGGTAATTCGGACCTCACCCCGATCGTGACTAGTCCAGAGACCAGGTTGCTTTGTATCTGGTGCAAAGGGACTGACTCTGTCCCTTCCCCAACACCTTTGACCTCTACCTCCCCAGTCTGGGTCTCTGAGCTAAACTCTAATACACTCTTCAGTATTAGTGACTGACACGCTCCCGTGTCTCTCCAGATCCGCACTGGAACTGGTTTTAACCCCTCCTTCACTGACACCAATCCGGCCGAGATAAACTTCTCGCGCCCTTCCTGAACTTTGGCAGACCTGTCCTTCCCTAACGGTTCGTGTACCAGCTCGATACAGCCAGTCAAAATTGCCGTTTTTCCTTTTCTCGTCTCCTTCTTTGGGGCAAAGCACCTGGACGCAAAGTGTCCGACTTTCCCGCAATTATAACAGATGACCCCAGGAGACTTCCTACCAGACTGCTCCCGGTCTACCTTATCCTCCTCACTAGTCCCCGGCTTACTTTCTGACTTTTCCGGCGGACTCTCCCCGCCGTCCTGACTACCCTTCTGGTAGCCTTTACTCGGGGCAAACTTCATTTTATGCGTCAACGCATACTCATCCGCTAACT
Source organism: Mobula birostris (assembly GCF_030028105.1). Taxonomy (NCBI): domain Eukaryota; kingdom Metazoa; phylum Chordata; class Chondrichthyes; order Myliobatiformes; family Myliobatidae; genus Mobula; species Mobula birostris. Next base: position 36,840,388 of record NC_092373.1, on the reverse strand, counting down.
TAGCAGTTGCGGCTAATATGGCTGCTTCTTTCTCATCTAGGTAGGGTCTCATACCCTCAGGGACACAACCTTTAAACTGCTCAATCAGGATCAGCTGTAGCAGTCTGTCATAATCCCCCTCTACCCCCTTTGAGGCGCACCAACGCTCACAATATGTCTGCATCTCACGGGCAAACTCCAAATACGTGCGGTCCCACTGCTTCCTCGCATTCCAGAACCTCTGCCGGTATGCCTTCGGGACCAACTCATAAATCCTGAGGATGGCCTCTTTCACCACCTCATACCTCTGGGCATCTGCCGCGGACAAAGCTGAGTAAGCTTCTTGGGCTTTCCCTTTCAGTACACTCTGAAGCAAAACAACCCGCTTATCCCTTGGCCATTCCTGACTTATAGCCACTTTTTCGAAATGGAGAAAGTACCAATCCACGTCGGTATCGTCAAATGGGGGAACCAGCCTAACCTCCTGGGTCGCCCGGAACCCTCCACCTTGGTTCGGCACGAGCCCCTGCTTGGCCCCTATCTTTAACTTCTCCAGCTCGAATTCCCTTTCCCTCTGCCTCTCTCTCTCTTCTCGCTCCCATTGCCTCTTTCTCTTCTCTCTCCAACTGTCTCTCCCTCTCTCTCTCTCTTGCCTTTCTAACTCTTTCTCTTTCTCCTGCCTTTCTAACTCTCTCTCATGCCTTTCTAACTCTCTCTCCTTCTCTTCTCGCTGCAACTGTCTGTCCCTCTCTTTCTCTTCTCACTCCAACTGCCGTACCCAGAACTCGTGCTCGAGTCTCAGTTTTTCGAGCTGCACCTGTACCGTGTCTCCAGCAGGTTTTTCAATAGACACCACCCCCAGCTCGCCTTGGGGAAACACACCTTTAGATACATAGTGCTCTACGATAGCTCTGTGTATCTCCTCTCTCCTCATTGTCAACTTCCCCTTAGCAAGATTCAACCATTTGGCCACAGCTACCAATTCCAATTTCCTGGCATCCTCTAATGCCTCCAAGGTCGGCGCCTTTATAAGTTCCTCAGCCTCCATTTCTGCTGTTTGTCTTTTCTTTCTTTCGGGAATTTTAACCCAATCAATTTACTCCGTCCCAAATTTAGCGTTCAAAATCGCGGACGAGAACCCCACTTATGTTACGTACCCCGTAACTGGGTTGCCAAACCAGCAGAAATGGATCACTCAGTTGGAGTCTGGATTACTAGAACTAAGAAAGTTTTATTAAAGAAACAAGCAACACAGTACTCTAATCAAAAGGATAATGAATGCAACAGTTCAGCAATGATAAACACACATGTACACAGAATTCAGGATCAAACAAGCTCTATCGTTGTCTAGGGGCAAATGACCAGTTTCAAAGTGACACAAAGTTCAGTTCAATTTAGTTCAGTTCGCAGTAATCGTTGCCATAGCGATGGACAGTGGGGGAGGGAGGAGGAGAGCAAAATGAATGAATATTCAAAACAGCTTCCACACACAGACCTTCGCAGTCAGCTTTCGGGCGAGCCCTTTGTGATGTCATCTGAGGTCACCGACCGTGACCCTTCCGTTTTCAGATACGACCGTTTCTCTGCGCTGAACCTGGCACCCAGGCAAGGGTGGATACACACCAGGTTCCCGCCGATCGTACCTTTCCACCCTGTGCGTTTATGGCCCGGTACTTCCCACCGACTTGTGAGAGACGCACCGCTTCCAGGGTCTGGTTACCTCGGGTGTCGTGTGTGTCCTGCCTTAGCGAACCTGTCCCTTTTTATCCCCCTGCTGGGGTATCGCCTGTCCATCACTTCAAACAGTTCAGGGTTCAAAGGGGGAGCCGCTCTAGACAGCTCTCTGTCCCGTCCCTTCATTACACATCTCCAAATGCTGCTCCATTGTCTTCCTTATCTCTCTCTCTCCCGAAGACAGGTGGCAGACCAACTGCTGATCACACAGGACAGCTAACATCTATGTGTATTCTTGTCACACAGCAAATCCTTTGTAAGATAAGGGGCCCTAGACTGCCCACAATACTCCAAGTGAGGCCTCACCAGTGCTTTATAAATTTTCAACATTACATCCTTGCTTTTACATTATAGTCCTCTTGAAATGAATGCTAACATTGCACTTGCCTTCCTCACCACATATTCAACCTGCAAATTAACCTTCAGGGAATCTTGCACCAGGACTCCTAAATCCCTTTGCACCTCAGGTTTTTGTATTTTCTCTCAAACCTTTCATTTCTTTTACCAATGTACATGACTATACACTTCCCTACAATCTGCTGTTTCTTTGCCCGTTCTCCTAATCTGTCTACGTTCTTCTGTAGCCTCTCTACTTCCTCAAAAGTACCTGCCCCCCAGCTATCTTCATATCATCTGCAAACTCTGCAACAAAACCATCAATTCCATCATCCAAATCACTGACACATAACGCAAAAATAATTTGTCCCAACTCAGACCTCTGTGAAACACCACTAATCACCAGCAGCCAGTGAGAAAAAGCTCCCTGTATTCCCACTCTTTGCCTCCTGCCAATCAGCCACTGCCTTATCTATTCTAGAATCTTTCCTCTAATACCATGGGCTCACAGCTTGTTAAGCAGGCCTTCTGAAAAAGACCTTGTCAAAAGGCCTTCTGAAAACCCAGGAATACGAGGGGTGATTGATAAGTTCATGACCTAAGGTAGAAGGAGTCAACTTTAGAAAACCTAGCACATTTATTTTTCGACATAGTCCCCTCCTACATTTACACACTTAGTCCAGCGGTTGTGGAGCATACGGATCCCTTCTTTGTAGAAGTGGTCCACAGCAGGGGTGATTGATAAGTTCTTGCCTAAGGTAGAAGGAGATGAGTTATACTGCTTTTGTTATATGCACGTGCAGTTCAACTCTTTCAATGAAAATGCAGAAAGGTTGAAGTTAATAACTCATTTCCTTCTACCTTAAGCCATAAAATTATCAATCACCCCATGCTGTGGACCACTTCTGGAGGTCCGAGATGCCGACTTCTACAAAGAAGGGATCTGTATGCTCCACAACTTCTGGACTAAGTGTGTAAATGTAGGAAAAATAAAATGTGCTAGGTTTTTCAAAATGGACTCCTTTTTACCTTAGGCCACAAACCTATCAATCACCCCTTGTATTCTTGGGTTTTCAGAAGGCCTTTTGGCAAGGTCTTTTCCACCCCTCGTAAAGCACTGGTGAGGCCTCACTTTGAGTACTGTGAGGCAGTTTTGAACCCCTTATCTTAGAAAGGATGTGTTGACTTTGGAGAGGGTTCAAAGGAGTTTCACAAAAATAATTCCGGGATTGAATGGCTTTTCATATGAATGGTGTTTGATGGCTCTGGGCTTGTATTCACTAGAATTCAGAAGAATGAGTGTTGACCTCATTAAAACCTATCAAATGTTGTAGAGCCTCATCAGAGTGGATGTGGAAAGGACGTTTCTTGTCGTAGAAGAACCTAGGACGAGAGGATACAGTCTGAGAATAGAAAGGTGTCCTTTTATAACAGAGATGAGGAGGAATTTCTTTAGCCAGAGCATGGCGAATCTGTGGAATTCGTAGCCACAGGAAGCTGTGGGGACCAAGGCTTTATGCATATGTAAGGCAGAGATTGATAGATTCTTCATTGGTCAGTGCAAGTAGGGATATGGAGAGATGGCAGGAGATTGGGACTTAGAGGAAAAATCAATCAGCCATGATGAAATGGTAGAGCAAACTCGATGGGCCAGATGGTCTATTTCTGCTCCTATACCTGATGGTCTTATTGTCTTATAGTAATCACTGAGCAGAACATCATGTCATACAGCCACATCACTTACTACAATTGCAAGAACACATTGGAAGCCTAACATTTTTGGTGAATGACTCACCTTCTGATATCTCATGGCCGTTCCACCATCTACAGGTCTCTTGTCAGGGCTGTGTTGAAATAGTCCCCACATGTCATTTTTGAAATTTTCGTTATTTTTTTTCTCCAACGGCGTTCTGAGAGGCGGGACTGCGCAGGCGTGTGACGTCGGGCTGTGCAGTGCGGCAGATTTAAAAGGAACAGAGCCTCATAGAGCAGGCAGCGTAGTTTGCGGGCTGCGGAGTGAGCCGGGAGCAGAGTGAAGACTTAAGGGCTTCGGCTCAACGGGCTTAGGGGGAAACAGGCGAGGAAGGTTTGGCATTCATTTTCTGTTGTTATTTGAGGAGAGGGGCAGTATGAGTGTGAGGGCAGTTTGCTGTTCTCGGTGTCGGATGTGGGAGGCCCTGGAGTCTCCAAGCCTCCCGGACGTCTACATCTGCGCCAAGTGCATCGAGATGCAGCTCCTAAGGGACCGCGTTACGGAACTGGAGCTGCAGCTCGTTGACCTTTGTCTGGTCAGGGAGAGTGAGGAGGTGATAGAGAGGAGTTGCAGGCAGTTGGTCACGTCGGGGCCACGGGAGGCAGACAAGTGGGCCACGGTTAGGAGGGGGAAGGGGAAAAGTCAGGTAATAGGGAGTACCCCAGTGGCTGTGCCCCTTAACAACAGGTACTCCTGTTTGAGTACTGTTGGGGGGGACAGCTTACCCGGGGGAAGCGACGGTGGCCGTGCCTCCGGCACAGAGTCTGGCCCTGTAGCTCAGAAGGGTAGGGCAAGGAAGAGGAGGGCAGTTGTGATAGGGGACTCGATAGTAAGGGGGTCGGATAGGCGATTCTGTGGACGCAGTCCAGAGACCCGGATGGTAGTTTGCCTCCCTGGTGCCAGGGTCCGGGATATTTCTGATCGTGTCCAAGATATCCTGAAGTGGGAGGGTGAGGAGCCAGAGGTCGTGGTACATATAGGTACCAATGACATAGGTAGGAAAAGGGATGAGGTCCTGAAAGGAGAATATAGGGAGCTAGGAAGGGAGTTGAGAAAAAGGACCGCAAGGGTAGTAATCTCGGGATTACTGCCTGTGCCACGCGACAGTGAGAGTAGGAATGCGATGAGGTGGAGGATAAATGCGTGGCTGAAGGATTGGAGCAGGAGGCAGGGATTCAAGTTTTTGGATCATTGGGACCTCTTTTGGCGCAGGCATGACCTGTACAAAAAGGACGGGTTACACTTGAATCTTAGGGGGACCAATATCCTGGCAGGGAGATTAGCGGGGGCTACTGAGGTGACTTTAAACTAGAATGGTTGGGGGGTGGGAATCAAATTAAAGAGGCTAGGCGTGAGGAGGTTAGTTCACAACAGGGGGATGGGAACCAGTGCAGAGAGACAGAGGGGTGTAAAGTGAGGGTAGAAGCAAAAAGTACTAAGGAGAAAAGTAAAAGTGGCAGGCGGACAAATACAGGGCAAGCATTAAAAAGGGCCACTTTTCAGTATAATTGTATAGGGGCTAAGAGAGTTGTAAAAGAGCGCCTGAAGGCTTTGTGTGTCAATGCAAGGAGCATTCGTAATAAGGTGGATGAATTGAAAGTGCAGATTGTTATTAATGATTATGATATAGTTGGGATCACAGAGACATGGCTCCAGGGTGACCAGGGATGGGAGCTCAACGTTCAGGGATATTCAATATTCAGGAGGGATAGACATGAAGGAAGGGGAGGTGGGGTGGCGTTGCTGGTTAAAGAAGAGATTAACGCAATGGAAAGGAAGGACATAAGCCGGGAAGATGTGGAATCGATATGGGTAGAGCTGCGTAACACTAAGGGGCAGAAGACGCTGGTGGGAGTTGTGTATAGGCCACCTAACAGTAGTAGTGAGGTCGGAGATGGTATTAAACAGGAAATTAGAAATGTGTGCAATAAAGGAACAGCAGTTATAATGGGTGACTTCAATCTACATGTAGATTGGGTGAACCAAATTGGTAAAGGTGCTGAGGAAGAAGATCTCTTGGAATGTATGCGGGATGGTTTTTTGAACCAACATGTCGAGGAACCAACTAGAGAGCAGGCTATTCTGGACTGGGTTTTGAGCAATGAGGAAGGGTTAATTAGCAATTTTGTCGTGAGAGGCCCCTTGGGTAAGAGTGACCATAATATGGTGGAATTCTTCATTAAGATGGAGAGTGACAGAGTTAATTCAGAAACAAAGGTTCTGAACTTAAAGAGGGGTAACTTTGAAGGTATGAGACGTGAATTAGCTAAGATAGACTGGCAAATGACACTTAAAGGATTGACGGTGGATATGCAATGGCAAGCATTTAAAGGTTGCATGGATGAACTACAACAATTGTTCATCCCAGTTTGGCAAAAGAATAAATCAAGGAAGGTAGTGCACCCGTGGCTGACAAGAGAAATTAGGGATAGTATCAATTCCAAAGAAGAAGCATACAAATTAGCCAGAGAAAGTGGCTCACCTGAGGACTGGGAGAAATTCAGATTTCAGCAGAGGAGGACAAAGGGCTTAATTAGGAAGGGGAAAAAAGATTATGAGAGAAAACTGGCAGGGAGCATAAAAACAGACTGTAAAAGCTTTTATAGATATGTAAAAAGGAAAAGACTGGTAAAGACAAATGTAGGTCCCCTGCAGACAGAAACAGGTGAATTGATTATGGGGAGCAAGGACATGGCAGACCAATTGAATAATTACTTTGGTTCTGTCTTCACTAAGGAGGACATAAATAATCTTCCAGAAATAGTAGGGGACAGAGGGTCCAGTGAGATGGAGGAACTGAGCGAAATACATGTTAGTAGAGAAGTGGTGTTAGGTAAATTGAAGGGATTGAAGGCAGATAAATCCCCAGGGCCAGATGGTCTGCATCCCAGAGTGCTTAAGGAAGTAGCCCAAGAAATAGTGGATGCATTAGTGATAATTTTTCAAAACTTGTTAGATTCTGGACTAGTTCCTGAGGATTGGAGGGTGGCTAATGTAACTCCACTTTTTAAAAAAGGAGGGAGAGAGAAACCGGGGAATTATAGACCGGTTAGCCTAACGTCGGTGGTGGGGAAACTGCTGGAGTCAGTTATCAAGGATGTGATAACAGCACATTTGGAAAGCGGTGAAATGATTGGACAAAGTCAGCATGGATTTGTGAAAGGAAAATCATGTCTGACGAATCTCATAGAATTTTTTGAGGATGTAACTAGTAGAGTGGATAGGGGAGAACCAGTGGATGTGGTATATTTGGATCTTCAAAAGGCTTTTGACAAGGTCCCACACAGGAGATTAGTGTGCAAACTTAAAGCACACGGTATTGGGGGTAAGGTATTGGTGTGGGTGGAGAATTGGTTAGCAGACAGGAAGCAAAGAGTGGGAATAAACGGGACCTTTTCAGAATGGCAGGCGGTGACTAGTGGGGTACCGCAAGGCTCAGTGCTGGGACCCCAGTTGTTTACAATATATATTAATGACTTGGATGAGGGAATTAAATGCAGCATCTCCAAGTTTGCGGATGACACGAAGCTGGGTGGCAGTGTTAGCTGTGAGAAGGATGCTAAGAGGATGCAGGGTGACTTGGATAGGTTGGGTGAGTGGGCAAATTCATGGCAGATGCAATTTAATGTGGATAAATGTGAAGTTATCCACTTTGGTGGCAAAAATAGGAAAACAGATTATTATCTGAATGGTGGCCGATTAGGAAAAGGGGAGGTGCAACGAGACCTGGGTGTCATTATACACCAGTCATTGAAAGTGGGCATGCAGGTACAGCAGGCGGTGAAAAAGGCGAATGGTATGCTGGCATTTATAAGAGAGGATTCGAGTACAGGAGCAGGGAGGTACTACTGCAGTTGTACAAGGCCTTGGTGAGACCACACCTGGAGTATTGTGTGCAGTTTTGGTCCCCTAATCTGAGGAAAGACATCCTTGCCATAGAGGGAGTACAAAGAAGGTTCACCAGATTGATTCCTGGGATGGCAGGACTTTCATATGAAGAAAGACTGGATGAACTGGGCTTGTACTCGTTGGAATTTAGAAGATTGAGGGGGGATCTGATTGAAACGTATAAGATCCTAAAGGGATTGGACAGGCTAGATGCAGGAAGATTGTTCCCGATGTTGGGGACGTCCAGAACGAGGGGCCACAGTTTGAGGATAGAGGGGAATCCTTTTAGGACCGAGATTAGGAAAAACTTCTTCACACAGAGAGTGGTGAATCTGTGGAATTCTCTGCCACAGGAAACAGTTGAGGCCAGTTCATTGGCTATATTTAAGAGGGAGTTAGATATGGCCCTTGTGGCTACGGGGGTCAGAGGTTATGGAGGGAAGGCTGGGGCGGGGTTCTGAGTTGGATGATCAGCCATGATCATAATAAATGGCGGTACAGGCTCGAAGGGCCGAATGGCCTACTCCTGCACCTATTTTCTATGTTTCTATGTTTCTATGTCTGGGTAAGTCAAACCAACGCCATGAAGAAACTCAGTATCATCCCCACAAATCCTGACTGGAGTCCTGTCCAATACGTTTCAATATTCATTCCATTCACCAAGGATCAAGGATCAAGGATCAATTTTATTTGCCACATACATTTACATGTATTAGAAATTTGCTGTGCTCTGTCACAACATGCAACAAAAAACAACATTCCATAATAATAATGGATTAAAAAAAAGGCATGGGCAATAAATACCGATATTACCAGCAACCAACACATACTGAGAAAATGGTCATTATGGGTCTCAAATTGTAAAGTGACATTATGATAATAGCGAGCCTGGAATTAATACTAATGTATTAGAGACTTTCAGTAGAATCCTGCTGAGATTCTAAAGAAAAATATGTCAGGTGTTTTGTTTTCTTGGCAAATATTCAGCCGATAAAAGCATTTTTTCTCATTGAAAGAATCTGACATTTTGCCTGATGTAACAATAACATACAATAGTAACTCTGTTGCTGTTGCCACTGTCAATGTATTCACGCCCATTTATGGGAACTTAAGCATTTTTGTTGTCAAACTTGCCCAACAGGAACTGTATTTTCTTTATGTTTTGACACAGATTAACAGTAATTTTGTTTCTAAGCATGTGCATTTTATATTTTTGCATACAGTGACATTGATTAGAACAATATCTAACACACAAAAAAATTATATCTATCTTCATCTTTTCTGTTCAACCTTTGTTACTGTATTACTGAATATTGAAGCTGTTTCAGTTTAAGTGGTGGTCTTATTTCAGATTTGATATACAGGAAATAAGAACTGGTGTTTTAGTTCATGAAAATAGTTTAAAGTGCAGGTTTCAGTCATTATCAGATCGATTTTTTTTTTGGCCCAAGATTCATGAACAGTTCCATGGTATCCTTATTTAACATAGTTTTCCAAATAAAGTTGAAATAAATTTGTTGGGAATCATTCAGCCTCAAGAAGTGATGGAGAGCTAACTGGACCCCATAATTATTGGAAAGGCTTTCGGTGATATATTGGGTTCATAAGGACAGAGGGATGAGGAGATGTACAAGGCACTGATCAGGAGTGGTGGAATATTCACTGACGGTCTGCTGGGTTTGAATAACTCACCAAAAAAAATTCTGGAGGAAATCACCAATTGAAGCAGCATCAATGGAGAGGAATAAGCATTCAATGCTCTTGGAACAAATGAGCTCATTAATAATCTTTTAATTATATTTATTTACTTTGTAACTTATGGTAATTTTTTTATGTTTTGCACTGTACTTCTGCCACAGAACAACAAATTTCACAACATGTCAGTGAATATAAATCTGATTCTGAATCAAGATCATGATTTTCAGGGATACATTGGTTTACCATTCTTCACTTATACAGTGCCTATAAGATGTATGTACCCTCTCCCCACTCCGGAAGTTTTCAAGTTTTTTTCTTTCACAACATTGAATTACAGTGGATTTAATTTGGCTTTTTTTGGACACTGATCAACAGAAGGAGACTTTTGTGTCAAAGTGAAAACAGATTTCTACAAAGTGATCTAAATTAATTACAATACAAAACATGCAAACAGTTATTTTGTAAGTATTCTCCCCGTCCTGTTTAATATGACACACCAAATCATCACTGGTGCAGCTAATTGGTTTGAGAAGTCACATAATTAGTTAAATGGAGATCAAGTGAGTGTAATCGAGGTGTGTCACTGGATTGTAATAAAAATACACCTGTAGCTGGAAGGTCTAGCTGAGATCAGGTGGCGGAACCCCAAAGTGGGTGTTTGAAAAAGCTGATTGGGGTAAGTTCCAGAAATTGAGTGAAGAAGGGTTGACAAAGATTGATATTTCTGGAAATGTAGATGAATTAAACAGTCAGGTGACTTCAGCAATTATCATGGCAGCAGAAGGATCTATACCTAGGAGTAAAAATAGGATGAATAGAAAACTGGTACCATGGCGGACAGAGGAATGTTGTCAGGCTGTAAAAAACAGAAATAGAGCATTCAGGCTAGTTAAAAGAACCCATAATATGCAGCATTTGGTTCAATATAAGAAAGCACAGGCAGTGGTGAGAAGAACTATACGTCAAGCTAAAAGGGAAAGTTGGAGGAGTTTTTGCGACAATGTAGGAAGAACAACACCTGTGGGAGAGATATGGGGAATGATTAAGAGGATGGGAGGAGATAGAAGGGAATGGGAATATCTAGTAATGATATCTGAGGAGGAAACTGCAGTCTCCAGTAGGGATAAGGCTGAGGTCATGGCCAAGTCACTTGTACTGATACACAGTTCAGAAAATTTGTCTGAAGAAAGGAGAAGAAGAAGGGAAAGAATAATGAGCCAACACCCAGGTATGTTAAGCAGGAGGGAAGGAACAGATGATATAATTGATGATCCATTTACATTACCAGAAATGGTGAGAGCAATAAAGAGATCGAGACCAACCTCCCCAGGGAAAGATCTGATATGCTCTGTGATGCTAAAAAATCTAGGAGAAGGAGCGCTCTTGAAGTTGCTGCATTTTTATAACAGAGTGTGGGAGGAGGGAAGATTACCAAGTGCATGGAAAGAAGCAGTAGTAATTCCAATAAGGAAGCCTGGCAAGGATCTGTCAAAACCCACTAGCTACAGACCAATTGTAGTAACATCAAGTATATGTAAGATAATGGAAAGGATGATAACAGAAAGGTTATCATATGAGCTTGAGAAAAGGGGAATGCTGGCAAGTTATCAGAGTGGTTTTAGAAAGGGAAGGAATTCCATGGACTCAGTGATTATGTTAGAGACTGAAATAAGGAAGGCCCAGGCAAATAAAGAGTCAGTAGTGGCAGTGTTCTTTGACATTGAAAAAGCCTATGATATGATGTGGAAGGAAGGATTATTAATTAAACTGCACAAGATGGGGGTCGGTGGGAGAGTTTTTAATTGGATTAAAGATTTTTTGTTTGGTAGAAAAATTCAAGTTCGGATTGGATCAGAATTATCAAAACAGTACATAGTGGAAAATGGCACACCTCAAGGTAGTGTGATTAGCCCATTACTTTTCATCATTATGATCAATGATGTCTTCACAAAGGTACCAGTGGATATAGGTAGGTCACTGTTTGCGGATGATGGGGCCTTGTGGAAAAGAGGCAGGAACATGGACCATATAATCAGGAAACTACAAGAAGCAATTGATGAAGTGGTGGAGTGGGGTTATGATTGGGGATGTAGATTTTCAGTAGATAAAATTCAAACTGTATTTTTTACCGGAAAAGGGTTGAGGTAGGGAAGAAGTTAAGAATGTATGGGGTTGAATTAGAAAGGGTTGCATCATTTAAATTTCTGGGAGTTATATTTGATTCATGATTAACATGGGCAGACCATATCAGGAAAGTTGAGGAGAAATGTAAAAAAAGTAATAAATGTGATGAGATGTTTGACTGGTAGGGAATGGGGAACAAGTCGTTCAGCTTTGAAGAGAATGTATGTGGCTTTAGTGAGATCTGTATTGGATTATGGAAATATAGTATATGGATCAGCAGCTAGGTCTCTTATAAGGAAACTGGATGTGATTCAGGCTCAGGCCTTGAGAGTGTGCAGTGGGGCTTTTAAAACATCACCAGTGTCAGCCCTACAGGTAGAAATGGAAATAATGCCTTTGGAACTAAGAAGGATGCAACTGATGGCAAACTACTGGGCTAACTTGCAGGGGCACAATGATTCTCACCCTACTAAAGGGGTGTTACAGGAGTGCTGGGAAAATGGGAGGTTTCAGAGGGATACCTTTAGTCAGGTAGGGAATGATATTGTGAAAGAATGTGGAGTATTTGATCTGAGGATAAGTCCTTCAGTAGTTTATCCGGTTGTAGTTCCATGGAAGCTTGTATGGCCTGACATAGACTGGCATTTGTTAGAGGTAAAAAGGAAAGAAAGATATAAAACAGATTTGGTAAATGCATTTAACTGTCATGTGATGGAAAAGTATAGTGATTATACTCACATTTATACGGATGGTGCGAAGGAACTTGAAACAGGAGTGACAGGGTTTGGGGTGGTAATACCAGCAAAAGAAATTGGAATCAGCAGAAGAACATCTAATAAGTTAGGGGTGTTTACAGTGGAGATGCTGGCAGTGTTGGTTGCGTTGCAATGGGTGCAGAAAGCCAGACAAGCCAAAGCATTGATATGTTCAGATTCATCCTCAGTTCTAGCAAGTTTAAGGTCTTTTCACACAAACAGTCGGCAAGATGTACTTTATGAAGTCCTTCAGTTAGTTACAAGAATTGCAAATCAGGGAGGTCAGGTAAAATTTCTATGGGTTCCAGCACACGTAGGGGTGAGGGGGAATGAGAGGGTGGATGAGTTGGCAAAGAGGGCGTTAAAGAAAGAAAATGTGGAAATGCACATTAGTATCAGTAAAGCAGAGGTTAAGTGTGTAATCTGGGAAAAAGTCAACCGAATGTGGCAAGAAAGATGGGACAGGGAGGGGAAAGGGAGGCATTTATATCAAATACAAAAGCGTGTTGCAGTTACTCGAGTAGGTAATGGAAACAGAAGAGAGGAAATTGTGTGGACTAGGTTAAGGCTGGGGCATTGTGCATTAAACAAAACATTGAAAATGATAGGGAAACACCAGACAGGATTGTGTGAAGAATGTCATGAAGAGGAGTCAGTAGAACATGTAGTTCTGAGTTGCAGGAAGTATGGGATACAGAGAGAGATGATGAGAAATAAATTAAGGGGGTTGGGGATGCAGGAATTCACATTAAAAGGGTTGCTGGGCATGGGTGAGAGAGCACAAGTCCGGGTATTTTTAGCGCTTTTAAGGGGTACAGGGGTTTTTTATAGAATATGACGAATAAACAGGAATAGGATACTAGGATGGTCAAAGATGGGAGGGTGATAGATAGATGGATGATGTGAGAGAGAGAGCGATTGGGTGAAGGGATTTAGAATGTATGTCTCGTGCACATTCTGGAGCAGAGGGTGGCAGTAATGCACCATTAAGCTGGATGCCAACTGCTGTAAAACAAGATACAGACAGACAGATTCTCTGCCAGTTTGTCCCAGGTTCTGACCTGTGTCGTTCTAGCCTGTCATTGTGACTTCTGCCAGCTGATTTTACTTTTATTCTGTGTTTTGGATTTTGCCTGTTCCTGTACCTGATTTTTGCCTGTGCGCTCTAGATTGTCTGCCCTCGCCTGACTGCCCTTGCTGGTAAGACCTCGGCCTGCCATTTCGGATCCATGCCTGCCTTTTGTTTTTGAAAGACTGTTGCCTTTGTGCTCTCTCAAACCCTGGTGAAAAAGTATTCATTGGTCTGCACTGCCGAAACCCGACACTTCCACAATTGAAAGGAGAGCTAAGAGGCATGTTCTTTTGCTTACAGAAGGTGGTAGATATATGAAGAAACTGCTTTAAAAAAAGCTACTGAAAAGCACAAGTCAGGAGATGGATACAAGAAAATTTCCAAGTCACTGAATGTCCCCTGGAGTACAGTTATCAAGAAATGGAAAGAATATGGCACACATGTAAATCTGCCTAGAGCAGGCTGTCCTCAAAAACTGTCTGCAAGAAGGGGACCAATGAGGCAGGCCACCAAGAGCCATATGACAGCTCTGGAGGAGTTACAAACTTCAGTGGCTGAGATGAGAGAGACTGTGCCTACATCAACTATTGCCTGGGTGCTTCACCAGTTGTATCTTTATGGGAGAGTGGTAAAGAAATGGCCATTGTTGAAAAAAAAACTAGCTGAAGTTTCATGTTAGAGTTTGCCAGGAGGCACGTTGAGATTCTGAAGTCAGTTGGAAGAAGGTTCTTTGGTCTGATGAAACCAAAATTGAGCTTTTTGGCCATCAGACTAAATACTTTGTTTGGCATAAGCCACACATCACCAAAAACGTGCCATCCCTACAGTGAAGCCTGGTGGAGGCAGCATCATGCTGTGGGGATGCTTCACTGCAGCAGGCCCTGGAAGGCTTGTGAAGGTAGAGGGTAAAATGAATACAGCAAAATACAGGGAAATCCTGGTGAGGACTGTGATTTGGGAGAAGATTTGCTTTCCAGCAAGACAATGCCCTCAGGCATAAAGCCAAAGCTACACAGAAATATCTTAGAAGCAACAAAGTTAATGTCCTGGAGAGGCCAAGTCAGAGTCCAGACCTCAATCTGATTGAGAATATGTAGTTGGACTAGAAAAGGGGTGTTCACTCATGATTCCCATACCATCTGACAGAGCTTGAGCAGTTTTGTAAAGAAGAATTGGGAAAAATAGCAGTGTCTAGATGTGCAAAGCTGATAGAGACCTATCCACACAGACTCAAGGATGTAATTGCTGCCAAAGGCGCATCTACTAAATACTGACTTGAAGGGGGTGAGTAATTATGCAACCAATTATTGAGTTTAATAATGTAATAAATATAGACCAATTTGTAGAAATTTGTTTGCACTTTGACACCAGAGTCTTTTCTTTTGATCAGTGTCAAAAAAAAATCCAAATTAAATCCACTGTGATTAAAAGTTGTAAGACAATAAAACATGAAAACTTTCGGGGGGGGACACGTTGAATACATTTTATGTGTGTTCATCCATCGTTGATGTTGATGAGGACCTCGACACCATTATGATGTTGTCGAGACTAGCGTGTGATTTGGATTTAAGTGAGGGAGGGTTGCACAGTGTCAGCCTCACTCTCTTCTCAATTCCCATCTGGATCCAGTGGCAAGACAGAGTCGAGACAGCTGGGGATGGGACTAGGCGCAGTGGATGACCAGAACGTCTTCTGTGTCTTGTCCTGCTCTACACGTTTCATGACACTTGCAGAGGCTGCCACCTTGACCGTTGGACCTTCCATTGGTCTCATCGTCACAATCCGCCGGAGTCTGTCTTCACATGCTGGGATAGACAACTCCCTATCTCACCGAGGGTTTGAGACCTGTCAGCTACCCTCACCTGGTTTAGCTGGCTTGTCGAAGCCGCCGTCCGGGGTGTGGCCGCTGTTGTACGCAAACAGCTACGGGGAGCCACAGGTGAGAGCTGAGTGCCAGGTGGGGACCAAAGGTGAACAAACCGCCTTGAAAAGGACGCGGCATGTTCCCCCACCAGAGGAGCTACCCCTCCCTGACACCCCATACACCTCATACATTTTATAAGTACTGTATTTCCACTTTATTAATGGTATAATGAAATTCAATCCACTTGATCTGTTACTTCATATACATTACAATGAGAAGGGCGTCGCCCAGTGCATTTGGCATAGACTTGCATACTTGCAGAATTCAAGTGTTGTGTTGATCAGTGTCAAAAAAGCCAAATTAATCCACTGTGATTCAATGTTGTAAAATAATAAAATGTGAAAACTTCCAAGGGAGGAGAACACTTTTTATAGGCACTGTATGTCCTAAAGGTCTCTAAAAGCCTCCACTGCTGGCAATTCTGGTTTGTCACTATGCACATTCCTCCTTCTTCTTTCTCTCCACCTCAATTCTTTGCAACCAATAATATGTTTCTCACTTTTGAAGAAATTGATCTGAAATGTAATTTTGTTTCTTTCCAAATTGCTCAATTGGAGTGTTTCTGGTGTTGTCTGTTTTTTTTGTTTTGTCTTATTTGATTCATTTCATCACAATGGATGTTTCTTGCCCTGAACGAATGATTTACAGTAAAAATTGGTGGGGAAATTTCCACCATTCCAAGTAACACATTAACTCCTAAGTACTAATGGTGTTACACCTGATGTACTGCTGTTTCCAAGAGTAATGTAAATATTAAATGAAAATTAACCTGTGGTTGCCATTCAGCACTATGACACAGTTCAAAGCTAGTCAGCTATTCACTTCCTTGTCATTGTATATTTGTTTTTCATTAAACTTTTATCCATTCTTGTGACTATTTGCATTTCTCCATGTGGAACAAGGATCTTTTAGGACTATGTCATATCTTTGCTGTACGTTTGTAAAATACCCCAAATGTTGTATTCTAAAATTTAAGACAAAAACAATATTTCGTCTGTTTTTAACCAGGTAGGATCAGCGAAAATCATTGGCTTTGTTCTGTACCCTGAGGCATTGCTTATCAATTAACAAACACCTTTTGATATTTTCAGTGAATGGTCTTTTCATATTTTCTGTTTTTCTCTGTCCCTCTCCTGAACAGAGCGACTTTTACAAGTGTAGAATTCTACCAGCATATTGACAAGTGGGCCCTCTTACTTTTTTTAAACTTGTCTGTGAGAACTATGGCAGTTAGTTCTAATATGACTTCATCAGTCACCCACATAAATGCATCTTTCAGCCTAGGATATCCGATTAGTGATCAAAATAGAATAGACTAATTATATTTTCCTTTCCCTATCCAATGCAAAAATGAAGTAGTATTAATAAAGTTTCAGGCTTATTGTCCAAATTCAAGTTCACTGTCAAGGGCAGGGTATAAGTGCAATGAAAGTTAACTCTTTGCAGCAGCACTATACATTACAAACATGACTCACATGGGGGGGGGGACTCAATAGAAGAAAAAGCAATAATGTCTGAGAAGTGTTGGTTTATCAGGACAGTGCAAGTAGCTGATGGGAGATGGCATCGAGAAGAGGGTGTCACCTGGACAGTGTGGTTGTGGGGTGGTCCTTACTGATGGATGGCATTCTTCTGAGTTATTGACTCCTGTAGATATCCTTGATGGGTGGCTGGTGCTTTTGCTATCTGCCTGTATGCAGAAGCAGGGCCAAGCAGTCTAATTTTCCAAAAGTACAGGTGTGGGAGAGCTCAGTAAGTGCAGTTCATGGTGGTATAACCATGGTCAAGTATGTTGGGTCCTCTGGTGTTCCAGGTAGTAGTTCAGCGACGGTTTCTTTAAGCTGTTTGGTTTTGTGGTCTTCTGCAATGACAGAAAGTCTCATTGCCAGTTCATTTCTATTAATAATGGTGGTCAATTCCTCCAGTGCCAGCTTGCTGTCTGCCTGATGTGGATGAATACTGCAACCAAGGTAATGGCAGAGAACTGCCTCAGCAGATAGTGTAGATGACATTGACTGCCCAGTATTCCAGGTCAGGGAGCAAGAGTGAGACAAAACCACTATGTTCAAGCACCATGACGAGTTGATAAAGAAGCAAACACCACCACCTCTGCTTTAGCTGACACTATTGTTCAATCCCTCAGTAGAGGATAGAGTGTCATGTCCAAAGAGATGGAGAGGAGCTATGTCTCTGTAAAACAAAGTGCGCAGCAGTCTCCTAAGTCTCTGCTGCAGCAGTCTTGCTCTGAGGACCTCTAGCTTGTTTTCTAATCACTGCACTTTATCCAGGAGGTAATGGTAGAGAGGAGCATCTCAAGCCCTGGTACTTTAGTCTTGCCTGCAGTCTGCCCCAGCATCCAAGGTATCTGTCACAATGGAGGCCTCCATGATACCATCAGGTGTTGAACCATCTTTGTAGGTAGTTTGAAAATTGGACGTGGAGTGCAGAACAAAGAACATGGAACATTGCAATATCGTATGGGCCCTTTGGCCCACCATGTTGTGCTTACCTTGTAACCTACTCTACGGTCAGTCTAAACCTTCCTACATGGTCCTCCATTTTGGTCATATGGTTTGCTGAGTTTCTCTTATGATTGGAAGATTACTAATGAATTTAAATGGCTTAAAATATTGTTTATCACTGCAGTCATTGTACTGAAATTTTCAGCTTTAAAATGTAAGACGGAGTATCATAGCACTCCTTCCAGAGCTGGCTTAAAAGATCAACACTGTCCGGTGTCATTACGTTATATTGTCCTCCTGAATGGATAAAGACAGAAAATTTCTTTCCCTCAAGATCAGATAGATAGGTGTTTGTTTTTTTACAGCAATCCAGTATTTTACTATTACAGAGACTAGGTTCATTTAAGTATTTGAATTCAAATTCCACAGGTATCAAGGTGCAATCTGAATTGTCTATCAATGATCCAATGCCCTGGATTGTCATCCAGTAACAATCTAATACTGTAGTCATTAAATAAAATTCAGTGTCGTATATGGTGCTATACTACTTGTTACTAAAACATACTGATTTGGCATGATATAAATTAGTAGATGTGCAAAATGTAAAATTCTTAAGATTTTTCTACTATCATATACTGTACTAACATGTAAAGCCTATGAATCCAATCATAGGTTCTGACAATAAATAATATTTTAAAAAAAGTGTAGATTATCATATACAACAGAATATTTTTGAAATACAAATTAATGGCTTAAAAATTATTTTTAAGTTTGTGAAGGTATTTGCAGATTTCAAGCCAGGAAGCCTTTTCCAGAGGGACTTGAAATGCCATACAGGGTCTGCAGCACTGTCAAAGGTACAATCTTAAGGTGAACCACTAGGCAGAGCTCTCATGTGTTCCTTCAGACAGACAGAAGATTAACTAGCAATATTTTAAAGTAAAGCAGTCATATTCCCTGAAATTGTGCCAATTTTACTCATGAATCATCATGGTTTAAAGTAGATTATCTAGTCATTATGATGCTCCTGTCTGAGAACTGATGCACAAAATAATTGCCTTAACACTGCAACAACAATTTCACTTCACAAATTGTTCACTTGTAAAGAGTTTGGGGTGGCGTGACACTATTAATGTTACTTTCAAAAAAAAAGTTACTTTTAATTCATTGTTTGAGAGATATAGCATGGACCATGTCCTTCTAGCCAGCAAGCTTCACTCCCAGCAATCCACCTACTTAACCCTAGCCTAATCACAGGACAATTTAAAATGATCAACTAACCTACTAACCAGTGTGAGGAAACTAGAGCACCCAGAGGAAACCCACGTGTTCGTAGGAGGACATTCATTACAGACGGCACTGGATTAAAATCCAGACAGCAATCCCTCAAGATGTAGGTGTGTTGTGCTAACTGCAATGCTGCCATTCCACCCTCAATTTGCTGTTATAAATTGTTCACAAAATATATAAGCTTTTCCTAGTCATATGAATGTTGCCTCCCTACTGTGATGGTAATTCATAATTGCCCTCATATACGTGTAACATTTTTGTCAAACAATGGTATTCAGCTGAACAATTAAAAATGACCGGAATAGTTTCTGTTGCCATATGTATGCTACCTTACCATTCTGACTTGCCTTAATCTGGAGCATAAGCAATGATTAGTGATCAATGTGGTAGGAGATCCAAGGCTACCTGAGCCCCTATCTTTGAAATATGAGAAGTTAATCCAACCCGGAAGAAGTGTCAGAAAATGTAACTGGAACAATTCCAAAGGAGGGTGGAGTTCTGGCAGACACATTATCAAAACATGATAGCAGATGAATGTTTAACAAATTTACTTCAGACTGAAAAAGTTCTGTGAATGGGAGCACCAACAAGAAGGTAACACCATGGATGTAGCTGCAATGTGGGTGTATTCCTTTCTTTTTCTGGCTACTATTGATGTGGCTCACCACCAGACCACAACAGGTAAACAAATCTAATATGTTTATTGTGTTATACACTGTGGATTTCAGAGCAATGAAAATTAATTGAGTAATGCCTTGTGTAATGATGTAATCAAACAAATACGCTCACTGGGCATCTTCAAGTACATCAGGAAGATGGAATTCATTTTAGAGCACTTTACTGTTAATTTAATTGGCAAAGCATCTGTACATCTTTAAGATTTCCTGTATCTAACTTTGTCTAATATTCCTCAAATTATCTGTAAAATGTGTCTCAGTAGGAGAATGACTGCATAATACTGTATATTGAGTTGATTTTTAAAACTGATTTTTGACATAAAAACTGACCAAATGTAAAGACGGTGTGTGTATATGCGTATGTATATATATCTTTTGTAGCTCTCTCACCAGTCTTGTATACAAACTTGGCTTGTTCGCTAACTCTGCTAACAGCCATGTGACTCAGCGGTGAGAGATCCACCTTCCCTAAATGATATACGTATAGTGTCAATATGGTTGGGGTTCAAACATCCAGGAAAGTTGAGATGTTCCGATTAAGGAACATTGACTGTAACAATTGCTGTATAAATACTGACCCACGCGAAGTTATCGCTTGGCAGAAAATTAACAGATTGTACACTGGCATAAAACTACAAAGAAATATTTACCAAATTTACAGTTACAGAAAAATAAAAGAGCCATTACAGCTAAACCAGCCCAATGTGTACATAAGCATTGGGACTAATTTCTGGAGTATTGCTTTACTCAAATGCAAAACTCAGTCTGTGTGAAAGCACCCACCACAGCTTGAACTTCTCTCGAAGGCCATCTCAAACGAACTGGCTCTCAGAAGCATTGGACCTTCCTTGGTGCCATTCCATTGCACAAAGTACTTCTTACAGCGGGGACTCTCCTTCAAACGGCATTCTGCGGCATCTTCCCTTGTGCCCCGCTCCGTAGCTCCAGCCAAAAAAGACCCCAAACCAGACTACTGTCCTTCAGAAATCACTCCCATGCAGCATTTTCTGATGTTCTACTGGGCAGAAAGCTGCGCGCATACCAAGACAACCCTGAATAAGTATACCATTTTGGATACTGTTGGTGGGGTGACCTACCAGGAACAAGTTGCAGTGGTCCTGTCTCTGGCACTGAGGTTGGACCCTCGACTCAGAAGGGGAGGAGGGAAGAGAGGACAGTGGTAGTGATAGGGGATTCTGTAGTCAGGGGGCAGATAGGAGATATTGTGGGGGAGATCGGGAGTCTCGGATGGTATGTTGCCTCCCTGGTGCCGGGGTCCGGGACATCTCAGATCGGGTGCAGGTTATTCTCGAGAGGGAGGGCAAGAATCCAGATGTTGTGGTCCATGTAGGGACCAATAACGTGGGTAGGAAGAGTGAGGGGCTCCTGTGTAGTGAGTTCAGGGAGCTAGGTGCGAAGCTGAAGGGCAGAACCTCCAGGGTAACAATCTCAGGATTGCTACCTGTGCTACGTGCGAGTGAGGCGTGGAACAGAAGGATTATACAGATCAATACGTGGCTGAGAGGATGGTGCAGGATGGAGGGCTTCAGGTTTTTAGATAATTGGGCTTTGTTCCAGGGAAGGTGGGATCTATTCCGACAGGACGGTTTACACCTGAACTGGAGGGGTACTAACATTCTTGCAGGAAAGTTTGCTCGTGCTGCTTGCGAGGGTTTAAACTAAATTTGCAGGGGGCAGGGATCCAGAATGTGAGAGAGGATAGTGAGATGAAGTATAGAGGGCAGGTGGGGACTACACGGTTCCGGAATATTAAGTGTGAAGTAGAGAAAGGTGAGGCAGAACGAGTGATAAGGAGGATACATGTGCAGAGGGATGGTCTGACGGAGCATGGAGTTAAATGTTCAGAAAGAGTAAGTAAATTTAAGAAGGACAACAAAATTCAAGGGGCGTATAGCCCGGTGAGAGTTCGGGGAGCTGGGTTATGCACAATAGGCAGCGATTTAAACAGAGAGAGGAGAAATGGGTTAAAAATTCTATATCTGAACGCACGAAGTGTCAGAAATAAGGCAGATGAGCTTAAAGCTCAGGTGCGAATGGGTAACCATGATGTTGTTGGGATAACGGAGACATGGCTGCAGGGGGATCAGACCTGGGAATTGAACGTACAAGGGTATACGTGCTATCGAAGGGACAGAAAGGTGGGCAGAGGGGGTGGGGTGGCCCTGTTGGTGAGGAATGAGATTCAGTCCCTTGCAAGGGGGGACATAGAATCAGGAGAAGTAGAGTCAGTGTGGATAGAACTGAGGAACAGTAAGGGCAAAAAGACCCTAATAGGTGTTATCAACAGGCTCCCAAACAGTAGCATGGATATTGGGTGCAAGTTGAATAGGGAGTTAACAATGGCATGTGTGGCAAAGGAAATGTCACAGTAGTTATGGGGGATTTCAACATGCAGGTGAACTGGGAAAATCAGGTTGGTACTGGACCCCAGGATAGGGAGTTTGTAGAGTGCCTACGGGATGCATTTTTGGAGCAGCTTGTATGAGAGCCGACCAGGGATAAGGCTATTCTGGATTTAGTGTTGTGCAATGAACAGGATTTGATAAGTGATCTTGAAGTAAAGGAGCCATTAGGAGGTAGTGACCATAATATGATAAGTTTTTGTCTGCAAGTTGAAAGGGATAAGGGCAGATCAGAAGTGTCAGTATTGCAGTTGAACAAAGGAGACTATGGAGCCATGAGGGAGGAGCTGGTCAAAGTTGACTGGTCGGATATCCTAGCAGAAAAGACAGTGGAACAGCAATGGCAGGTATCCTTGGAAATAATGCACAAGGTGCAAAATCAGTTCATCCCCCGGAGAAGGAAAGATTCAAAGGGGGGAAAGTGGCCACAGTGGTTGACAAAGGAAGTCAGAGATAGCATAGCATTAAAAAAGAAGTATAACAGAGCTAAGGTGAGTGGGAAGACGGATGATTGGGAAATTTTTAAGGAGCAACAGAACTTAACTAAAAAGGCAATACGGGGAGAAAAAATGAGGTATGAACGCAAGCTAGCTAGGAATATAAAGGAGGATAGCAAAAGTTCTTTTTTAGGTATGTGAAGAGAAGGAAGATAGTTAAGAACAATGTTGGGCCTTTGAAGAATGAATTGGGAGAAATTGTTATGGGAAACAGAGAAATGGCAGACGAATTTAATAAGTACTTTGGATCTGTCTTCACTAGGGAAGACACAAGCAATCTCCCAGATGTATGGATGGGCCAAGGACATAGGGTAACAGAGGAACTGAAACAGATTGACATTAGGAAGGAAACGGTGATGAGTAGACTGATGGGACTGAAGGCTAACAAATCCCCAGGTCCAGATGGTCTGCATCCTAGGGTACTAAAGGAGGTGGCTCTGGAAATTGCAGATGCATTGGTGATCATTTTCCAATGTTCCTTAGATTCAGGATCAGTTCCTGAGGATTGGTGAATGGCTAATGTTATCCCACTTTTTAAGAAAGGAGGGAGGGAGAAGACAGAGAACTATCGCCCTGTTAGCCTAACATCAGTAGTGGGGAAGATACTAGAGTCCATTATTAAAGATGAAATAGCGGCATATCTTGATAGCAGTGATAGGATTGGGCCGAGCCAGCATGGATTTACCAAGGGTAAATCATGCTTGACTAATCTATTGGAGTTTTTTGAGGATGTAACCAGGAAGATAGACACGGGAGATCCAGTGGATGTGGTGTACCTTGACTTTCAGAAGGCATTCGATAAAGTACCACATAGGAGATTGGTGGGTAAAATCAGAGCTCATGGCATTGGGGGGAGGATATTGACATGGATAGAAAACTGGTTGGCAGATAGAAAGCAAAGGGTAGCAGTGAATGGGTGTTTCTCAGAATGGCAGGTGGTGACTAGTGGGGTGCCACAGGGCTCGGTATTGGGACCACAGCTGTTTATGATTTACATCAATGATTTAGAGGAAGGCATTGTGAATAACATCAGCAAGTTTGCTGATGATACTAAGCTGGGTGGCAGTGTGACATGTGATGAGGATGTTAGCAGAATTCAAGGTGACTTGGATAGGCTGGGTGAGTGGGCAGAAAATTGGCAGATGGTGTTTAATGTGAATAAGTGTGAGGTTATTCACTTTGGGAGCAAGAACAGGAAGGCAGATTATTATCTGAACGGTGTGGAGTTAGGTAAGGGAGAAATACAAAGAGATCTAAGAGTACTTGTTCATCAGTCTCTGAAGGTGAATGAGCAAGTGCAGCAGGCAGTGAAGAAGGCTAATGGAATGTTGGCCTTTATTACAAAGGGAATGGAGTACAAGAGCAAGGAAATCCTTTTGCATTTGTACAGGGCCCTGGTGAGACCACACCTGGAGTATTGTGCAAACAACAGGAATTCTGCAGATGCTGGAAATTCAAGCAACACACATCAAAGTTGCTGGTGAACGCAGCAGGCCAGGCAGCATCTGTAGGAAGAGGTGCAGTCGACACTTCAGGCCTGAATCGTCGACTGCACCTCTTCCTACAGATGCTGCCTGGCCTGCTGCGTTCACCAGCAACTTTGATGTGTGTTGCCTGGAGTATTGTGTGCAGTTTTGGTCTCCAGGGTTAAGGAAGGCCAACCTGGCTGTGGAGGGGTGCAGCGTAGGTTCACTAGGTTAATTCCTGGGATGTCCGGACTGTCTTACGCAGAGAAGTTAGAGAGACTGGGCCTGTACACGCTGGAATTAAGGAGATTGAGGGGGGATCTGATTGAGACATATAAGATTGTTAAGAGATTGGACAAGATAGAGGCAGGAAATATGTTCCAGATGCTAGGAGAGTCCAGTACCAGAGGACATGGTTTAAGAATAAGGGGTAGGTCATTTAGGACAGAGTTGAGGAGGAACTTCTTCTCCCAGAGAGTTGTGGAGTTGTGGAACGCGCTGCCTCAGAAGGCAGTGGAGGCCAATTCTCCAAGAAGTAGCTAGATAGGTATCTTATGGATAGGGGAATCAAGGGTTATGGGGACAAGGCAGGAACCGGGTATTGATAGTAGATGATCAGCCATGATCTCAGAATGGCGGTGCAGGCTCGAAGGGCCGAGTGGTCTACTTCTGCACCTATTGTCTGTTGTCTATTGAATACCTGGCACCATATTCTTAAATTGGAAAATGTGGCTCCTTATATTTGGCCCAAGCTAAAACACTCTTGCTAGCAGGACTTGCCACTTTTGCAGAATACCTCAGAGTAGCAGTAGAAATCTTGCCCAGGGCATTACAGTTTTTGTTTTTTTATTCGATTTCAACTTGTAGTTTGAAGATCCCACCTGATCAACAGATTACCACATTCTGAGGGGAAAAATTGCTTTTATCTAAATTAAGTTTCAAATAAATAGTGATTCTTTCCACTATTTGCTTTTCTTGAATGGCAGCTGAAAATACTATCATGTAGGCTTGAGCAATTTTTATCTTGTATTGCTTACTTCCTCGTGTAAAATGGACACTGATTTCAACTCCTTTGCTTGTGATGCACTGTCTCATCTAACTCGGAGCCTTTCAAATGCATAATGTCTCTGGAAATTTACTTTCATTCAAAGCCAAATATAATTTCCATGTGCAACGTCAAGCTTAAATGGTACATCGGGTGGTTATTGGTAGAAGGAAATGAAGAGTTTACATCTTTCTTTAAAGAGAGAATGACACACTCACACACCCACACACAGATGACGTATGCTGAGATGATGTAGAGTTATACAATTTTTGAGAAATGCCGCATGAACACAGGCTGTTTGACCGATTGAGTCCACACCAACTATCAGCCATTTTTAGATTGATCCTACTTTCATCCATTAATGAGGACAGAGTGGCTGATGAAGTTTCCATGCCCCCATGATAGTCTACATGATGAGTCACAAGTGCACTACGAGACTATGTGCTTAGCTCCCTGCTCTACTCAACTTGCACTTGTGACTGTGTGGCTAAGCACAGTTCCAATGCCATATTCATATTTGCTGATGACACCACTGTTGTAGGCTGAATTGAAGGTGGTGATGAATCAGCATATAGGAGGGAGATTGAAAATTGTGCCATGTCAACAACCTCTTACTCAACGTCTGATAGACCAAGGAGCTGATTATTGATTGCAGGAGAAGAAAACCGGAGGTTCATGAGCCTGTCTCATCAGAGGGTCAGCAACTTTAAATTCTGCAGTGCTATTATTTCAGCGGACCTGTCCTGGGTCCAGGGCAATTACAAAGGAAGCATGGTAGCACCTCTACTTAGGAGTCTTCAAAGACTCAGTATTGCATCTAAAACTTTGTCAAACTTCTATAGATGTTTAGTGGAGAGGATATTAAATGGTTGCACCACAGCCTGGGAAAACATCAATGCCTTTGAACAGAAAATGCTACTAAAAGCCGTGGATACAGCCCAGTCCATCATGGGTAAAGCCCTCCCCACCATTCAGCATATCTACACAAAATGTTGTTGCAGAAAAGTAGGGACCGCCACCAGCCAGAACATGCTCTCTTTTTATTGCTGCCTTCAGGAAGAAGGTACAGGAGCCTCAGGACTCTCACTACCAGGTTCAGGAACAGTTACTACTTCTCAGCCATCTTGAACCAAAGGGATAATGTCACTTGCCCATCATTGAAATGACCGAAGGAGCCAATTCGGCTGGTCATAATTACACTACCATCAGAATACTTCCGTTGTCATCTCGTGCCCGCACTTTGGCAATTTCCTTCACCTTGCTGTACATCTGCTCTTGGTATACAGGCAGAGACTGAGGTCTGCAGCACCAGTGGAGAGGACCACAAAGGTACGATCAAGGGAGGTGGAGTAGTGTTTTGAGGACTGCTTTTAATCAGAGGACCGAACTATATTCAGGGGTTATCTTTATATCTGAATGATTATGACAGAGTCATCAACAACTTCAAGGCTTGTGTGGATGAGTATGCGCCTTCAAGAATATATTGAATGTACCTAAATCAGAATGATGTAATTAAAATAATTGATTGTTTGTTACTTAAACCAGGAGATATAGTCTGCTGCAATTTAGATCTGTGGCTTTAAAGACTGGCAACCCAGAATTCTACAAGAGGTCCAAGTCTGACCTATAGAAGGCCATCACGAGGGTAATAAGGTAATTCTGTATGAAGTTAGTCACAATCGGACACACAACGGCTGCAACAGAGTTTGCATGCTGTTGCTTCCTATAAGGTGAAACCCAGCAGCATAAATAGTGATGCTTCACTCCCCCTGAGCTCAATGTCTTTTATTCACAGTTCAAAAGGGAGAACAATGCTACACCTGTGCGAATCCCCACAGTGTCTGGCAGCCCTATAATCTCTGTCTTGGAGGCCAACATCAGAACAGGGCATCAGGCCCCAATGGGATACCTGATAAGGTTCTGAAAATTTATGCCAACTAATTGGTTAGAATGTTCTAGAATACCTTCAGTCACTGTCTGATAGAAGAAGGCATCGATCACACCGGTGTCCAAGAAGAGCAGGGTGAGCTGCTTCAATGGTTATCTACTGAGATGAGGTGTTTAAAGAGGATTGTCATGGTCCGAGTTAGCCAAGAACCTGGACCCACTGTAGTTTTCCTACCATCACAACAGGTTTACAGCCAACACAAACTCATTACTTGTCCACTCGGCTTTTGAGCAACTAGATAGGAGCAACCCATACTGTAGGAGCCATGTATCTACTTTGGTTTCATTGTATTGTATTTTGTGTTGCATGCTTTTATTATGGATTACGGTAATCTGTCATGTAGGTTTGAGCATAGCAGAAGTAAATGAATATAGTCACGTATTCGCCCTTTGTGATGTTAGTTTAGTTAGAGAGGGGGTGAGCCAGGGAATGGGTATATAGTATTTTGTCAACCACTAATTTTGCTTTAATACATTAGTTTATTTATCTTCTGTCACAATTTTTGATCATTTATCTTTGCTGGTTTCATAATTAAGGATCAAACGTGTTTTTTTCCAACTTGGAACTCAGTTATTTGAAAGTGTGTCACACAGTGGTAATTCCCCTCACTTGGTCTCTCAGCAGTTTTCTTTGTTTATCAAGTTCCTGAGTTTCAACATCTGATGATCTATTCTGGGCCACATTGATACAATCACGAAGAAGCGAAGCCATTAGGTGTTTTGGTATGGCACCAAAGCCTGGCTCGTTTCTGCAGATATATGATGGAGAGCATTCTGACTGGCTACATCTCCACCAAGTATGGAGGCTTCAATACACAAGACTGAAAGAAGCTGCAGAGGGTACTGTGGAAGGTTATAGATTCAGCCAATTCCATCACAGGCACAACCTTCATCATCGACAAGATCTTTAAATGTGGTGCCTCAGGAAGGCAGTATTCATCAAGGACTCTCACCATTGAAGACATAATTACCACCAGGGAGGAGGTAAAGGAAACTGAAAACTCTCACCAACTGTTTTAGTAACAGATTCATCCCTGCTATCAGATTTCTGACTGGTCCACGTGCACTTATTTATTGTAATATAATAATTTTATGTCTTGCACTGTTCTTTTCCCTCAGAACAAATTTCATGACGTGCATCATTCATAATAAACCTGATTCTGACTCTGATCTGCTATTGGTATATAATATGAGAGACACAGGATAGATAAATACCCTATAATCTTTTCCGTGACTGTTCACAGATAGTTTGGCATTTGTCTCACTGGGTACTGATATTCTAGATCCTCTCAACTCTCCGGGGCTGGAGATTACTCAGTGTACCAAGGATCAGGATTCCCATACCCACTTCAAAACACCAGTCCCGTGGATCCACACTCCCTTCAATACCTTACCCCAGGTCCTGAGTTCCCACACTGCCTTCAATATTGTGGAGGGTAAACAGGGAAGTGAACTAGTCTTTGAAGTGTAGGTAGCTACAGTATAACCTCCCTTTACTGAGGGCACCCATGGCCTTCTATATTGGATAGAGCTTAAGACTGAGTTTAGAACCTTGTGGTCAGCAAACTCAATACCATTATGCTCCTACATGCCAAAGGTGTGCTGGTTGACAGATTGTTAGCAACTGTAAATTGCTACTATTGGTCCAAGAATTGAGGGCTATTGATGGGACAGTGATCAGCAAAAAAAAAAAAATGGGACTAATGCATTGAACTAAGGCACCAGTGTTCATATGCCTTATCTATGAGGACTGTCACACAGAGGAGGGGAGTCAGACATGATGGGAACCAGTGCAGAGAGACAGAGGGGTGTAAAATGAGGGTAGAAGCAAAAAAGTAGTAAGGTGAAAAGTAAAAGTGGCAGGCTGACAAATCCAGGGCAAGCATCAAAAAGGGCCACTTTTCAAGATAATTGTATAAGGGCTAAGAGAGTTGTAAAAGTGTGTCTGAAGGCTTTGTGTGTCAACGCAAGGAGCATTTGTAACAAGGTGGATGAATTAAAAGTGCGGATTGTTATTAATGAATATGATATAGTTGGGATCACAGAGACATGGCTCCAGGGTGACCAAGGATGGGAGCTCAACATTCAGGGATATTCAATATTCAGGAGGGATAGACATGAAAGAAAAGGAGGTGGGGTGGCATTGCTGGTTAGAGAGGAGATTAACGCAATAGAAAGGAAGGACATAAGCTGGGAGGATGTGGAATCGATATGGGTAGAGCTGCATAACACTAAGGGGCAGAAAGCGCTTGTGGGAGTTGTGTACAGGCCACCTAACAGTAGTAGTGAGGTTGGGGATGGTATTAAAAAGGAAATTAGAAATGTGTGCAATAAAGGAACAGCAGTTATAATGGGTGACTTCAATCTACATGTAGATTGGGTGAACCAAATTGGTAAGGGTGCTGAGGAAGAGGATTTCTTGGAATGTATGCGGGATGGTTTTTTGAACCAACATGTTGAGGAACCAACTAGAGAGCAGGCTATTCTAGACTGGGTATTGAGCAATGAGGAAGGGTTAATTAGCAATCTTGTCGTGAGAGACCCCTTGGGTAAGAGTGACCATAATATGGTGGAATTCTTCATTAAGATGGAGAGTGACAGAGTTAATTCAGAAACAAAGGTTCTGAACTTAAAGAAGGGTAACTTTGAAGGTATGAGCTGTGAATTAGCTAAGATAGACTGGCAAATGACACTTAAAGGGTTGACAGTGGATATGCAATGGCAAGCATTTAAAGGTTGCATGGATGAACTACAACAATTGTTCATCCCAGTTTGGCAAAAGAATAAATCAAGGAAGGTAGTGCACCCGTGGCCGACAAGGGAAATTAAGGATGGTATCAATTCCAAAGAAGAAGCATACAAATTAGCTTGAGGACTGGGAGAAATTCAGAGTTCAGCAGAGGAGGACAAAGGGCTTAATTAGGAAAGGGAGAAAAGATTATGAGAGAAAACTGGCAGGGAACATAAAAACTGACTGTAAAAGCTTTTATAGATATGTGAAAAGAAAAAGATTGGTTAAGACAAATGTAGGTCCCCTACAGACAGAAACAGGTGAATTGATTATGGGGAGCAAGGACAAGGCAGACCAATTGAATAATTACTTTGGTTCTGTCTTCACTAAGGAGGACATAAATAATCCTCCGGAAATAGTAGGGGACAGAGCGTCCAGTGAGATGGAGGAACTGAGGGAAATACATGTTAGTAGAGAAGTGGCGTTAGGTAAATTGAAGGGATTAAAGGCAGATAAATCCCCAGGGCCAGATGGTCTGCATCCCAGAGTGCTTGAGGAAGTAGCCCAAGAAATAGTGGATGTACTAGTGATAATTTTTCAAAACTCTAGATTCTGGACTAGTTCCTGAGGATTGGAGGGTGGCTAATGTAACTCCACTTTTTAAAAAAGGAGGGAGAGAGAAACCACGGAATTATAGACCGGTTAGCCTAACATCGGTGGTGGGGAAACTGCTAGAGTCAGTTATCAAAGATGTGATAACAGCACATTTGGAAAGCGGTGAAATGATCGGACAAAGTCAGCATGGATTTGTGAAAGGAAAATCATGTCTGACGAATCTCACAGAATTTTTTGAGGATGTAACTAGTAGAGTGGATAGGGAAGAACCAGTGGATGTGGTATATTTGGATTTTCAAAAGGCTTTTGACAAGGTCCCACACAGGAGATTAGTGTGCAAACTTAAAGCACACGGTATTGGGGGTAAGGTGTTGATGTGGATAGAGAATTGGTTGGCAGACAGGAAGCAAAGAGTGGGAATAAATGGGACCTTTTCAGAATGGCAGGCAGTGACTAGTGGGGTACCGCAAGGCTCAATGCTGGGACCCCAGTTGTTTACAATATATATTAATGACTTGGATGAGGGAATTAAATGCAGCATCTCCAAGTTTGCGGATGACACGAAGCTGGGCGGCAGTGTTAGCTGTGATGAGGATGCTAAGAGGATGCAGGGTGACTTGGATAGGTTAGGTGAGTGGACAAATTCATGGCAGATGCAATTTAATGTGGATAAATGTGAAGTTATCCACTTTGGTGGCAAAAACAGGAAAACAGATTATTATCTGAATGGTGGCCGATTAGGAAAAGGGGAGGTGCAACGAGACCTGGGTGTCATTATACACCAGTCATTGAAAGTGGGCATGCAGGTACAGCAGGCGGTGAAAAAGGCGAATGGTATGCTGGCATTTATAGCAAGAGGATTCGAGTACAGGAACAGGGAGGTACTACTGCAGTTGTACAAGGCCTTGGTGAGACCACACTTGGAGTATTGTGTGCAGTTTTGGTCCCCTAATCTGAGGAAAGATACCCTTGCCATAGAGGGAGTACAAAGAAGGTTCACCAGATTGATTCCTGGGATGGCAGAACTTTCATATGATGAAAGACTGGATGAACTAGGCTTATACTTGTTGGAATTTAGAAGATTGAGGGGGGATCTGATTGAAACATAAAATCTTAAAGGGATTGGACAGGCTAGATGCAGGAAGATTGTTCCCGATGTTGGGGAAGTCCAGAATGAGGGGTCACAGTTTGAGGATAAAGGGGAAGCCTTTTAGGACCGAGATTGGGAAAAACTTCTTCACACAGAGAGTGGTAAATCTGTGGAATCCTCTGCCACAGGAAACAGTTGAGGCCAGTTTATTGGCTATATTTAAGAGGGAGTTAGATATGGCCCTGGTGGCTAAAGGGATCGGGGGTATGGAGGGAAGGCTGGTACAGGGTTCTGAGTTGGATGATCAGCCATGATCATACTGAATGGCAGTGCAGGCCCGAAGGGCTGAATGGCCTACTCCTGCACCTATTTTTTTCTATGTTTCTATGTGAATTTATAAGTCTAATGGCTTATAGACAAAAGCTGTCCCGTAGCCTGTTGGTGCTGGCACCGTTTGCCAGACAGAAGCAGCTGAAACAGTTTATGGTTGGGGTGACTGGTATCCCCAATTATCTTCCAGGCCTTCTTTACACACCTGCTGCTGTAAATGTCCTCAATGGAGGGAAGTTCACATCCACAGGTGCGCTGGGCTGTCAGTACCACTCTCTGCAGTGTCCAGCGATAAATGTTGGTGCAGTTCCCATACCAGGCGGTGATAGAGCCAGTCAGGATGCTCTCAATAATGTCCCCGTAGAAGGTCTTGAGGATCTGGGGACCATACCAAACTTCTTCAGTCGTTTGAGGTGGAAGAGATGTTGTTGTGCTTTTTTTTTTGCCACCTGGCTGGTGTGTCAGTCCAGATGAGATCTTTGGTGATGTGTACACTGAGAAACTTGAAACTATTCACCCTCTTAACTGCAGACCCATTGATGTTGACTAGGCCAAGCCTGTCTCCTTTTCTCCTGTAATCCACAATCAGCTCTTTTGTTTTTTTGGACATTGAGGGAGAGGTTGTTATGCTGGCACCACTGTCAGGGTGTCAACCTCTCCTCTGTAGACTGTCTTGTCACCACTAGAAATAAGGCTGATCAATGATGTGTCATCTGCAAATTTGATCAGTAGATTGGAGCTGTGTGTGGCAGTAAAGTTGTGGGTGTAAACTGAGTACAGGAGGGGACTTGGGACACAGTCCTGGGTAGCTCCTGTGTTGAGGGGCAGAGGTGAGGGAGCCCATACTTGCCACCTGTCTGCGACCTGATAGGAAATCTAGGATCCAGCTGCACAAGGTGGGGTGAAGGCTGAGGTCTTTGAGCTTCCTGTCAAGTCTGGAGGGAATTATGGTGTTGAATGTTGAACTATAGCCCAGGAACAGCATTCTAATGAATGAATCTCTCTTCTCCAGGTGAGTGAAGTTGGCGTGTAGTGTTGCAGCTATGGAGTCATCGGTAGACCAGTTCCATCAGTAGCTGAATTGTAGGGATCTAGTGTGCGTAGTAGCATGCTGCAGATTTAGTCTTTAACCAGCCTCTCAAAGTATCTGCTTATAATTGAGGTGTGTGTGAGACAAGGCACCAATCGATCAGGCATGCTACCTTGGTTTTCTTGGTACAGGGACAACAATGGACGATTTGAAACAGGAGGGCACTATACACTGGGAGGGAGAGATTAAAAATGTCCATAAACACATCCAGCTGTTCCGCACACACATTGAGGACCTGCCCTGGAACGCTGTCCAGCCGTGCTGCCTTGCAACTGTTGACACATTGGAATGTTCTATGTACCTCAGCCTCAGCGATGACCAAGGAGCAGCTCTTGTCGGTGGCTCTCCTCGGGGGTTTAGTCCTATCAACCTCAAATCGAGCATTAAAAGAAAACATTTGGCTCATCTGGGAGCGAGGCAGCCATGTTGACTGTACTGCTGCGTTTCCTCTTGAAGTCCACAATGGGTGCAGTACTTGCCATACGCTGTGTGTGTCACTGTCACAGAGTCGTGACTGGATTTTGTCCCTGTGTTGCCGTTTTGCCCACCTTGATGGCCCTACGTTCATCATAGTGGCATCTCTTGAGCTCCTGCTGGTCTCGGGAGGCACTGAGAGCAACACACACTGAACTATTTATCCAAGGCTTCTAGATCTGGTAGGCTCGGACCAATTTTTGGGGATCAACACCTTCAATGCACTTCCGAGTGAAGCTTGTGACTGCCTCTGTGTTTTCGGAGATGTTCTCAGTATCCCAGTAACTGCATGTACTTTCACCTGGTGCTCTGTTTCCTCCCACCTTCCAAAGATGTATGGTTAGGATGAGGGTTAGTAATTTGTTGGCATGCTATATTTGTGCCAGAAATGTGGTGACACTGGCAGGCAGTCCCCAGCACTTTCCTTGGTGGATGCTGGAAGCTGAAGATGATGCACTGTCCTGGGGTTAAAGGACTGTGTAAGTGTATTGGGAGAGACAGGAAGGGAGCTTATTTTGCTGTTGAAATTTTGTTGCTTGTGTTGTTCTGCCGATTATTGTTGGCATACTCTATTGGCGCCCTAATGTGTGGTGACACTTGGTGGGGGGGAGGGGGTGCGTACCCTAGCACACCCTCAAGTTTGTTGGTTGTTAATGCAAGTAGTGCATTTCACTGTATGTTTTGATGTACACATGATAAATAAACCTGAATCTGGAAACTTGATCTTGATTTGATGCAAATGACAGACTTCACTGTATTCTTCAATGTTTCACTGTGTATGTGACGAATTAAGGCAATTACTTTAAATATAGATTAAAAATAAATATACTTACTTGGGCCCTTAGCTCCCAGTGTAGCAGAGGACATTGATGACCTCCTGTTTCCCATATCTTTTGAAGTTGATGGTGTGGTTGGAGTTCATCAACACTTCTGTAATCCACTGTATCCACTATAAAGGGGATTGGCCTATACAACTTCACCAGAGCCTTTCTGACTGGCTTTACAGTTTCCATCACTCATAACAAGGATGTAGGGTTGGACTTTGAGAGGCAAGCCGAAATATAGATTGGGCATTATGGTTGGCATTGGTCTGATGGACTGAATAGCCTTTTTTTATGTTGCGCAACTCTGTAATTGTGGTGCACCTTCACAAAGTAACTCTTGTTGATATGAACTCCTGAGATTATTGGGTTTAGATGGCCAAATCATTAGATATGTTTAAGTGGAAGTAGATAAATATTAGAAAGATCAATGAATTGTGGGTTACGAGGTACTGTCGTAGGAGCTGAGGACAGCAAAGATGAGCCTCGGTCATGCTGAATGAGAAGGTAGGTTTGAGGGGCAAGGTGGCCTAGTTCTACTGCTACTTTCTTGTGCTCTTGTGGAATAGAGGAACAGATATAGCAGGAACCTACCTTGAATGAACAGAATTCCACCAGAACCCATCAAGCTACGCATAGTGAATCACCTTGGCAGAGGAAGGTTTCTGTACTTGATAACTTTCAGATACTTCCAACAGTACATCTGTAGAAGTCAGTTAGCGTATTTGGTGACAAGCTGAACCTCCTTAACATCCTAAGAAAGAAAAAAAATGCTGCTATGCCTTCCTTCTGACTGCATCTCTGCACTAGGTCCAGGGGAGTTCGTCCAATATGTTAACACCCGAGTATCTATAGCTTATGACTCTCTCCACTGCTGATCCCCTATGTAGACTGTCACATGTCTGTGCTTGCAGGTCTTCTGAGCATCCATCCACTTGGGCACAGCACAGAGAGGTCAAACTTGCAGTGAAGCCTTTGATCTATGGGAGTCCACCATCCCTGATCCTTTCACGTCTCAGGGAAAATTTAAATATTACTTGCTTGGAACAAATTATTGACATGATTCTATTTCCCAGACCATTCCCTTCCTCCAATAGCCCCAGTGTTTCAAGTCAATATGTACAGGTACACGAAAATTGTCTATGTTGGATGCTTATGGACTCCAAACCCCTGAAGATATCTCCTCTGTGCATTCCAGCAATCAGAGCAAGACAATGAGATACATCTGCACTCTTTTACCGAAACCTCAGTTGTTGCAATACATAAGCGTTTTAGAAAGAGCAAGAATAAAAACATAGTAGTTGCACTAAAACACACACAGTTGCTTTAGAAAGATAATTTCTGTTAATTTTCATTTCATATTTATTATTTGCATCTGACATAGAAAGAGGTCATTCAGCCCATTGAATCTATGGGAGCTCTCAGATCTATCCCATCAATTGCATTTTGGGTTCTGCCTATTCTCTCAAATATACCTGAAAATGCCTCTCTAATTGTATACCGAATTATATACACCTATACATAATAACTACATTTAAAAATTACTACTTGAATTACATACTTTTAGCTAGTGATTTGCAAATGGGAATTAAGGAATGTAAGTTAAAGCCTATCGTCAGACAGGATTGTTTTGAGACAGATCAGGTTTGACACCTAAATGTCCAGTGGTGATAGTCAAGGACCTGGTGGACCTCACAATTGAGAGCTTTCAGAACCACTCAGACAACTACTGTATGTTTGCTGCTGCATTAATATCAATATTGACATTGACTTCTTCATTCCTCAAAACAGTTCTATGCATTTTGTCTTGTAGCTCAGTGTATATTATCACAATGGGAAATCTATACTGTAGGGAATATCAGATTTCTTAAAGTCACATTTATGTTCTGCTTAACTTTAATTCTCCTTTTGGTTTTGATGTTCCTTATCAACATTCTTTTCAGGCATTTGGGATACAAATAGTTCAATACATCCTATGATAGTGGTGGTCAGTAAGATTCTTTAAGGTAATTTCAGTGCAGATCTCAAATTTGTGAATGGATGGAGAAGTTATTTGAATAATTTCATCAACAACCCTTCTGTAGAATGTATTTTGTAAACCAGGAGTCTAGCCATTCTTGCAATGAAAAATATCAGTCTCCTGATCCTTGTTCAGCTCAACAGTTTTCATGTTGGGAATTATTAAGATGTTGAACTTCTGAAATCCATTCAGTTCTTCTTCAGAAAACCAACTCTTCAGGTAAAATATGAAGATGCTGAAAATATTCACTCTTCTTCCCTTTCTACCTGCCTGTAGAATATTTCCAGAACTTTTTTGTGTTACTTCAGATTTTGAGCATCTGAAGTTTTTTTCCAACTCTTTCAAAGTTTGGTTTTGATATTGGAGTTGAGGTCATCATGCATGTTCTGAGAATGCCTGCTACAGTCATTTCAGAGATAAACCTGGAAGTAAAGAGCTAACGAACTGGTTAAGTTAAACATTGTTTTCATGCCTTTCGTATCTATTGGCTTCTTAGATTAGATTAGATTAGATTAGATGATGAGGGCACTCAGTCCTCGCTTATTGTCATTTAGAAATGCATGAATTAAAAAATGATACAATGTTCCTCCAGAGTGATATCACAAGAAACACAGGACAAATCAAGATCAAAATGACAAAACCACATAATTATAACATATAGTTACAACAGTGCCAAGCAATACCATAATTTGATAAAGAGCAAACCATGGGCACGGTTAAAAAAAATCTCAAAGTCCTGATAGCCTCATCATCTCACGCATTCAGTAGAAGGGAGAAATGCTCCCTGCCATGAACCTCCAAGTGCCGCAAACTCGTCGATGCAGCACCATTGGAAGCACCCGACTGCAGCGGACCCTGAGTCCATCTGAAAACTTCAAGACTCCAACCAGCTCTTCAGCACTGAGCACCATCCTCTGCTGAGCGCTTTGACCCCGCCCCGGCCGCCAAGCAACAAGCAAAGCCAAGGACTCGGGGCCTTCCCCTCCAGAGATTTCAGACCGCACAGTAGCAGCAGCTGCGAAGCAGGCATTTCAGAAGTTTCACCAGATGTTCCTCCATGCTCTCATGTCCGTCTCCATCAAATCAGGATTGTGAACCGCACCCTGCTTGACAAATAACAGACATCACCACCGGAGCGGCCGCTGCGAGCTGCATCGCGCTGCCATCTTCTCCTCTCCTCTTGGACTTGAGTATAATTGACTTAACAACTGAGGTATAACTGTCTTACAGGGAGGGCATTGGTGGTGGACCCAAGTGCAAGACACAGACACTGAAGTACAAGGAACAGGACTAGGCCTGACAAGGAAGCAAGAGGAGAGAGGAAGAAAGGACGCTGGACATAACACAGGCTCTGGACGAGACAAGGATACAGGGCCTGGGCTAGGACGTGACTAGGAAAGTGGGACCTGGACGAGGAACTAGGACCTTGGAACCTGGACAAGGACTTCGAGCCAGAGGCTGGACAAGGACCCGAAACCTGGTCTTGACTAGGGCTCGGACCCCGGATCTAGGTGAGGACATGACGAGGCTTGGGTTCCTCGAGGTTTGGGTATGGACTCCGAGCCAGAGACTGGGCAAGGACCCAGAACCTGGGACTTGACTTGGGCTCGGACTCCAGAACTAGGCGAGGACAAGATGTGGCTACAGGACGAGGAGTGGCAAGAGGACTGGACGTGAGACTCTTGGGCAGGACAAGGGAACCCCAGCACCGGGCTGGGGAAGGTACTCTTGGGCTGGGCGAGACACATGGACAAGGCAAGAACACAAAGCTGTGGCTTGGACAGGACAAGGTTCTTGGATTTTGGCTAGGATTGGACGAGACCCCAAAGCCTTGACTTGGTCAAGGGAGGGACAGGCACACAGAGCCTTGGTTGATGGAGAGACAGGAACGCAGAGCCTTGGTCGAGGGAGAGACAGGAACATGGAACACAGAGCTGGGACCCCTCCTTGGAAACAGGACGCAGGGCTGGGACTCATACACAGAACACAGAGCCGGGACCCCTCCTTGGGTACAGGATGTAGGGCCTGGACTCATTACACAGACGACACCGTTCCCAACACAACGTAGCGGCAGACTGCCGGACCTACCTAGTGAAGGCGTGGACACAGGCAGTTCTGAACACTAGGTGGCGGCATACGGCTGGACCTACCTAGCGAAGGCGTGGATACAGACGGTTTCCAATGCTAGGTAGCAGCAAATGGCCGGACCTACCTAGTGAAGGCGTGGACACAGAGGCAGTTCAAAACAATGATAGAGAGTTCCTTATCTTGCTCCGGCAATGGAACTTGACTGCGGTGCAGGCGAGGCGAGGCTTCAGATGAGGCGAGGTGAGGTGAGGCAAGGCTTCAGACGAGGTGAGGCTTCAGACGAAGCAAGGCGAGGCAACGGGAGGCAGGGACGGAAAGGGATTCAGACAGGGGGTATGGACAGGAACAATCCAGCAGCCAGAGGCGATGGCTTCTTCTTCTTTCTCGAGTTCTTATGGCAGTTGGCATCCACACTGTTGCATTCCTGCCATCGTCGGGATTTATTATCCCCCATTGACCATTCACTTTAAAGCCGTCTTTCCAGTCCCATTGTCCTTAAAAAAACTAAACAACCATTTCCTCTCCTGATCACTCCCCCCACATTCCAATAAACCTTTAACACTGTTCTCTACCAGTCCTATTTTGCGTAATTGTTGTAAAATTTGTTGCCTTTCCTGTGCAAATTTCCAGCATGAAATAAGGATATGCTCTACTGTTTCAGTCTCCTGACACAGATCGCAAAAACCTGTTGGATGCTTATTTATGATGGCCAGAGTACCATTAAGGCTGCTGTGCCCAATTCTCAGTCTACTTATAATTACTTGCTCCTTCCGCTTTACTCCCCTACTTCTTCCCGTATCTACTCTGTTCTGAATTGAATGTAAATGTCTTCCTTTTATTGCTCTATCCCAATGCTGCTGCCACTGTTGATTTATCCTTCTCCACACTGTGCTCTTCCCCTCTGATTTTGATAGTTTAATTTTGACCTCTACAGATCCTTTTTTGACTGCTGCTTTTGCCAGCTTATCTGCTGTCTCATTTCCCATAATACCTGAATGTGCTGGAACCCACATGAATACGATATTTTTGCCTTGCCTAGCCAGTCTTGAATTTACAAACAGGATTTCATAAAGCAGATCCTGGTGACCCCTAGCTGTACCTGCCTTCATGCTTGCAAGGGCCGAATACAGAATCGCTACATATCACAATATTATTACAATCAAGCTGCTCACTCCATTCTAGTGCTAACAATATGGCAAACATTTCAACTGCATATACACTCAAGCAATCAGGTGTTCTCTTGTTAATTTCCACTCGATAACTTGGCACAACAATTGCAGACCCGGTTGCACCTGTTTCTGGATTCTTTGATCCATCCGTAAAAATCTGTATGTCTTTACATTTACATTCCCTATAACTATGATATTCATTGAGTATATCAGCCTTCTTACTACTGTGTTTAATCTTAAGCAATTCCAAATCTGCAGAGGGATTTTCTAATACCCAGAAAGGTCTGACAGGCCACACCACAGTTGGATACATGCATATCTTTTGCTGTTTGCTCTCCTGTCCAGCCAAAACTTTCTTTTTGTGTCCTCTCCTTCTCCCAGCATGTCTGCAACACCCTTTTTGTAGGATAGCTATCACCATGCCCCCTTAAGTTCATCCAGTAATTGGCCTCCAGCTGTTTACGCCACAGCCCCAATGGCATTTCATTTGCTTCAACTTGGAGTGCACACACTAGGGAAGTTCTAACCGCCCCCAAGCACAGCCTTAGAGCCCGAGCTTGCACGATATCCAGTTCTGCTAGCACAGATTTTGCTGCTGACCCATATACAATACTTCCATAGTCTAATCTTGATCTTATTAATGCTGCATAAATATACTTCAGTGATGCAAAATCAGCACCCCATTCCAATCCAGCAAGACACCTCATGACATTTATCACATTTTTACATTTAGTAACTACATATCTAACATGTTCTCTCCTTGTTAATCTCAAGTCAAAGTGCACGCCCAAAAACCAAAAACTTTGAACTCTCTCCAGGTTATTTCCATACAGATTCAAATTAAGTCCCCTAAGCTTTTTCCTTGTAAAGAACATGGCTTTTATCTTCTCCATTGAAAATTTAACACCCCACTTTGTTCCCCCACTCTTCAACTTGATTAATTCCATCTTGCATTTTAGTAACGACATGTTCAATATTTCTCCCTCTTTTCCACAAAGCCCCATCATCTGCAAACAATGATCTCCCCACTTCTGTTGGAATATTTACAGATATATCATTTATCAAAATGGAGAATAAAGTTGGACTCACTACACTCCCCTGAGACGTCCCGTTTTCTACAACATACTGTCTTGATAGCTCTGATCCTATCTTCACCTGAATAGTTTTCCCGTTTAGAAAGTCCTTAACCCAATTGAACATTGCTCCCCACCGATTCCCATTAAATGTAGCTTGATTAGGAGCCCCTCTTTTCATAACATATCATAAGCTTTCTCAACATAAAAAAAATTGCAACCACTGTCTCTTTATTTACTTGAGCTTTTCTTTATTTCGTCCTCTAGACACAACACGGGATCCATAGTATTCCTTTCTTTCCTGAACCCGCTTTGATACATAGCCACCATACCTCTACTTTCCAAGAAGTATACTAACATTTATCATACGTTCCATAAGTTTACATACATGTGACATCAAGGCAATTGGCCTGTAGTTTCCTGGCCTGCTGGTATCTTTCCCAGGTTTCCTTATTGGAATAATTATTGCCTCTTTCCAGCTCCCTGGTATTCTCTCTTCATCCCAGACTTTGTTATACAGAAGCAGTAGTTTCTCCAGACTTCCTTCACTCAAGTGTTTTATCATACTATAACACATTTCATCTTTACCTGGCGCAGTCTTTCCTGTTTTATCTAGTGCCTTTCTTAATTCTCCCATGCTGAAAGGGACATCTTGCATCCGGTCAAGGTTAGTTTTCCTACGTAAAGCCTCCATATTTTCAGTTTTTGTTCTCTCTCTACCTCCTCTTCCCTTCTCAGACAAATTATCGGAACTATGTACCATAACAAAAGTGTTTGCCAACAACTCTGCCTTTTCCTTATTTGTTACTGCAGTCACATTTCCACCAACCAGAACTGGGTACCTCCACTCTCTCCTGGCCCCTCCCATCCTTTTCATCATCCCCCACACCTCTCCTGCTTGAGTTGTGTTTCCGATTGAATCACAATACTTTCTCCAATGCGTCCTTTTAGCATGCCTTATTGCTCTCCTTAGTACTGCCTGAGCTTGTTTGTACTGAATCATATGTTGGAAGTTATGAGTTCTTTTAACCAGTTTAAATGCCTTATTTCTATTTCTCACTGCTTCCTTACAATTATCATCCCACCATGGTATTACTCTCTTCTTTGCTCTTCCCTTACTTTTAGGAATGGATTCTAACGCAGCTGATATTATACCTTATTTTAATATGTTGTCAAGTGTTGCTATGTCTATACCATCACTGACCTGACTTAGATATCTATCACTTTTTTCCAGAAATTTCTCCCAATTGGCTTTCTCAAGGATCCATTTCCCACCTGTATTCTCTGTGACCAATGAGGCAGAAATATTTATTTTGCACCAGATTAGGTAATGATCACTCCCTACAGTTCCTTCTTGGTACACTAACCAATCACATACTGATGCAATGGAGTTTGATACTAATGTAAGATCAAGCACAGACTCTTTACCTGTATTAACATCAATTCTAGTACTACTGCCATCATTTAGGCTCACTAAATACTTCTCATCTAGCAACTCCTCTGACCATTGATGTCTGTTCTGTCACCCCCCCCCCCCATAATACATTATGTCCATTAAAATCACCACACCAAACAACGTTACTACTATTCTGCCCTTCTATCTCCTCAAGCTTGTTTAATTCTAGTCTTTTGCATGGATTATAATAATTCACAATCACCGACTCTTTCCTTTCAGCCCATACTTTTACTACCACATACTCTTGTTCACTTCCTATACCTAGTATTCTATAAGGAATACCTTGCTTTATGTAAGTTGCACATCCTCCTCCTCCCCCCTCTCTCTTGTCTCACCTTACTGCCTCATAACCATATGAAACAAAATCCAAATTAGGTTTTAACCAGATCTCCTGGATACACACCACATCTGGCTTTTCTCTCCTACTCGCTATAAACTGCTCGAA
Organism: Mobula birostris; assembly: GCF_030028105.1. Taxonomy (NCBI): domain Eukaryota; kingdom Metazoa; phylum Chordata; class Chondrichthyes; order Myliobatiformes; family Myliobatidae; genus Mobula; species Mobula birostris. The sequence goes on along the minus strand of NC_092373.1, from coordinate 36,797,916 downwards.
ATCTTGTCCGTTAGCAATCAGGCTTCTTGCTCTATTGAAGAAGTAGCATTATTAGTAATATCAACCCACACATACTGTCTCTTGACTTGACTGTACCCTGAGTTCATCGTTTACTTCTTCCCATTTTAATCCTATCATATCCAAATGGTGCTCTGCAGCTTTCACAATAATCTGAATCCTTTCAGTTTTAGATTTGATCTCATAAATTGTGTTTACCACTCCTGCTATAAATTTTTTCGGCAGTTGAACGGTGCACAACTGCACAAGTGCGTGTAAGTCAGACAGTGAGGCAGCGGGAGTATCTAAAAGACAGCAGTTTGTAAAAGTCGGTCATTTTCTTCAGCAGTTGAACGGGGCACGACTGCACAAGCGCGTGTAAGTCGGACCGTGAGGCAGTGGGAATGTTTAAAAGAGAGCAGATTAACGCAGCAGGCGACGTTGTAGCGGCAATGGAGTAGAGGGAGACAGAGTAGGAAGGCTTTGGTTCCTGAGGCTTTGGCGAGCAAAGGCTGAGGAAGAGCTTCACTTCAAGTGAGGTAAGGCCGGGTAAGTTCCTTTAATAAATCAAATTACCTTAAGAGTAGGTAATGGAGGCAGCAGTTAGGGCAGTTGAGTGCACCGTTTGCAGTATGTGGGAAGTCAGGGTGAGCACAATCGTCCCTGATGACTACACCTGCGAAAGGTGCATCCAGCTGCAGCTCCTGACAAACCGAGTTAGGGAACTGGAGCTGGAGCTGGATGAACTTCGGATCATTCGGGAGGCAGAGGCAGAAATAGAGAGGAGTTACAGGGAGATAGTCACCCCTAAGAGTCAGGAGACAGGTAGCTGGGTGACTGTCAGGAGAGGGAAGGGGAATAGACAGAATGAGCAGAGCACCCCGTGGCCATTCCCACCAATAATTAGTACATTGTTTTGGATACTGTTGATGGGGATGACCTACCAGGGACAAGTTGCAGTGGCTGCGTCTCTGGCACCGAGACTGGACCCTCAACTCAGAAGGGAAGAAGGGAAAAGAGGAAAGCAGTAGTGATAGGGGATTCGGTAGTTAGAGGGACAGATAAGAGGTTCTGTGGAAGAGATCGAGAATCCCGGATAGTCTGTTGCCTCCCTGGTGCCAAGGTCTGCGATATCTCAGATCGAGTTCCTGGTATTCTCAAGAGGGAGGGTGAGCAGCCGGATGTTGTTGTCCATGTAGGGACCAATGATGTGGGTAGGAAGAGTGAAGAGGTCCTGAAAAGTAAGTTTATAGAGTTAGGCACCAAGTTAAAGGACAGGACCTCCAGGATAGCAATCTCAAGATTGCTCCCAGTGCCATGTGCAGGCGGGTTTAGAAATAGTAAGATGGTGCAGATCAACACGTGGCTGAAGACATGGTGCAGGAGGAAGGGCTTCAGATTTATAGATAATTGGGCAGTTTTCCAGGGAAGCTGGGACCTGTTCTGGTGGGACAGTTTACATCTGAACTGGAGCGGGACAAATATTTTTGCAGGTAGGTTTGCTAGATTGGCTCTGGTGGCTCTGGTGGCTCTGGTGGCTCTGGTGGCTCTGGTGGATTGAAACAAGATATGGGGGGTGGGGGGAGCCAGAGAGTAGGAACAGATAGGGGAGAAGGAAGAGAAAGAAAATAATAAAGTTGTTTGCACCTTTAGTGATAAACAAAGAGTAAGAGGTAGAAAATTTCTTAAGTGCATTTATTTTAATGCTGGGAGCATTATAAGAAAGGTGGATGAGCTAAAAGCATGGATTGATACCTGGAAGTATGATGTGGTAGCTATTAATGAAACACGGTTACAGGAAGGGTGTGATTGGCAACTAAATATTCCTGTATTTAATTGCTTCAGGTGTGGTAGAATTGGAGGGACAAGAGGGGGAGGTGTTGCATTGCTTGTCAGAGAAAATATTACAGCTGTGCTCTGGCAAGATAGATTAGAGGGCTCGTCTAGGGAGGCTATTTGGGTGGAATTGAGGAATGGGAAAGCTGTGGTAACTCTTATGGGGGTGTATTATAGACCACCAAATGGGGAGCGAGAATTGGAGGAGCAAATTTGTAAGGCGCTAGCAGATATTTGTAGTAAGCACAAGGTTGTGATTGTGGGAGATTTTAATTTTCCACACATAGACTGGGAAGCCCATACTGTAAAAGGGCTGGATGGTTTGGAATTTGTAAAATGTGTGCAGGATAATTTTTTGCAGTAACACATAGAGGTACCAGCTAGAGAAGAGGCAGTGTTGGATCTCCCGTTAGGGAATGAGATAGGTCAGGTGACGGAGGTTTGTGTTGGGGAGCACTTCGGATCCAGTGATCACAATGCTATTACTTTCAATATAATTATGGAGAAGGATAGGTCTGGACCCAGGGTTGAGATTTTTGATTGGAGAAAGGCTAACTTTGAGGAGATGCGAAAGGATTTAGAAGGAGTGGATTGGGACAATTTGTTTTATGGGAAGAATGTAATAGGGAAATGGAGGTTATTTAAAGGTGAAATTCTGAGGGTACAGAATCTTTATGTTCCTGTTAGATTGAAAGGAAAGGTTAGAAGTTTGAGAGAGCCATGGTTTTCAAGGGATATTGGAAACTTGGTTCGAAAAAGAGAGATATCTACAATAAATATAGGTAGCATGGAGTAAATGAGGTGCTCGAGGAATATAAAGAATGTAAAATCATCTTAAGAAAGAAATTAGAAAAGCTAAAAGAAGATATGAGATTGCTTTGGCAAGTAAGGTGAAAATAAATCCTAAGGGTTTTCCTTAGGATTTATTTTCACCTTACTTGCCAAAGCAACCTCATATCATCTTTTAGCTTTTCTAATTTCTTTCTTAAGATTATATTAATAGCAAAAGGATAGTGAGGGTTAAAATTGGTCCCTTAGAGAATCAGAGTGGACAGCTATATGTGGAGCCAAAAGAGATGGGGGAGATTCTGAACAATTTCTTTTCTTCGGTATTCACTAAGGAGAAAGATATTGAATTGTGTAAGATAAGGGAAACAGGTAGGGAAGTTATGGAAACTATGACGATTAAAGAAGAGGAAGTACTGGAGCTTTTAAGGAATATAAAAATGGATAAGTCTCCGGGTCCTGACAGGATATTCCCTAGGATCTTGAGGGAAGTTAGTGTGGAAATAGCAGGGGCTCTGACAGAAATATTTCAAATGTCATTAGAAACGGGGATGGTGCCGGAGGATTGACATATTACTTATGTTGTTCCATTGTTTAAAAAGGGTTCCAAGAGTAAACCTAGCAATTATCGGCCTGTGAGTTTGACGTCAGTGGTGGGGAAATTGATGGAAAGTATTCTCAGAGATGGTATATATAATTATCTGGATAGACAGGTTCTGATTAGGAACAGTCAACATGGATTTGTATGTGGGAGGTCATGTTTGATAAATCTTATTGAATTTTTTGAAGAGGTTACTAGGAAAGTTGACAAGGGTTAAGTGGTGGATGTTGTCTATATGGATTTCAGTAAGGCCTTTGACAAGGTTCCACACGGAAAGTCAGTTAGGAAGGTTCAATCGTTAGGTATTAATATTGAAGTAGTAAAATGGATTTAACAGTGGCTGGATGGGAGATGCCAGAGAGTAGTGGTGGACAACTGATTGCCAGATGAAGGCCGGTGACTAGTGGTGTGCCTCAGGGATCTGTACTCGGTCCAATGTTGTTTGTGATATACATTAATGATCTGGATGATGGGGTGGTAAATTGGATGAGTAAGTATGCAGATGATACTAAGATAGGTGGAGTTGTGGATAATGAAATAGGCTTTTAAAGCTTGCAGAGAGATTTAGGACAGTTAGAAGAGTGGGCTGGAAGGTGGCAGATGGAGTTTAATGCTGAAAAATGTGAGGTGCTATATTTTGGTAGGACTAATCAAAATAGGACATACATGGTAAATGGTAGGGCATTGAAGAATGCAGTAGAACAGAGGGATCTAGGAATAATGGTGCATAGTTCCCTGAAAGTGGAACCTCATGTGGATAGGGTGGTGAAGAAAGCTTTTGGTATGCTGGCCTTCATAAATCAGAGCATTGAGTATAGGAGTTGGGATATAATGTTGAAATTGTACAAGCATTGTTGAGGCCAAATTTGGAGTATTGTGCACAGTTGGTCACCGAATTATAGGGAAGATGTCAACAAAATAGAGAGAGTACAGAGAAGATTTACTAGAATGTTACCTGGGTTTCATCACCTAAGTTACAGAGAAAGGTTGAACAAGTTGGGTCTTTATTCTTTGGAACGTAAAAGGTTGAGGGGGGACTTGATAGAGGTATTTAAAATTGAGGGGGGATAGATAGAGTTGATGTGGATCGGCTTTTTCCATTGAGAGTAGGGGAGATTCAAACAAGAGGAAATGAGTTGAGAGTTAAAGGGCAAAAGTTTAGGGGTAACATGAGGGGGAACTTCTTTACTCAGAGCGTGGTAGCTGTGTGGAACGAGCTTCCAGCAGAAGTGGTTGAGGCAGGTTTGATGTTGTCATTTAAAGTTAAATTGGACAGCTATATGGACAGGAAAGGAATGGAGGGTTATGGGCTGAGTGCAGGTCGGTGGGACTAGTTGAGAGTAAGCATTCGGCACGGACTAGAAGGGCTGAGATGGCTTGTTTCTGTGCTGTAATTGTTACATGGTTATATGATTATAAAGGTCACCAATTCTTTCTTCTCTATCCATGCATTCTTCTTATCTTGCCTTTCTTTAGCTGCCACTTACTCTTTGCTACATCCTCCCTCATTCATTTTCTTCTGTCCTGCCAACTTGATTGCCTCAGCATATGGGACTTTTTCCTTCACCCTTATCTGCTGCACCTCTATCTCTTTTTTCAACACTTCACATCTCCAGTACGCTACACTATGGTTACCTCCACAATTACAGCACTTTGGTCTCACTCCCTCGCCACATTTTCCGTATTCATGTTCCCCACCACACCTTGCACATCTTCTCTTTCTTTTGCACACTTTGGCCACATGCCCAAACTCCTGGCAATTGAAACATCTCATTGGTTTTGATATACTGTATATTCTCTTACATTGTAACTTCAAAATCCACAATATAACACCTTTGGAGGCACCTTATCCTCAAACTCTACCAGAACTGTTTCAGTCCCCCTTTTCTCTGCTCCCCTGTCATTCTTTTCACACTCTTCACTGAACTATTCCTCACCCTCAAGTTCTCCACCAGCTCCTTCATATTAACACTGAGCAGAACCCTGGAGATCACCCCCTTGCAACCATTGACCCTTAGTGCTCCAACTCTTACAACCCTGGACACTTTGACTTTCCCAACAGTAGTCACCTTCATTGCCTTCTCCATCTGCTCTTCGGTTTTACATCCTATCAGCAGGTTTCCATCTCCTAAAATTCTCGCATGGTTCACTTCCCCTACTTGCCCTCTGATGATTTTTGTCAGCTTAAGTGGATCAATTTTCTTTACTCCCCCTTCCCCCTCAAATCTTACCTCTACATTTAGCAATTTTGCCCTTGGGCCCTTCTCCTCAACTTGTCTTCCCTCACTTTCCAATCCACCTACACTAGACCCACCTTCTTTCTTTCTCTTCTGACCCTTCACCTTACTGTTCTTAGTCCCCCCCCACCTCTTCCCACTCACACTCTGTGCTTTTGCTGTCACTATCAGTCTCCCTCCCTGCCATCCTATCAGAGTTTGCAAGGGACTGTGTACAAATATCATTCCAGACCTATACAGGCTGTTGGTCAATATTCCCACAGAATGTCCCCCACAGCATCCTAGCAGTTTCCTTGGTCACCCCTCAGACCAGAACCCTTGTCCAGGCTCAGGCTCAGGCTCAGGCTCAGGCTCAGGCTCAGGCTCAGGCTCAGGCTCAGGCTCAGGCTCAGGCTCTTCAGCCACCACTCAACACCAAGCCCTCACAGCCAGAGGCTGAATCCTGAAGGTATTTATGAAGCCAGCCCAAACGAGAATCAGCTGCCTCAACAGAAACTGGGGAAAACTGGAAAACCTGGAATAAGGAGCATGGACCGAACCGTGAACCGGAATGAGGATTTCACGGACCGGACTATGACAATAACATTGTTGAGTGAAGTGTGGCCTCTTGATATATTCTTGATTTTTATCAGTACAGAACTTCCTCTTGATATTCTTACACAATAGTGAATACATTCCTCCCATATCTACAATCAACCCCCAACAAGATACAATATTGTGTACCTTTGAAGAGGCCTGGTCTTCAGTAATTGACTTTGTATCAGAAAAAGTAAAATCAAGAAACATTTTCAATATCCAAAAAGCATGAATTCTGAAGATCACTGGGATTTTGTTGAAGGTCATAAAAATTATATATATATTGAGAAATTATATATATGTTGAAGAAGTTAATCTGTTTCTATTGTGTAACCACAAGCTGACTCACGGATGCAGAAGAATGACATCAGAAACTGAAATTAGAAATTGTCATTCCAGTTGCGCATCTTTGTCATTATTCACAATTTTTTTCTTTTACCATTCACAAAATGCTGAGGGAACTTTGCAGGTCAGGCAGCATTTATGGAAAGAAATAAAGAGTTGATGTTTTGGACTGAGACATGTCATCAGGACCTCAGTATGAAATGCTGACTCTTTATTCTCTTCCATAGATGCTGCCAGCATTTTGTGTGAGTTATTCTGGATTGCCAGAATCTGCAGAATCACTTGTGTTTATCTTTTACCATGTTTCCTGTTCTCAAACTTTTTAAATCTTACATCTGCTGCAGAATCATGTGTCTAAAATACCAGACGTGGTTTTATTATTGTAGTACGAACCACATATTACATTCTTAAAACCAGTTCCAGTAATAATATTTATTTGTTTTTCCTCAAGCTTCTTTCCTCATTCTTTTCATTGTTGACAATATCATAGGACCTGATGCTGGCACTTCTTGGACTAACAAACTGATGACACTGAATGAAGTGAAATTGGAATTCCCTACATCGTAATTTAAGACCATAAGACATAGGAGCAGAATTAGGCCATTTGCCCATTGAGTCTGCTCTGCCATTCAATCATAGCTGATCCTTTTTACTTCACCTCAACTCCAGTTCCTGGCCTTCTCCCTGTAAGCTTTGATGCCATGTCCAGTCAAGAACCTATCCAACTCTGCCTTAAATACACAAAACAACCTGTCTTCCACAGCTGCATCTGATAACAAATTCAACAATTCCTCTGGCTAAAGAAATTTCTACACATCTGTTTTAAATGGATGCTCCTCTATCCTGAGGTTCTGCCCTCTTGTCCTGAACTCTCCCACCATGGGAAACAACCTTTCCACACCTACTCTGTCTAGGCCTTTCAACACTTGAAAGGCTTCAATGAGATCCCCCCTTATCCTGCTAAATTCTAGCAAGCAGACTCAGAGACATCAAATGTTCCTCATACGATAAACCTTTCGTTCCTGGAGTCATCCTTGCGAACCTCCTCTGAACCTTCTCCAATGCCAGCACATCTTTTTTAAGATGAGGGGCCCAAAACGTTCACAATACTCAAGGTGAGGCCTTACCAGTGCCTTATAAAGACTCAGCAACACATCCTTGCTCTTGTATTCTAGACCTCTTAAAATGAACGCTAACGTTGCATTTGCCTTCCTCACTATCGACTCAACCTGCAAGTTAACCTTCAGGGTGTTCTGCACAAGGACTCCCAAGTCCCTTTGCATTTCAGATTTTTGGATTTTCTCCTCATTTGGAAAATAATCTGCATATTTATTTCTACTACCAAAGTGCATGACCATGCATTTTCCAATATTATATTTCATTTGCCATTCTCTTGCCCATTCTCCTAATCTGTATGATCTTCTGCAGCCTACCTGTTTCCTCAACACTACTTGCCCCTCTACCAATCTTCATATCACCTGCAAACTTGGCAAAAAAAAGGCATCCATTCCATCATCTAAGTCATTATATATACAGCATAAAAGGAAACATTCCCAACACCAACCCTGCGGAACACCACTAGTCACTGGCAACTAACCAGAAAGGATCCTTTTATTCCCACTCACTGCCTCCTACCAAACAGCTAATGCTCTAACCATGCCAGTAATTTTCCTGTAATACCATGGGTTCTTAACTTGGTAAGCAGCCTCATGTACTTCCCCCAAGTCATCAGACTCCTCAATACTCAGAGTCTAGACTGACATCTACATCATTTATTATTACATTGTAATTTGTCCTCTACTGTGCCTATTGTCTTGTTCATTAATTATTGTACTGCCCTGCACTGTTTTGTGCACTTTATGTAGTCCTGTGCAGGTCTGTAGTCTAGTGCAGCTTTTATGCTGTTTTATGTAGTCTAGTGCAGTCTTGTGCTGTCTCACATAGTCTAGTGTAGTTTTGTGTTGTTTCATGTAGCACCATGGTCCTGGAGGAACATTGTTTCATTTTTACTGTGTACTGTACCAGCAGCTTATGGTCAAAATGACAATAAAAAGCGACTTGAGTTGACACCTTGTCAAAGGCTTTCTGAAAGTCTAAATATATAACATCCACTACATCCCCTTTATCTATCCTACTTGTAATCTCCTCAAAGAATTCCAACAGGTTCATCAAGGAAGATTGTCCCTTAAGGAAACCAAGCTGACTTTTTCCTATCTTGTCCTGTGTCATCAAGTACTCCATAACCTCATCCTTAACAATTGATTCTTACAACTTCCCAACCACTGTGTTCAGGCTAACTGCTCTATAATTTCCTTTCTGCTGCCTTCTTCCTTTCTTAAAGAGTGGAGTGACATCTGCAATTTTATAGTCCTTTAGCACCATGCCAGAGTCCAATAATTTTTGAAAGATCATTACTAATGCCTCCACAATCTCTACTGCTACGTCTTTCAGAACCCTAGGGTGCAACTCATCAATGTCCGGGTGACTTAAGTACCATTAGATCTTTCAGTTTTTCGAGCATCTCCCTTGTAATAGTAACTGCACTCACTTCTCTTCCCTCACACCCATCAACATCTGACACACTGCTAGTGTCTTCCACAGTGGAAACTGATGCAAAATACTCATTCAGTACATCTGCCATCTCTTTGTCCCCTGTTATTATTTCTGCAGCCTCATTTTCTAGTGGTCCTATATTCACTGTCATCTCTCTTTTATTCGTTACATACTTGGAAAAACTTTTACTCTACACTTTGATATTGCTTGCTAGCTTGCTTTCATATTTCATTTTTTCTTTCAGTTGCTCTCTGTAGGTTTTTAAAAGCTTCCCAATCCTCTGCCTTCCTGCTAATTTTTGCTTTGCTATATGCCCTCACCTTTGTTTTTACATTAGCTTTGACTACCCTTGTTAGCCCTGGTTGTACTATTTTGCCATTTGAGTATTTCTTCATTTTTGGAATACATCTATTTTGAACCTTCCTTAGCTTTCCCAGAAATTCACACCATTGCTGCTCTGCTGTCATCTCTGCCAACAGCTCCTTCCAGTTTACTTTGACTAACTCCTCTCTGAGACCACTATAATTTCCTTTCTTCCACAGAAATATTGCTGCGTCAGACTTTACCTTTTCCCTATCAAGTTTCAAGTTGAACTCAGTTATATTATGATCACTGCCTCCTAAGGGTTAGAGCTATAGAACCATAGAAACTACAGCACAGAAACAGGCCTTTTGGCCCTTCTTGGCTGTGCCAAACCATTTTCTGCCTAGTCCCACTGACCTGCACACGGACCATATCCCTCCATACACGTCCCATCCATGTATCTGTGCAATTTATTCTTAAAGGTTAAAAAAGAACCCGCATTTACCACCTCGTCTGCCAGCTCATTCAATACTCCCACCACTCTCTGTGTGAAGAAGCCCCTCCTAATGTTCCCTTTAAACTTTTCCCCTCTCACCCTTAACCCATGTCCTCTGTTTTTTTTCTCCCCTTGCCTCAGTGAAAAAAAGCCTGCTTGCATTCACTCTATCTATACCCATCATAATTTTATATACCTCTATCAAATCTCCCCTCATTCTTCTACGCTCCAGGGAATAAAGTCCTAACCTATTCAACCTTTCTCTGTAACTGAGTTTCTCAAGTCCCGGCAACATCCTTGTAAACCTTCTCTGCACTCTTTCAACCTTATTAATATCCTTCCTGTAATTTGGTGACCAAAACTGAACACAATACTCCAGATTCGGCCTCACCAATGCCTTATACAACCTCATCATAACATTCCAGCTCTTATATTCAATACTTTGATTAATAAAGGCCAATGTACCAAAAGCTCTCTTTACGACCTATCTACCTGTGATGCCACTTTTAGGGAATTTTGTATCTGTATTCCCAGATCCCTCTGTTCCACTGCACTCCTCAGTGCCTTACCATTAACCCTGTATGTTCTACCTTGGTTTATCCTTCCAATGTGCAATACCTCACACTTGTCTGTATTAAATTCCATCTGTCATTTTTCAGCCCATTTTTTCAGCTGGTCCAAGTTCCTCTGCGGGCTCTGAAAACCTTCCTCACTGTCTACTACACCTCCAATCTTTGTATCATCAGAAAATTTGCTGATCCAATTTACCACATTATCATCCAGATCATTGATATAGATGACAAATAACAATGGACCCAGCACTGATCCCTGTGGCACACCACTAGTCACAGGCCTCCACTCAGAGAAGCAATTCTCTACTACCACTCTTTGGCTTCTTCCATTGAGCCAATGTCTAATCCAATTTATCACCTCTCCATGTATACTTAGCGACTGAATTTTCCTAACTAACCTCCCATGCGGGACTTTGTCAAAGGCCTTACTGAAGTCCATGTAGACAATATCCACTGCCTTCCCTTCATCTACTTTCCTGGTAACCTCCTCGAAAAACTCCAATAGATTGGTCAAACATGACCTACCACGCACAAAGCCATGTTGACTCTCCCTGATAAGTCCCTGTCTATCCAAATGCTTGTAGATTCTGTCTCTTAGTACTCCCTCCAATAACTTACCTACTACTGACGTTAAACTTACTGGCCTATAATTTCCTGGATTACTTTTCAATCCTTTTTTAAACAACGGAACAACATAAGCCACTCTCCAATCCTCCGGCACCTCAACTGTAGACAGCGACATTTTAAATATTTCTGCCAGGGCCCCTGCAATTTCAACACCGGTCTCCTTCAAGTTCCAAGGGAACACCCTGTCAGGTCCCGGGGATTTATTCACTTTAATTTTCCTCAAGACAGCAAGGACCTCCTCCTTTTCGATCTGTACAGTTTCCATGATCTCACTACTTGTTTCCCTTAATTCCATAGACTTCATGCCAGTTTCCTTAGTAAATACAGACGCCAAAAACCTATTTAAGATCTCCCCCATTTCCTTTGGTTCCGCACATAGCCGACCACTCTGATCTTCAAGAGGACCAATTTTATCCCTTACAATCCTTTTGCTCTTAATATACCTGTAAAAGCTCTTTGGATTATCCTTCACTTTGACTGCCAAGGCAACCTCATGTCTTCTTTTAGCCCTCCTGATTTCTTTCTTAAGTATTTTCTTGCACTTCTTATACTCCTCAAGCACCTTATTTACTCCCTGCTTCCTATACCTTTCTTTTACCTTAAGCTCCCTAATCGCCTCCGGTTCATTACATAATACCCAATCCAGTATAGCTGATTGCTAGTAGGCTCATCAATAAACTGCCCTAAAAAGCCATCCTGTAGGCATTCAACAAACTCACTCTCTTGAGATCCATTGCCAATCTGATTTTCCCAATCAACCGGCATGTTAAAATCTCCCATGACTATCATAACATTGCCCCTTTGGTATGCCTTTTCTATTTTCCATTGTAATCTTTGGTTCACATCCCAGCTACTGTTGGAAGGCCTGTATATAACTGCCATCGGGGTCATTTTACTCTTGGAGGTTCTTAACTCAACCCACAAGGATTCAATCTTCCAATCCTATGTCACATTTCTACTGATTTGATGCCATTCTTTACCAGCAGTACCACGTCACCTCCTCTGCCTACCTTCCTATCCCTCTAATACAACACGTGACCTTGGACAATCAGCCATGATTCAATGATGGCCACAACGTCATACCTGACAATCTGTAATAGTATCCACCTTATATCTTATACTCAGTGCATAGAGATATGACACTTTGAGTACTGTATTTGCTACCCTTTTTGACTCAGCATCCCTAAGACACTGATACTCATCCTGCTGGCTGCAAATCTCCCTGCCCTTCCTGACGGTCTGACTGCCCCACTATCTTTGCGTTTTTACCATCCGTCCTATCCTTAGTGCCTTCACTCTGGTTCCCACCCCCCTGCCAAGTTCGTTTAACCCTCCCTAACAGCTCTAACAAACCTGCTCATGAGAATATTGGTCCCAATCGGGTTCAGGAGCAACTTGTCCCTTTTGTACAGGTCATACCTCCCCCAGATTAGATCCCAATGATTCAAGAAACTGAAGCCCTGCTCTCTGCACCAGCTTCTCAGCCATGCTTTTATCTGCCAAATCATCCTGTTTCTACCCTCACTGGTGTGTGGCACAGGTCTCTTCAGGACCCCGTTGCCTTTCCTTCCTATGTCATTGGTACCAATATGTACCAAGACATCTGGCTGCTCTCCCCGCCCCCCAAAATGCTGTGGACATGATCTGAGATGTCCCTTGCCCTGACACCTGGGAGGTAACATACCAGCTGGGTGTCCTGTTCACATCCACCGAATCTCTTTTCTGTTCCTCTGACTATTGTGTTCCCTATCACTATCGCTCCTCTCTTCTCCCTCTTTCCCTTCTGCACCATGCACCTATGCTCAGTGCCAGTAACCTGGTCTCCTTGGCACTACCCTGGGAGGTTATCCCCCACAACAGTATCCAAAGCAGTATACTAATTATTGTGGGGAATGGCCACAGGGGTAATTGTCTATTTACATTTCCATTTCTCCTGACAGTTACCCAGCTACTCGCCTCCTGCAACTTAGGAGTGACTACTTCAAAGGTTCAAAGGTTGAATTTAATGTCAGAGAAATGTATACAATATACATCCCGAAATGTTTTTTCTTCTCAAACATCCACAGAAACAGAGAGTTGCCCCAAAGAGTGAACGGCAGTTAAACGTGAGAACCCCAAAGTCCCCCTTCCAGTTCATTAATCATTACTGAAAGCATGCAAATGCAGAAAGTCAACCATATAGAAAATTATTTTCTACAAAATGCAATTGAAATCTAACATTAGCCAAAGTAAATGTAATAATGGCCATTGCTGGGTTGTGTTGTGTCGGATTGGCATTGCTCATGCAACTTCTATGCCAATTTCATACATGATGATGTTCCATTCAACAGGTTTGGAACATTACAGAAAAGTTTGGACTACATTGTCCCAAGAGTGCTCAGTATTAAACACTTTTGTCAGATATGTTTTATTAAAGTAGCACTGGACTGGGACACCTGCAAGCAAATCTTTCACCAACACCAAGCCTATCATATGACACTGACCTCTCCTCACCCCAAAACTTCACAATCCTTGACATCTACAGTCATTCAAGGCTCTTGCTCTCTAAGAATCTAAATTTTTAGGCTGTAATAATGCCATGACTTTTGATTTCCTGTAGACTTAATCCTGTACACTATCTAATTCCCTGATTAGCTCATGTCTCTCAACCAGTAATCCCGACGCCCTCATGGAGACCTCTATTCCTCGAGCTAGCCTCAGTGTCTACCTCAGTGAACCATTCCTTATCCTCTTACCTCTGGCTGGCCTTCCCTCCCTCCCAACTCCAGATTTGGCCTAGCTACTGGATGGTACATTTTACATTATAAAAATGTACATCTGAGATTTTCAGCAGGTGTTCTACTGCAATGACCAGTCTCAAGTCATTGGAGTTTCTCTCCCGTAGTCTGTGCATGGTTGTTAATTCATAAATTTATAAAGTTTGTCATTGCTTCAAACACTTTTACCAATAAGCTGAAAAATGTGCAGCTATGGAATTCTGGGTACGTGGATCTTGAATGAGGAGCAGTGCAGTACACCAGAGTGGGTGATTTTATTCTTCTGAAGGTGCTGTCTTTACTTGTTTATCACTGATGGCAGACAAACGAGACATTGGGTGAGCACAAAATAAGCCAAATTCGGACTCGAGGTTTACCTGAATAAGATCAGCCCTCGTCATTTTTCATGAATCCCTTGCTGCCCTTATGAAAATGAAGGACTCAATACCCCTTTTCTAACCAAGACCTTTACTGACTAGTAATGTTAAATTAGAACTGACAGGGAGAGGTGTCGCCATCCTCCTGCCAGGACCAATCTCAATGTCAGTGATGAGGCAAACAGGAGTGAAATAGGTCAGCTTGTCGAAAAATGTTCCAACAACAACCTTGCATTCAACATCAGCAAGAACTCCAGTAAGGGGAAGTCAGAAGAACACACAGCAATCCTCTTTGAAGGGCCAGCGGTGGAAAGGGAGAGCAGTTTCAAGATCCTAGGCATCAACATATCAGAGGATCTATCCTGGGCCACCATAATATTGTAGACGATCGTTAGGAGGTTGAGGAGATTTGATATGTCACCAAAGACTCCAACAAATTTCTACAGATATACCATGGAGAGCATTCTGACCGGTTGCATCACCATCTGGTAAGGAGGTGCCAATGCACTGACTCGTAAGAGGCTTCAGATGGTTGAGAACTCAGCCAGGCCTATCACAGGCACAAGCCTCCACTCCAACAAGGACATCTTCCAAAGGTGGTGACTCAAGAAGGTGGCATCCATCATGAAGGAACCTCACCTTCTGGGACATACTCACTCCTCATTACTACCATCAGGGAGGAGGTACAGGAGCCTGAAGGCCCAGACTCATTGTCTTAGGAATGGCTTTGTCCCCTCTGCCTTCAGATTTCTGAATGGTTCATGAACACATCAACACCACCTCACTATTGCTCGTCTGCAATGTTTATTTTCATTTTTGTATCTTACGGTAATTTGGTATACTTGCACTGCACTGCTACCACAAAAGAACAAATGTCACCACTTGTGTCAGTGATAATAAATTACATTCTGATATGAAGCCACTCGGCACCACAGTATTCCCACAGAACACCCTCACTGTATTGGTATTTAATCTCTCTTTTTTACTGGGATTGTACTTCAGACCATCATTTACAAGACAAATGACTCAAAACTTGGTGAAATAACCAGTCTCCCTGTGGAAGGCTGATGGATATTGACAGCACTATAGTTACCTTACTAGATTTCTATTGCGGAGGCCTGTTTTAATAGTCTGGAGATGAGCGTTCAAATACTACAATGGCAGATATCAGTTCTAACTTCGGTTAACTCGATAAACTTGGAAAAAAGGCTATCATAAGCAGACTAACGCTATAAAAATATAACATCAGCAGAAGATTTGTATTCTGTCACATCTGAAAGTATGCATGTTGCTGCAACACACAAAACACTGGAGGAACTCAGTGGACCAGGCAGCATCTTTGGAAAAGAGTATAGTCATCGTTTCAGGCCGAGACCCTTCAGCAGGACTGGAGAAAAAGATGAAGGATAGAGTTAAAAGGTGGGGGGAGAGAAGGGAGAAACTCAGGTGACAGGTGAAACACAGGTGGCGGGGGGAAGGAGGAGGAGTGAAGTAAAGATCTGGGAAGTTAATTCATGAAAGAGATACAGGGCTGGAGAAGGGAGAGTCCAATAGGAGAGAACAGAAGGTCATAGAAGAAAGAAAAGGGCAGGGGAGCACCGGGGGTGGGGGGATGGCCAGGCAAGGAGATAAAGTGAGAGAGGGACAAGGGAATGGGAAATGGTGAAGTAGGGGGCGTGAGGGAGAGGCATGCCAGGGCCGTTATTGGAAATTTGAGAAATTGATGTTCATGCCATCAGGTCGGAGGCTACCCAGACGGAATATAAGGTGTTGTTCCTCCAGCCTAAATGTGGCCTCATCACGACATGGATAGACATATCGGAATGGGCAGTGGAATTAAAATGAGTGGCCACTGGGATGCATATAACGAACTGATTCAGAATCACCCATATTGTCACTGACATACTGTAGGTCAAGAAACTTGTTTTACGGACATATTACAGTGCAAACCATAAAAAATTATGATCAATTACAACAATAAATAGTGGAACAAAGTGTTTGTGTTCAAGGGCCAGTTGGAAATCTGATGGCAGAGGGGAAAGAGCTGTTTCCAAATCATTGAGTGTGGGTTCTCCAAGTTCCTCTCTGATGAGAAGAGACCATGTCCTAGATGGTGAGGATCCTCAATGATGGATGGTAACTTGAGGCACTGACTTTTGAAGTTGGAGGGTTGTACCCCACAATGGAGCTGGCTTCATCTACAACCCCTAGCAGCCTCTTTTGATCCTGTGCAATGGAACTTCCATAATAGGCAGTGATGCAGCCAGACAAAATGTTCTCCAGCGTATATCTGTCGAAATTTGCTAGTCTTTGGTGGCATACCAACAAGCCTGACAGGCAAGCTTAGTTTAAAGGGGAGTATATGAAGCATATCAGGAACAGAAACTACTACTACGTCGACTCAGGCCTAGGGGGCCGGCGCCTGAAAATGATATCCAACTTGGTGAAGATCAACATTAGACTAAAACATTCTTGGTGCTGTTTTAGTCAGGGCTGAGCAATTCCTTAATCAATGGATCAGATCAAAGCATTGCATTTCTGCAACATGCAGTCTCTAAAAGAAAAGCAAGTTGTGTGTGCATTTCTGGTCTCCATACCTGAGGAAGGATATACTGGCTTTGGAGGCAGTGCAGAGGAGGTTCACCAGGTTGATTCCAGGGATGAAGGGGTTATCCTATGAGGAGAGATTGAGTTGCCTGGGACTATACTCTCTGGAATTCAGAAGAATCAGAGGGAATCTTATAGAAACATACAACATTTTGAAAGGGATAAATAAGATAGAAGTAGGAAAGTTGTTTCCATCGGTAGGTGAGACTAGAACTAAGGGACATTGCCTCAAGATTCAGGGGAGAAGATTTAGGATGGAGATGAGGAGAAATTGTTTTTCCCAGAGAGTGGTGAATCTGTGAAATTCTATGCTCAGGGAAGCAGTTGAGGCTTCTTCACTAAATGTTTTTAATGTACAGTTAGATAGGTTTTTACATAGTAAGGGAATTAAGGATTATGGGGAAAAGGCAGATAGATGGAGCTGAGTTTACTGACAGATCAGCCATGATCTTATTGGATGGCGGGGCAGGCTCAATGGGCCGGATGGCCTACTCCTGCTCCTATTTCTCATGTTCTTATGTTGTTCAAAAATGCTTTCAACCAATTTCAATCAGATGACCTTGACAATGTGCTGCTTCTAATGCTGCAGCTGTGCTCCACATCTGTATTATTAGTTAACCCACACCAGCACAACAGGATAGACCCACCTTACCAAATGACTGCATTACTATGCCTTTGTCAAATGTCAGCAGAATGATAGCCATCGAGAAGCATTCTCAGTAATTGTCAGCTCACCAGTCTTCAGGTAGGATTCTGTCAAGATAACTCAGGGCTTCAAGCCTGTTAGAAAATGGATAATCAGCAAGAATAATTTGACTGTTTTTTTCCCAATGAGGTAACTAAGTGTGCTGATGAGGGTCATCTGCATAAACTTCAGTAAGGATTTTGACAAGGTCCTAAAGGAAAAAGTGGTGTAAAGTGTACAAACCATGGGATGGGGAACAATTCCTAGTCTGGATTTGAATTGGCTTGGTCATAGGAAGCAGAGGATAATAGATGAGTTAGCTTTGTGATTGGTGCTATACACGGGGATCAGTGTTGAGACACTTATTGTTTGTTATATACATTCTCAATCTGGATGTGAGAGTAGACAGTGTGAGATGACAAGAAAATTGGTGGTGGTGTTGATAATGAAGAAAGACAATATTGATGAGATTGTGGACAGAGCAAAGGAAAATATAATTCACTTCTGATAAATTAAAGCTGATGTATTTTGTAAAGACTAATAAGGTTAGAGTATAGGCGATCAATGGTAGGATTCCAGAAAGAACTAAAGAATACACAATTCACATGTTGAAAGTCTTCTTGAAGTTTGTAGCACAAATAGATGAAAGGTGGTTAAGAAGTCATTTCCTTCATTAGTTGGGACATAAAATATCAGAGGAGGGAGGCTGAGGTGCAATGTTATAAAACATTGGTTCCGCTACAGCTAGAGAAATGTAACTAGTTCCAGTCACCGCACTATAGGCAGGACCTGATTGCGATAGGGACAATGCAAAGGAGACTTGCCCAGAGAGACTGGAGGGCTGGGTTAGTTTCCCTTGAAGTGGAGAGTGCTGAGGGAAGACCTGATAAAAGCGTGCAATAACAAAGGGAGTTTAGAGAGGTAGATAGTCAGAAACATCGCCCATAGCAGAACTGTCTATATCCAGAGATCATTGGCTTAAGATCAAGGGTAAGAGGTTTAGAAGGGGTGGAGTTTGAGGAATAACTTTTTTCATGGAGATGATGGTTGAAATCTGCAATAACCTGCTTGACAAGATGGAGGCAAGCATTCTTCCATTAAAGGAGTATTCAGGTGAGCACTTGAAACAGCCAAGGGCGCATGTGTTGGAAAATGGGAACAGTATAGATCATACTTGATGGCTGGCAAAAATACAATGGGCCAAAAGGCCTGTTTTCTTGCTGTACAATTCCATGATATGTGCTTCTAGAAGGGAAAACACAATTAAATCAGCCACCAGATCTAGTCGTACATGTATCCTCATGTTAGGGCGAGGATCACATTGCAGTGGGTGACATAGAAATTGACATTTATGCACTGGATGTGTGTTACATCCTGCAATGTTCTGTTCAAGGAGAACTGACTGCATCAGATAGCTCCTTGCAGACTCCCAAGTATTGCTGGCTTCTGGTGATACCATGGCCTGCATTCAACTCATTCTGTTGCTGCCAGATGTGAAGCTGGAGATAAGCAATTACCGATATCCAGATGGTGGGTGATCATACAGTCTATGCCTGATATCTCCACAGTAATCACCGTATATGATGAACTATATATACTTTGGTAATAAATTTACTCTGACGTTTGAACTTTGATCATCCGTGGATATCAGGCTGTCCCAGATGAGTGGGTCTCAGGATCAGATACCTGTGTGAGCTGGAGCTGGAGACTGGAAGCATGGAGGTCTGTCCTGGAGCTGGAGAACTGTTCGTGTCTGTGGGTGGGTGAGAGGAAGGATAGGGGCTTGTCTTGTTTTTGCTGTTTTGTAGCTTGTTGTGTTCTGTATTGTTCTGCTGAGCGTTGTGGGCATGCTATCGTGGCGCTAGAATGTGTGGCGACACTTGTGGGCTGACCCAGCCCATCCTCAGCTGTGTTGGTTACTAACGCAAATGCCACATTTCACCGTATGTGTGAGAAATAAATCAAAATACGAATCCGAATCGGATTCTGCTGCCTGAAAAACCTTTGCAGTGCTTATCAAAACGGCCATCAGCAGGTGTTTTGGTCCGCTGTGTGCTGGACGTCCTTGTCATTATGTAGCTCCAGCTTGATGACCAACAGGAAGAGGAGCAAAAGCAGAAAAAGGATGAAGACAAGAATGTAGAAAAGGTGGAAAGGGAGAGCTGGAGAAAGAAGAAGAGAAGAGACAAAGCAGGTGGATTTTTTTCTGCCTGTTGCCATCTCATTCATCTGTATTACTTATGAACACAACCTAATTTATATCACTCTTCCCTCCTCTGCTAACTGTAATAAGTATTTATTTTAGTCATTCACAAGCCACCATCATGTTCATGCAACCAGCAACCCACATCCCCATGGAATGCGGATGCCTGAGAGTGCACTGTAATTAAAGGCACAGAGAGAGAGAGAGACTGAACCATGTGTATTATTCATGGATGCACCAGTCTTTACTGCTTCCTAACTCCCCCTGCTGGAAATTGCAGGTAAAACAGCTCTGTGGCAGCCCAGAGCAGAGCAACACAACAAAATGTTCAGTTCAATACACCACACTACCCCTGAGATTAGAGTTTAGAGTTCCACTTGACAAGTGTTTACAGCTTATAACCATGCTTCAACACACAAAGGACGGGTTGAGTAGATTCCAGATCAAATTGAAGGGATTATTCAAAAATAAATTAATTGCCAATCAACAAAAAACAGTAGAAAAGACAAAAGAGATTGCAGATGCTGAAACTGGGAGCAAAAAAAAATCAAAACACCAGAAGAACTCAGAGTTCAGCAGCATCTGTGGAGGCAAAAGGTGTATGTTGACATTTTGGGTCTGGACCCTGCATCGCAATTAAGAGGGAGAGGAAAGTGAGGGAGGGATATGATGAGGGCTGACTGGAGGGGTCATTGAGGGAGATATTGAGGAATGATGTGAATGAGGGAAGAGAGCACCGTACCCACTCTTCGTGTGACTCCCAGGTCTGCTCATCCCTTCCCACCAACCCCTCTCAACTCAGTGTTACTTTCCTTGGCAACAGAAGGAGATGCCACACCTGTCTCTTTAACCCCTCCCTTGCCACTATCCAGTCCAAAGCAGACCTACCAAGTGAAGTAGAGATGCAGCTGTGCCTCTTCCAACCTGGGTGACTGTCATAGAAACATAGAAAACCTACAGCCACAATACAGGCCCTTTGGCCCACAAAGTTGTGCCGAACATGTCCCTACCTTAGAAATTACTAAGTTTACTCATAGTCCTCTATTTTTCTAAGCTCTATGTACCTATCCAAAAGTCTCTTAAAAGACCCTATCGTATCTGTCTCCAACATCGTTGCCGGCAGCCCATTCCACACACTCACTACTCCCTGCATAAAAAACATCTCCTGACATCTCCTCTGTACCTACTCCCCAGCACCCTAAACCTGAGTCCTCCTGTGGCAACCTTTTCAGCCCTGGGAAAAAAGCCTCTGACTATCCACATGATTGTCATCTCAAGTTTCCAGTTGCACCTCATTTTAACTCTCCTTTCACAGCCACACACACCACTGCTACAGAGAGGATGGGCCCAAACTACAAAACAGCATCTCACATTCTGCTTGATTAACTTGTAGCTCATGAAGGTATGAACATAGAATTTTCCAGTTTCAGGTAACCCACATCCCAGTATTCTTCTCCCACACACACTCAGACATCTACCTAGATTTCTTCTCCCATAATACTCATCCACTCCACCATCCCTGCTTCTCCATATGGTTTCATCTCCCCATCTTCCAGCACCCCAGATCTGATTTCCCCAACCAGACTCTATCTTGCCCCTTCCTCCCTTTGCTATATACTGGCAATTGTTCCTCTTCCCTCCCAGTCGTAATGCAGACCTCTCAACATAAAATAACATACTGTGTTGCTCGGACCACTGAGTTCTTCCAGAGCTGTGTGTGTGTTTTTTTAAAATGCAATCAGATATGTTCAGTTCCCTCTGGCACCTTCTATTGCTGCCTGGTGTATCTTTACTTGGGAATAACAGAATCCAGTGAAGCTACAATGTCATTAGCGTGTGGAATAGGTTCTGCTACAGTCCCATAAGTGGACCAAAAGCTTCTACATCGCTGTCTTCTTCTTCTTCTTCTTCTTCTTCTTCTTCTTCTTCTTCTGAGCCCTCAAGTTGTGATCAGCCCAGTTGTTGTCATTTTATGACCATGGAGTTCTGTTTCAATTTTGGGGCTTTAATGGCAATATGAAGTGTTGTTGCTGACTCATGAATTTCAAAATAACGTACAGTAGATTTGCATTATTCAGTCCATTATCCCCTCTGTGATAACCTGTATTCTAACAATGTCAAGAAATCAGAGCCATGGGCTGTCCATTGCTTTGATACTCCAGAGGCTGCTTATTCTCACTGGAGGGGACAGTGCACAATCCGACAACAGAATGAGTTGACTGCACATAAATAATCTTGATCAGTGTCTCACCACATGATGATCATGAAGTCAAGTTCTAAATTGTGTACAGGTCACCCGGGCTCTCGTGCTCTTGCAAGGTTTCACAGATGGATGCAGTAAGTATGCCTGCCTGGGGAAAGGAGTCCAGAACCAGGGGTCAGAGTCATTTAATAAATAAATAAAGAAACAAACAAACAAATAAATAAATTGGCAAGGCTACTTAGAACTGAGATGTGGAAAAATATTTTAAGTTGGAGGTTGATGAGCTTTTAGAATTCTTTATCTGAGAGCGCCATGGAAGCCAATTCATTGAATTCATTCAATCGGATTGCCAAATTTCTAGATTTTAAGTGTGTCAAGAGATAGAGTGCTTGTGCTGGAGGATGGTCTGAGGTTAAAACAATCAGGCAAGACTGATGAACGGGGGAACAGCCTCAAAGGGCACGTAGCTTGCTTCTATCTCGTATATTATGTTCTGGTGTCCTTATATGAACCGTAAAGCACTCGATCCTTTTTTAATATCAACCCTGTTTGACAATTTACAGTTCTTGGCTATTTGTATAAGAACACAAGGGTAAGTTTGTACAGGACAGAAACAGGTCCTTCAGCCACCCTGCCCTTGATGGCCACAGTATTTATCTCCACTGACCCTATTTACCCTCATTTGGTTCATAGCCACCCTTGCCTTAGCAATTTGTATTTGTCTAGATGCTTCGTACATAATATGAGAAAACCTGCCTCCACCACCACCCTCGCAGTCAGTGTGTTCCCAATTCCAGCCATTTTCTGTGTAAGACTAAAATCCCTCTCAGATCCCCTCTGAACCCCCAACATCAACTTTATTACTATTGTCACTTGCTTTAGACTCTCCTCACAAGGTTAAAAAGATTCTCAAGGACAGGGAAAATGAGAGGTGTCTTCTTTTACATATGTAGCAGAAAATATTGTGAGATGAGAGAGCAGCAGAATGTGAGAAGTAAGGACGGGCATGACAATCACACCAAATGCTGGAGAAACTTAGCAGGCCAGGCAGCAGAGATCCTCCAGCATTTTGTGTGTGTTGCTCGGATTTCCAGCATCTGCAGATTTTCTCTTGGTGAGGATAGGCATGAGGATGCTCTCACCTTCAAATGGCGTCAACTCTTTTGTGAGTTGTTGTCTCAGTAATGCTGTCACCTTGCCTGTCCCCTGCTGGTTAGTTTTTTGCCCTGAAATTGTACATCACATCCTTCTGCAAAAAATAAGCACAAACAACCTAAGGAGTGTTGGAGTATTCGAGGTTACCGAACTTCAACAGATGGCAGTACACACATACTGTGAGATGTGGCTGAGGCTTGCAGCTGTCTTTCAGAGTAAGGGTTTGGGAGACGTTGAATCCTGATGTTTTTGTGATCTGTGGGTTCTTCGAAAGTCAAGAATGAGGCATAAAACTTGTTGCTTATGGGCATTTTAATAAGTGTTTCAAGAGCAGAAAACAAATGAGAGAGAGATGAGAGAACAAAGAAGAGACAAAGGAAAAAGCAGTGTGGTTGTCTCATACTCAGAGAGCAATAACTTAAGTTCCAGTGATAACAGTGAGCCTATAAAATGACCTGCTACTGAAAATGAAAACATTTCAAGAAAAATACAGAAGCAGCCGTATCATATATACATGTGAATTTTCAGTAATTAGGTGATTTGGCAGGGGAGGGCAGTGATTATAGCTCACTGCCACTTATGCTTGGGAGGGGGGAGCTGGGGGGGACTTTGGGGTTCTCACGTTTAACTGCTGTTCATTGTTTGGGGCACTTCTCTGTTTTCATGGATGTTTGCGAAGAAAAAGCATTTCAGGATGTATATTGTATACATTTCTCTGACATTAAATTTGACCTTTGAACCTTCACAAATACAAGCAAGCATGGGAAAGTTATGGGAGGTGGGTGGATAATCTACAATAAAAATAACAATTCTTTACTCTAATCCAACAGGGAGCATCAATATCAGCTATACTGTGTGTCCTAAATGATAGAGATTATTGGAAATGTGGTGCACTTTGCTGTAATGTGTTTGGGGCTGACCCAGTGATCTGGTGCTTTTGCCAACTTCAAGGGAACTCGGCATGGTTGAGGTTTGATTTTTATTGCTATTTTGCATGATTTTGATCAAGGCGGACTGGCTCTGCTAATTGACCTGAACTGAACATTCCTATCCTGTTCAAAGTCTCTGTGGTTTGATGTATAATATTCTGCGTGTTGCTCTTTGCACGATGTGTTCTTTTATTTTGTACATTGAGTGTTTGATCTTTTCTTTTAATGGATTCCATGGTGTTTCTTTCTTTTGTGGCTGTCTGCGGGAAGATGAATCTCAGGCTTGTATACAGCATACATACTTTGATAATAAATGATCTTTGACTTTGAATTTGACTTCTTTACTCATGATGATAAAGCCCAAAATAACCCCGAGAATTAGCATCTCATCTTTAGACCTGGCACATCACACTCTTCAGGACCTAGCGCGGGATTCTGGAATTTCAGACATGTAGCCTTTAGAGTTTGCATCTGTACTGAGACATCCCAGAGCCTCATCTTGGCCTCTCTGACCACATCTCCGTAACGTCAATCCCAGCATACTGACTGCTGCTGAAAATGAAGAAACAGGTCAAGAGGACCACACAGTATTGGCTAATGAGGTCATCTCTATGCTTCAGGACTGTTTGGACTGGACTAACTGGCAGGTGTTCAAGGAAGTTGCCACAAATGAAGAACACACAGGGCTTGAGGAATCTGTCACTGGCTACATCAGTGAGTGTGTAGACGATATTGGTACTGCAAGAGTGGTCATCTCTCAGCCCAAACAGAAGCCCTAGCTGAATTCAGAGATGTGCTTCCTGCTAAAAGCCCGGGACACTGCCTTCAAACCTGGAGATCGAGCGGCTCTCTGAGAAGCTAGGAGAAATCTCATCTTAGACACTAAGAGGGCAAAGACTGCCTACGCACAAAAACTTCAGGAATACCTGTCCGGTAATGATCCCTGGTGTATATGGCTGGGCATCAAGGCATTACTGACAAGGAAAAGTAGCTCCACTGTACCAATGATGCCTCTCTCCTTGTCCCTGATGCTCTAAACAACTTTCACGCTTCGAGGCATGCAACACAACGCCAGCCACAAGAGTTATCCTCCCCCCAGGTGAGCAGCCACTGTCTGTAACAGCAGCAGATAGGTGAAGGACACTTCAGAGAGGCAGCCCCTGTGAGGTGGCCAGGCCAGACAGCATCCTAGGCAGAGTACTCAGGCAGTGTGCACATCAGCTCACTGACGTCTTCATGGACATCTTCAGCATTTCACTCACTCAGGCTGCTATCCACACATCCTTCAAACCAGCCACCATCATCCCTGTGCCAAAGAACACCGTCAGAACGAAATGACGATCACCCAGTGGCACTGATGCCATTCATAATGAAGTCCTCAGAACGGCTGGTAATAGCCCTTATCAAAAGCTCCATTCCTTCCACACCGGACCCTCGCCGATAAGCTTACCAACAGAACCACTCTACAACAGATACCACAGCATCTGTCATTCACCTGCCTCTGACACACCTAGAAAATGAGAACGCTTCTGTCAGAAACACAAGAGGTCCTGCAGATGCTGGAAATCCAGAGCAACACACACTAAATGCTGGAGAAAATCAGCAGGTCAGGCAGCATCTATAGAAATGAATAAACAGTCAATGTTTCAGGCCAAGAACCTTCATCAGGTCTGGAAAGGGATGGTGAAAATACCAGAATAAGGTGGTGGGTGGAAGTGAAGGAGTTCAAGCTAGAATGTATGGGTAAAGGTGTGTCGGTGGTGGGGGGGGGGGGGCGCAGTGAATGAAACAAGAAGCTGTGTGCATTACTTTCTGTCTGTCAGAATGCTGTTTCTGGCTTCAAGTTCTACATTTAACATCATTGTCCCCCAGACCTTGATGAACAAATTCCTCCTCCTCAGTCTAAATACACAACTGTGCAACTGGATAACTGGATGTTGGACTTCATAACCAACAGACCTCGGATGGGCAGGATGCACAACCACTCCTCTGTTCCTACTATCTTAAAACTTGGGTGTGTCCCAGGGTTGTGTGCTGAGCCCATTTCTGTACACACTGCTCACACAACTGCATGACCAAACACTGTCAAGTTTGCCAACGATGATGAGACAGCCTACAGGGAGGAGGTGGAAGAGCTTGAAGCTTGGTTCCAGGAAAATAACCCCTTCCACAATGCCAACAAGACAAAGGATTTGGTGATTGACTTCAGGAGAACTTGCACCACTCACACTCCTCTTTACATCGGCAGCACAGCAGTGGAAAACGCAAGCGGTTTCAAACTCCTGGGAGTGCACATCTCTTACGATCTCTCATGGTCCGATTACACATCCTCCGCAGTCAAGAAAGCTCACCAATGCCTCTGCATTCTGAGGAAGCTGAAGAAAGCTGGACTATGCACATTATATTCATGTCTTTCTACAGATGCGCATTAGAGAGTGTTCTGACAATCTGTGTCTGTGCATGGTACAGAGACCGCACTGCGGCAGTCAGGAAAGCTCTACGAGTAGTCAAAACTGCCTAATGCATTACTGGCACCAGCCTACCTGCCATCAAGGACATGTATACAGAAAGGCACCAGAAGAGGGCCAGTAACAGCAAGAAACTCACCCACCCTGCTCACGGACAGGTTGTCCCTCTCCCATCTATGTAGCATCCGCGCCAGAACCACCAGATTCAAAAACAGTGACGTTTCCCCAAGTAGTAAGGCTGATCAACACCTCCACCCCCTAACACACCCATCCACACCCCTCACTACCACATCATTTCCTGTCAGTCACTGTATGTACAGGCCCTGCTGTACCTGGCGTCACTTTATGGACATACAATCAATGTGTAAAAGCTACCTTATGTAGTTATCATTATTGTGTTCTTTATCTTAGTGTTTTTTTCTGCTACATCAGATCTGGAATAACAATTATTTTGTTTTCCTTTACACTCGTGTGCTGGAAATGATATTAAACAATCTTGAATCTAGTTCTGATGATCAATCTGAAATACTAACTCCGCTTTTCATAGATGCAGCCTACTGCTGAATGGTTCTAGTATTCTGTTTTTTTTATATAAGTGTAATACGAGGTTTAAGACCATGCATTATTTTATTAATAGACTTATGCGGTTGGGTATTTTATTTTCTGCAGATTTTCTCAATGCACTAAGTATTTTTTAAAATTACATTATACAATCAAATACTTCATTTTTGCTGTTTAAAATAAAAATTCAGTTAATTAAGTTAGGCTTGTTGAATTAGGCAATAGGATGTGTCTTGGGAAATTCTTACAAGAGCATGGGGAAATAGAATGGGGAGGCACTTTCTAGAGAGAGTAGGTGGTAAGTGGGAAGTGGTAGTTCTCCTGGAATGTACTGCCAAGGGTGATGGTAGAAGCAGATATGATAACAATGTTTAAGATTCATTTAAATCGGTGCATGATCAGGCAGGGAAGAGAGGGATACAAGATGTGTGCAGGCTGATAAGATTTGCTTATATTGGCATCTTAATTGGCACTGACATGATGGGCAGAAGGGCCTATTCCTGTATTGTACTGTTCTATGTACAATGTGTACCGTCATGTAAATTCTAGATTGTTTAGGTCAATGTGGTAATCTCTGCTTAAAGGAACACCACCACCCTCATCACCACCACTCCATCACAAGAATCAATCCCAAAATGAATACCTTTACTCCCTCAATTGCAATTAGAATCTCTTAAATTAATCCAGTTGCAATCTCATCATACAAAAATTATAAAATTCCACAAAGATAGTTTGTTCGACAAGCTACCTTAATTGCTTTCAACATCGTGGTACAGGGAGGCACAGTGGTGCTGCCCATTGACTCAGGTTCAGTCCTGATCAGGGCTGCTGCCTTTGTGGAATCTACCCGAGATTGCACAGGCTTCCTCCAAGTAGTTGGGCTTCCAGAAGACATGCAGGTTAGTGGAGTGATTGGCCACTGTGGATTATCCCTGGTGTGTATGTGATAGATCCTGGGAAGAGTTGATGAGAATATGGGAAGAGTATTTTTTAAAAATGGACCAATGTAGTAATTGACTCAAATGATTGATAGAAGTCTCTTCCTCCTCCATACCAACATGAGCGAGCATAGAGGAATTTCAGACACATTCTACGTTTTTTTTGGCGTGTGCCTGCATACGTGCCAGTCTGTGCGTGCGCATGTACGTGTCTAACAGGCCCTTCAGACACATTCTATAATCTTACTGTAGTTACAATTGCATAAACAACGCTAACAACCATTTGTAGATGAAAATGTTGGTTTCAAATATGCATTGTTTATCTCATTGATACTTAACCTAAGTAAAATAGGACAATTCATTTGAATGTAGATTACATACAGAGTCTGAATAATTTATATTTCTGCAGAATTAACTGGATCCTCTACAAT
Organism: Mobula birostris; assembly: GCF_030028105.1. Lineage (NCBI taxonomy): Eukaryota > Metazoa > Chordata > Chondrichthyes > Myliobatiformes > Myliobatidae > Mobula > Mobula birostris. The sequence goes on along the minus strand of NC_092373.1, from coordinate 36,769,674 downwards.
CACGACTACTGAAACAACTAGCTCAACCATTCAGTCTTCATCCAGTTCTGAAGCGACCAACACAACACTATTAACAGCTATAGAGAGCTCCACTCCATCGACGACTGAATTAACAACTACAGCTACAATAAACAGTAAGCAAGAAAAATTGTCTTATTATTTACTGGTTGATCTGGGATTTTACAAAAAAGCAAGAGCAGAAATTTACTCAGTAATAAGACAAAATCAATATGCATTTTGTGTATTCCTTTGCATTAACTTTGAGAACATGAAATACAAGTAATTATACATGAGAGAATACTTGTTAATATTATAATATGAAGGTATCATCTCTTGTAGTCAGTTTTTATCTGTTCAAAAAGGTCTCAGAGTTGTACAGCAGTTCTGCAAGGATACAGGGCCTTCAGTTTAACTAGTTCATACTGACCATGTCTACCTGTGACACTGCTTTCAACCAACTGTGCACTTGCCCTCTGTACTCTTGGTTCCATTAAAGTCCACACTGCCCCTCCATTCATAGTATATATACCATGTACCATAGTATTGGTACTGTGGTTCTTAAAACAGTAATTGTAACTCCCCATGAAATTGTGACTGTATTTCTAGCAATTGCCTGAACAAATCATCAAGTTATACAGCACAGAAACAGGCTCTTCGGCCCAATTATCCATGCTGACTAAGCTACTCCTATTTGCCTGTGTTTGGTCTATATCCCTACAAACCTCTCCTGTCTATGCACCTGTTCAGGTGTCTGAAATGTAAATATACCTGTCTTAATCACTTCCTCTGGCAGCTTATTCCATAGACAAACACTCTTTGGCTGAAAACGTTGCCCTTAGGATTTGTATTAAATCCCTGTCCTCTTACCCTATATACCTATGTTAGTGTCATCTGCAAGCTTATTAACTATGCCCTGTAATTCTCATGCAATTCATTGAAAATGATGATTAAAAAAAAATAACCCTAGCAGTGAACACAGAAAACATGACAAGTCGCAAGCTTTCATTACAAAAAAACAACCTTCTACCATCACCCTTTGCTTCCTACCAACACGCTAACTGTTCATGCAGTTATCTAGCTATCCCTACCGTCACCCTCTTCTTCCTACCAACACACCAACTGTTCATGCAATTATCGAGATATCGCTGCATCCCATGTGGCTTGACTTTCCATGGCAGCCTACCACGGCTAGCCATAGCAAAGGCCTTTCTAGTCTCTATAGACTAAGTCTATCACCCTGCTCTCATTGAGTGTTTTAGTGTCCTTTTCAAAGACCTCCATGAAATCCACGAGGCATCATCTCCCACAGTCAAAGGTGTGCTGACTCTCCAAAATTATACCAAATGCATATTTGTGCTATCCCTCAGAATTTCTTCTGGTGACTTCTTGTATATACCTGATTATTTGCTTTCATATATTTTAAGATGTCCAGTACCTCACCTCTGTAATGGAAACCACTATTAAGACATTCCCATTAACTAATTGAAGTCTTCATGTCTTTCTCCATGGTTAAAAACAAGGAGATATATTTATTGAGGGATTTGTTCATCTCCTGTAGCTCCACACAAAGATGTCCACTTTGGTCTTGAGTCAGAGGAAGGTCCTATTCTGTCCCTGGTTACTCTTTTCTCTTAAATATGCTTAAGAAATTCTTTGGATTCTCCTTAATCTACTTTGCCAAAGCTATCTCATACCCCCTTTTTGCCCATCTAATTTCCTTCTCAAATTTACTCCTGCATGCTCCATATCATCTAGGGATTCTCCTAATCCCAGTTGCCTCAATATCCCTTATCATCCAGGGTTACCTATTCTTGCCAGTCTTGCCCTTCACTTTACCAGCAATGTGGAGACTATGAACTCCTGTTATCTCACTCATGAACACCTCTCACTTGCCATACATCTCTTTGCCCACAGACATCCTCCTTCAGTAAATCCTGTCTAATGCCTAAATTTGCCTTGCCCTAATTTCGAACATTAACTTGTGGAACAGATATTTGTGTAACTTAACTTGTGGAACTTCCACAAGTTAATATATATATATATATTTTTTTTTGCTTCAGGAAATTTTCCTGAACACATTTAACTTTCCCACACTTAACTGAGATCTCATGCTACAGCAGTCCCAGTCTATATTTTTGAAGCTAAAGTCCCTACTATGGCACTATTATTCCAGCAATTGTCTGTAGTCTCCCTGCACATTTGTTCCCCTCATTCCCGTTGACTATTTGGGGGCCTACAGTGCAATCCCACAAAGCAATTATCCTTTTTTTTTAATCACTTCCACCTATAAAGACTCCCTGGAAGATCCCTCCATGATTTCATCTCAAATTACTGCTGTGATGTTCTCCTTAATCAGAAATGCAACACCCCTTCACTCTTTCCAAATATAGTGCTGGTTAGAGGGAAAGTGCAGTACAGGCAGATAAATAAATAAAGTGTAAGGCAATTATGAAGTAGACGGAGAGTTCAAGAGCTTATCAGCGTCATACATGTGGTCTGTTCAAGAGTCCTATAACAGTGGAATAGAAACTGCCCGTGTGTCTGGTGGTAATTATTCTCACACTTTTATGTATTCTGTCCTCTGGTGTAGACGGGGAATACACTGCACCCTACAGCCTCTTGAAGCACTTGATAATGGTGGGTGTTAGAGCCACCGAGTGATAACACTGAGGCACGTTACCTTATTTACCTCTGGCAGCAGAATGATAGACATCTTCATAGTCATCCATCAAATTCAAACCAACATCAAAAGTGGAAATTGTCTGCTTCTATTGCAAATTCTGCTGATCCAACTATTCTTGTTTCCATCATTCCTATGATTAGTACTGCTGTACGTCCATTTATTTCTTCTGACCCTGCAAGTAATATTATACAGCTATTGTGTTTCATCTACACTACACTCATCTACTCTTACTAATGTTATACAGCTGACAGGTACACCTTATACAAATTCTCTTGATGCAAACAGACTTGAATAAAACCACGATCCAACGATTTGGATTATGGAATAGATGGCTTTGTGGCTAAGTTTGCTGACGATACGAAGGTAGGTGGAGGGGCCGGTAGTGCTGAGGAAACGGAGAGTCTGCAGAGAGACTTGGATAGATTGGAAGAATGGGCAGAGAAGTGGCAAATGAAGTACAATGTTGGAAAGTGTATGGTTATGCACTTTGGCAGAAAAAATAAACGGGCAGACTATTATTTAAATGGGGAAAGAATTCAAAGTTCTGAAATGCAACGGGACTTGGGAGTCCTCGTACAGGATTCCCTTAAAGTTAACTTCCAGGTTGAGTCAGTAGTGAAGAAGGCGAATGCGATGTTGGCATTCATTTCTAGAGGAATAGAGTATAGGAGCAGGGATGTGATGTTGAGGCTCTATAAGGCGCTGGTGAGACCTCACTTGGAGTACTGTGGGCAGTTTTGGTCTCCTTATTTAAGAAAGGATGTGCTGACATTGGAGAGGGTACAGAGAAGATTCACTAGAATGATTCCGGGAATGAGAGGGTTAACATATGAGGAACGTTTGTCCGCTCTTGGACTCTATTCCTTAGAGTTTAGAAGAATGAGGGGAGACCTCATAGAAACATTTCGAATGTTAAAAGGCATGGACAGAGTGGATGTGGCAAAGTTTTTTTCCCCATGATGGGGGAGTCTAGTATGAGAGGGCATGACTTCAGGATTGAAGGGTGCCCTTTCAGAACAGAAATGCGAAAAAATTTTTTTAGTCAGAGGGTGGTGAATCTATGGAATTTGTTGCCACGGGCAGCAGTGGAGGCCAAGTCATTGGCTGTATTTAAGGCAGAGATTGATAGGTATCTGAGTAGCCAGGGCATCAAAGGTTATGGTGAGAAGGCGGGGGAGTGGGACTAAACAGGAGAATGGATCAGCTCATGATAAAATGGCGGAGCAGACTCGATGGGCTGAATGGCCTACTTCTCCTCCTTTGTCTTATGGTCTTATGGTCTTATGAAAAGCCTTTACTTCAGAAATCAGTGTTTCCTAGTGCTTGATAACATATTGTGAGTCAGCAAGAAACAAATCATTTAGTATGATTATACATTCCACCCCAAGCATCTGTGATTATACACAGCTACAGAGACAATGTCAACTACTCCTGCTCCTAGAACTTTATCATCAGTTTCATCAACAAATGTAGCAGCAACTGCTACAGAGGCAACAGGTACAACACCAGACCCAGCAACACAGAGCTCGACTACACAGATAACACCTGAAACAAGTCCACTTACAATAACTGCTCCCAGATAACACCCCTAGAAGTCTAAGTAGACAACGCTATGCGCATGGTAATGACCATTGTATTACATATTGTTGTGCAAGTATAAACAAAGTAACCAATCAGTACATTGAAACTCCTGATATTTGAAGAGAAGCAAACCTCTAGTTTCTAGCATCACAGTGTTACTAATGATAGCTTCTCTCAATAACTCTGAGAGAACTCTGAGAATTATGTACTGTGCATTAAGGGGAAAGGAGGGAGTTGCATATAACAGGCATTCTGACTGTTTGAACTTTTCTATGCACCTACAACAATTTCTCTCCATTCATCATCACCATATGAAAACACAAAATTCTTCTTTTCGAACCATCAGAAATGAGTCAGAAAGTGCATTTTGCAGTGCACGATTACTTTTTCATCGAAATTGAGAAAGGTTATGTTGTATTGTAACAACCAGATGGACAGAATTTGTTGAGGGGAATAGGCAGGTGATACTTTTGGTTGGGATGCTTCGTCTAGAATGTTATTTCCACCAGCTGCTTGAAGTTTTGCTTCAAATGCCAGCATTCATGTTCTCTTGTGTGTCATTTCCTTTCTGATTATTTAACTTTGAAAGTAACACAGATTAATATTGGTGGCACAAATGCCATTTGGAAGGCAAGTTGTGCCACAATTCAGTTGCAGGATGTGGGCATCGCCAGCTAAGCCAGCATATATTGCCCATCTCTAGTTGCCATTGAGAAGGAGACAAGGAGCTGCCTTCTTGAACTGCTGCAGTCCCGGGGTGTAGGTACTCACGTACTGTTTCTAACATTCCTATCACAACTAGTACAGTACTACAGCTTGTTTGCCTATTGATCATCTACTGATACGATTATGTATTAGGCACCTATTGCTGTTTCATCAATTCCATTTTCAGCTGCTTCTACTTCTGCTACATCTCCAAAAGGTACGACATGCCCATTTTTCCTAGTGCTAACAATTCTGCATAGAATGAAAAAATCCATGACTCCAGAAATCATCGGTTCTGCGGAAGTTCTACTATTCATTGCTTGCTTACACATTGTGTGTGAACAAGAACAAAGCTATTTTCTTAATATTCTTTGACTCTGAGTGTCTGCTTGAATGCAGCTACAACTACAGTGACGACTACAACTTTGACAACAGTACAGTCATCAACTACAGCAACATCCACTTTTGAGACAACAAATACATCACCATCAGCCTCATTGACGCAGAGTGGACTTATTGTGATTGTACGTTTCACCGCGAGAATCTGTGATTCAATGCAGCTACAATTTAGAGATGACTACAACTCCTCCACCATCTACAGAGGCGACAAGCACATTAACATCAGCCTCAGTGACACAGAGCTCGACTACACATCTAACATTGAAACAAATCCATTTACTACAACTGCTTGCAACTTCACAGTACAAGAATTGCTCCCTTTTATGATTTGATCTCTGCTCTTGATTTCCTCATCCACAACATCATCTGAGGAATCCTCAGTTTTCGTATCTCCATTGTTTCCTTTCTTTTCAGCCTTCTGTTCATCCAGCATGACTTTGGTTTTTGCATTTACTCTTATAAGCAGCTTTTCATCTCCCATTGGAAGCTCATGCAGTAACCTTAAAGCATGCAGAGCACTCTCTAGTTCTTTATACTCACAAAAGCCAAACGCTTGCAACTTTCCTGAAGATTATTATACTCTCTTGCAGGTTAAAACCAAGCCAGGTTTCACAAGTAACTACCTGATTAACATATCAGAGGCTTTCTCAGATATATTGCCTACAAAAACTGTTGTACTTGGACCATTGGTTTCATCGCTTTCATGTTCCCTCTGAGCAGCATGGTTCTTTCTTGGTCCAATACTCATTCGAACCAGAGGTACAGAAGTTGGCACCAACACCTCTTTGTCTTCTCTTTGTCCTATTATTCAGCATGAAAGTAGTAGTGGCATCATCCCATACCTTTCTTGATTTGCTTTCAGTTGGCTTTATTGCAGGGGACGTGTCATGCAACTGGTGGATGGATTTCCAATGAAGTTGTATTTGTCTTAGCCAAGCACCCCTCCATAATGCTGGTCCTTCCATTTTAACCACATAAAAACTCAATATGGCTTGCTGGTTGTTGTATTTCACTGTCACAAATGTCATTCTCATAGGTGTTATCATTTCTTCAGAAAAAGTTCTTAGTTGGATAACTGCAAGCTTCATTTTAGTATCTTTGAAATGCTATTCAAACTCATTTTCTGGAATGACTGAAACAGCTGAAGCTGTGTCCAATTCCATTTTAATGAATCTGCTGTTCACTTCTGGTCTAGTCCGTATTGTTTTCACAGTGTGAATCTCAAGTGCACCCAGTTCTGCGTCACATTCATCATTATCCAATTGTTCATCAACAAAATGCAGACTAGTGCTCTTTTTGAAGCTGCAACTTGAACGTTTAACTTTCTTTTGTCTGTGCAGTCAAGTTATTTTTGTCTGCCTGACATACTTTTTGTATGTGTCCTTTTTTTGCATCTTCTGCAAGGTTTGCCTTTAAATTTGCATATGTTTGATGTATGCGAGCTCCTGCCACAACAGTAACATAATTTGTTCGGCCAGGCCAGTTTCTGTTTAGACTTTGCAATTTTGTCCATGCTCATTTTCATTCCTGACTGCAACTCAATTGCATCTCTATCTGCAGTCTCCATTGAAATAGTGCCTTCCACTGCTCAGTTGTGCTTCAGTTGGGAGCCATTTTTGATTGCTTTCTTTTAAAATTCCACAAACTAAATGATCTCTCAGTGCATCATTAAGCCCATTACCAAACTGGCAATGCTCAGACAAGTTCTTCAGTTCAGCCACGAATGCTGAAATAGACTTTGCTTCTTTTTGATTCTGCTTACAAAACCTAAAGCATTCTGCAACAATGTCTTTGGTTCTAAGTGTTCCTCTGTTACTTTGACAAGAGCAGCAAAGCTAATTTCTGATGGTTCGGTTGGAGCAATCAAACTTCAGAGCAAACTGTATGCCTCTAAACCCAATGAAATGAGCAAAATTGACACCAGCTACTCATTTGCTATTTTGTTTGCTTCAAAGTACTGTTGAAAGTACTCTTCAAAGTACTCTTCGATCCTGCTTTTGCCAACACACAGGCAGAAGCTGAAACAAGAGGCAGCCAGAGTTAAAACTGTCCACTGTTGGTCCGATCAATCTGTCTCCATGCTGCAGGATTGCTTCAATGACGTCAACTGGAATGTCTTCCATGATGAGCTTGTCTCCGAGGTCATGGATGGAGTCACATGCTTTATCCGGAAGTGCATCGATGTTGTTCCCCAGAAGTCGGTCATGGTCTTACAGAATCAGGAACCCTGGATAGATAGTTTCATGCGACACAGTGCTTACACTGCTAGCAATCAGCAGGAGCTCAAGAAAAGCAGCTACAATCTGCGTAGTTATCAAGGCTGCGAAACAACAATACAGGGACAAGATTGAGTCATGATTCACAATGAATAGCACACGTAACATGTGGTGAGGGTTGTATACAATCACAGACTTCAAAGCCAAACGTAGTTGTGCCACCAACATCGCGACCTCTCTCCCAGATGAGCTTAATCACTTTTACACTTGATTTGATGTTGCTAGCTCTGAGCCTCCGAGGAAAGCTAGCGCTACAACCTGCAACCTGATTATCTCTGAGGCTGAGGTATGCAGATGTTTCCAATGATGGACAGACACAAGGCTGAGGGACCGGATGGCATCCCAAGGTGAATACTCACAATGTGCACAGCAGAACTGGCAGGTATGTTTACAGACATTTTTTTATCTCCCCCTCTCTCAGTGTAGAGTGCCTTCCTGCTTCAAATTATCCCTGAACCAAAAAGACCTAGGTAACATGCCTGAACGACTGGCGTCCTGTTGCACTCACCTCAATAATAAGCAAATGCTTTAAGATGATGGTCAAGGACCACATCTGCAGCTTGCTACCACTTAAACTGGACCCCTTATGATTCACCTACTGACACAACCAATTGACAGGTGACGCAATAGCCACTGCTCTAGATACCGCCCTTACACATCTGGAGAAGAAGGATGCTTATGTGAGAATGCTGTTCTTGGACTACCAATCAACTTTCAACACCATAATTCCCTCCAGGCTCTACAGGAAACTCAGAGACCTTGGCCTTCACCCTGCCTTCAATTAGTTAACCAATCTTCTATCCATTCTAATACATCACCCCCAACTCTATGCATCCTTATCTAATGGAAAATTCTTTTATGTGGTACCTTACTGAATGCCTCTGGAAAACCAAGTAAATAATATCCATCTGTTCCCCTCTATCCACTGCACTCGTTATATCCTCAAAGAACTCAAGTAATTTTGTCAAACAGGACCTGCCTTTGCTGAGCCAATGTTGCGTATGCCTGATGGACCTATATCTTTCCAAATGTCTTGCTATTTCATTTTGAGTGATAGCTTTAAGCATTTTCCCAACTACAGATGTTCAACTAACTGGCCAAGAGTTAGCTGCCTTTTGTCTACATTCTTTTTTGAACAATGGCATGACATTTGCCATCTTCCAGTCTGCTGGGACCTGCCCAGAGCCCAGAGAATTTTGGTAAATCATCACCATGGCCTCTACTATAACTTCTGCCATTTCTTTCAGTACACTGCGATGCATTCCATCAGGACCAGGGGACATATCTATCTTCAGGCCCACAGGTTTGTTCAGCACTACCTTTTCAGTGATTGCTGTTGTATTGAGGTCCTAATGTTTTCTGCTGTACTGAAACCAAGACAGGAAATGTATTATTTACATTGTCACTTAACCAGCATTTGCTCTGGAGACCAGACAGTAAACAGTACAGGTCAAGATTCTTCATTTGAACTGAAGGGAGCTGAGGGGAGAAAGTCATTTCCTCTAGGTGCAGATTGAACATCCATCATATCTTCTGTCACCTTTCCTTTCTCATTCTTACCTTTATGAGTAACACAGATCAATTCTAGCAGCACTGATGATTCATGTGGAAGGAAAAATTTAGCTGACAGATGAGAACCTGACTAGAATAGGCTAGACTGCAAACGAGAGAGCAATCATAATTGCAATTGCAGACTGAACCAAAGTTAAGTTGATGATTGAGCACCGAACCTGAGTTCAGATGCTCTTTGGCATAGATGAAAGAGTGGCTGAGGAGATGGTGCAGGGGGCAGTGTTTCAAAATTTTAGATGATTGTAACTTTTTTTTTGGAACGGGTGACCTGAACAACTGGGACGGGTTGCACCTAAACAGGAGGGGAACCAATATCCTGGGAGGGATGTTTGCTAATGCTATTGGGGAGGGTTTAAACTACATTTGCAGGGCAGTGGGAACTGAAGGGAAGAGGCAAAGAATGTGATAGTTGGTGCACAAGTAGAGACAGCTTGTTGGGAGTTTGTGAGGAAGAATAGGCAGATGATAGAGCAAAAAAGCACTCAAACATATGGTTTGAGATGCGTCTATTTTAATGCAAGGGGTATCATAAACAAGGTGGACAAAGTTAGAGCATGGGTTAATACATGGAACTATGATTTTGTGGCCATTACAGAGACTTGGATGTCTCAGGGGCAGGAATGGCTGCTGAGAGAGCTGGGGTTTGGGTGTTTCAAAAAGGAGAGGGAGGCGGCATGTGGCACTGCTAATCAGGGATAGTATCACAGCTTCAGAAAAGGAGGAAGTGATGGAGGAATTGTCTACTGAGTCATTATGGGTGGATGTCAGAAACAGGAAGGGGGCAGTAACTGCACTGGCTGTTTTTCATAGACCCCTCAATGGTAAAACAAACAACGAGGAGCAGATGGGAATGCAGATTCTGGAACAGTGCAATAATAATAGGGTTGTTGTGATGGGAGATTTTAACTTTCCTAGTATTGACTGGCATCTCTTTAGAGCAAGCAGTTTGGATGGGGTGCAGTTTCTTAAGTTTGTTCAGGAAGGTTTCCTGAAATAATGTGTAGATAAGCCAACTAGAGGAAAGGCTGTACTTGATTTGGTATTAGGGGAAATGAACTTGGTCAGGTGTAAGATCTCTTGGTGGATGAACTTTTTGGAGGTAGCGATCACAATTCTATCTCCTTTACCATAGTGTTGGAGAGGGATAGGAGCAGACAATTTGGGGGAACATTTAATTGGGGTAAGTGGAAATATGCAGAAACTTGGGAGCATAAATTGGGAACAGGTGTTCTCAGGAAAATGTGGCAAATGTTCAGGGAACATTAGCATGGTGTTCTGTATAGATATGTTCCATTGAGGCAGGGAAAGAACGGTAGAGTTAAAGAACCACGGTGTACAAAGTATGTGGAAAATGTAGTTGAGAAGAAAAGAAAATCTTATGAAAGGTTCAAGAAACTAGGTACTGTTAGAGCTCCAGAAAATTCCAAGGTTGCTAGGATGGAGGTTAAGAATGAAATTAGGAGTGCTAGAAGGGGCCATGACAAGTCCTTGTGAGCAGGATTGAAGAAAACCCCAAGACAATCTAGAAGTATGTGAAGAGCAAGAGGATGAGCCGTGTGAGAATAGGACCAATCAGGTATGATAGTGGTAATGTGTGCATGGAGACGGAGGAGGCAGTGGAGGTACTTAATGAATACTTTGCTTCAGTATTCACCAGGGAAAAGGACCTTGGCAATTATGGGGATGACTTGCAGCGGATTGAAACACTTGAGCATATGAACATTAAGAAAGAGGATGTGCTGGATAAATTGAAAAACATTAAGTTAGATAAGTCGCCACCACCGGACAAGATATACCCCAGGCTACTGTGAGAAGTGAAGGGGGAGATTTCTGAGCCTCTGGCAATGATCTTTGCATCATCAATATGGACGGGAGAAATACCAGAGGATTGGAGGGTTACAAACATTGTTCCTTTGTTCAAGAAAGGGAGCAGAGATAACCCAGGAAATTATAAACTAATGAGCCTTACTTCAGTGGTGGGCAAGTTGTTGGAGAAGATCCTGAGAGGCAGGATTTATGAGCATTTGTAGGAGACACAATTTGATTAGGGATAGTCAGCATGGCATAGTCAAGGGCAGGTTGTGCCTTATGAACCTGACTATGAATTCTTTGAGGATGTAAAAAAACACATTGAAGGTAGAGCAGTGGATGTGGTGTATATGGTTTTCAGTATGGCATTTGATAGAGTTCCCCATGCAAGGTTCATTCAGAAAGTAAGGAGGCCTGGGATCCAAGGAGACCTTGCTTTGTGGATCCAGAATTGGCTTGCCCACAGAAGGTGAAGGGTGGTTGTAGATGGTTTGTATTCCGCATGGAGGCCAGTAACCAGTGGTGTTCTGCAGGGATCTGTTCTGCGATCCCTCCTCTTTGTGATTTTTGTAAATGACCTGGAGAGGAAGTAAGAGGGTATACTTACAAGTTTGCTGATGAGACAAAAGTTGGAGGTGTTGTGGATAGTCTGGAAGTTTATCAGAGGTTACAGTGGGACATTGATAGGATGCAGAACTGGGCTGAGGAGTGGCAGATGGAGTTCAACCCAGATAAGTATGAAGTTGTTCATTTTGGTAGGTCAAATTTGAAGACAGAATATAATGTTAATGGTGAGACTCTTGGCATTATGGAAGATCAGAGAGATCTTTGGGTCCATGTCCATAGGACATTTGAAGCTGCTGCGCAGGGTCATAGTGTTGTTATGAAGGCGTATGGTGTGCTGGCCTTCATTGACCGTGGGATTGAGTTCAAGAGCTGTGAGGTAATGTTACAGCTATATAAGACCTTAATTTGAACCCAGTTGGAGCACTGTTTTCATTTCTGGTCAACTCACTACAGAAAGGATGTGGATGTTATAGAAATGGTGCAGAGCAGATTCACAAGGACGTTGCCTCGATTGGAGAGCATTGGCTTATGAGAATAGGTTGAGTGAACTTGGCCTTGGAGTGATGGAGGATGAGAGGTGACCTGATAGAGGTGTATAAGATGATGAGATGTATTGATTGTGTGGATAGCCAGAGGCTTTTCCCAGGGCTGAAACTGCAAACACCAGGGGGCATAGCTTTAAGGTGCTTGGCAGTAGATACAGAGGGGATATCAAGGCTAAGTTATTCACACAATGGTAGGTGTGTGGAATGCACTGCCAGAGAAGGGAGAAGAGGCGGATGAAGTAGGGTGTGTTTAGAGATTCTTAGATAGGTGGAGCTTAGGAAAATGGAGCGCTGTGCAGTAGGGAAATTCTAAGCGGTTTCTAGTGAAGGCTACATGGCTGGCACAACATTGTGGACTGAAAGGCCTGTAATGTGCTGTAGATTTCTGCGTTATTTATATATCCAAATCTTGGCAGCTAATCATGGCCGCTGAATAGCTTTGCAGGCTTGAAACCTTAAAGGGACCTCGCCAGTGATGGACACTCCGGAGAATCGGATCATCTAAAACCCAGAGTCTGGTGAGGTTGAATGCACACTGTAACAGCGTGAAGAAGAAACAATGCTATTTGTTTAATGATTTCTTAGACTTTAAGTGTCTCTGTTTGATTGGAGCTACAATAGGGCCTACTACAACTCCTCCTGCTACTACAACTTCATCAGCATTACCACCCACTTCAGAGACAACAAGCACAACAATGCCAGCCTCAGCAACACAGAGCTTGACCACAGGTATAACAAGTGAATCAAGTACACTGACAACAACTGCTCGAAACTCCACACCAGATCTCTGAGTATCCAAGGCTCTGTCCATGGCGATGTGCATTGTATTTCGCATTGTTCTGTAAACAAAGTGGAGTGAATCTCATTACATCATTAGTAGAGTGGCAATAACTGGCTTGAATGAAGGAGAAATAAAATCAGAATTCATTGATGGAATCGTTTAGCTTCAGCAACAGAACACGTGGAGAGAGATCTGTGAATGATTCGTGTCCACGTCCTGCAGTCTGAGACAATCTTATAATTCCTGCAATTGCAGTGACTCCTGTAACAGAATGAGCCTCCAGTGCACCTACCATTAACGCTCCAGTACAGCAACTGTTCCTGTTATAACTATTGCTGTAGCAATTTCTGCTGTTTCAAACTCCATTCACATCAGATTTAGAATCAGAAGCAGAATCGGGTTTAATATCACTGGCATTACTCATGAAAATTATTGTTTTATGGTGGCAGTTTCAAGCCTTCCAGTGTTAACTGAGAAAATCCTTTCTATCAATAATTTCTATAATTCTCTTGCCTGTGTCGTATGAGTGAAGTGGAAGAAATCTTTACAATTTACTGTGACACCCCATTCCAAGTGTTAAGGTTTTTAAGGGAGCTACAACCATTTCTCCAACTGCGTCTGTGTGAATTATCACAGCTATGAAATCCATTGGTTGTTCGACAACCATAGAATTAGCCAGAAATGGCATTTTGCAATTCGTGTTTTCTTCTGTGTTGAAAGCGAGACAGGATATGTATCACTAACATTGTCACTCAACCAACTTTTGTTCTGGTGACCAAACAGTAAACAGTACAGGTCAAGATGCTTCATCTGAGCTGAAAAGAGCTGGGGGGAGAAACACTGTTCCTGCCAAATGTTTGATGTCTTGCTGTAGATTCAATATCCATCGTCTCTTGCGTCACATTTCCTCTCTCATTGTTATCTTTGATTGTAACACAGATTGATTCTAGTAGTACTAATGATCCATTCAGAAGGTGAATTCTGACCAAAGTCAAAATTTGCGATCTTTTGATCCTTTTATAAATTCAGCTGATTCACTGCTAAACATTACTCGAAACAATTTTCAACCAGTACTGATCCAAGTGTGTCGAAGTATCTTCACCTGATATAACTAATCGTTACACACCTATTATTGTTTCATCTACATCATTTTTGGCCGCTCCTATTACAGCAACATCTCTCACAGACACAACATGTATATTTCTCTTGGTGTAAACAATTGTGAATAAAAAGATGAAAAGTATTGACCTCAGAAAGTGTTGTTTCCTTAGAAGTTCTATCTCATGTTCCTTGCCCACACATTGTGTGTGTGACAAGAGGTGTAGGTCTGGATGGTCAGGGCTCAAGTGCTGGAGTGTGAATGAATGGAACCGGAGAGTTTTTTGAGACTGAGTCAAGAACAGAGTTCTGGAGTAGCTGCAAGACAAGAACCTGACAAGGTTATGGAAGATTCCAAATGGGAGAGTAATCGCAGTTCCAATTGCAGACTGAAGCAAAGTTGAGCTGGTGATTGAGCACCGAACCTGAATTTAGGTGCTCTTTACATATCCAAATCTTGGCAGCTGAATGTGGCCGCCAGTTAGCTTAGCGAGCATAGTCTTTCAAGGGCCTTGCCAGCGATTGACACTCCGGAGAATCGGAACGTGTAAAGCCTGGAGGCTGGTATGGTCGGGTGCATACTGTGACACAATAGTATTTATTTAATGATTTCTTCAATCCCAAGAGTCTGTGTTTGATTGCAGCTACAACAGGGCCTATTACAACTCCTCCTGTGACCACAGCTTCATCAGCATTACCAACCACTTCAGAGACAACAAGCACATCTACACCAGCCTCAGCAACACAGAGCTTGACTCCAGATCTAACAAGTGAATCAAGTACACTGATAACAACTGCTCCAAGCTCCACACCAGAGCTCTATAAGTATCCAAGGCTCTGTCCATGGCAACGTGTAATGTATTTCTCATTGATCTGTAAAGAAAGTAATGGGTGAAGTGGATTGAATCTCATTTTGTTATTGGTACGGTGGAAATTCCTGTGTTGAATAAAGGAATGATAAGTTCAGCAGACACTGCTGGAATCGTTTAGAACTCATGGACAGAGAATCAGTGAATGATTTATGTCCATGACCTGTAGTCTGCGACAATGTTATAATTTCTACAGTTGCAATGACTCCTGTACCAGAATTAGTCTCCACTACACCTACCATTAACACTCCGGGATAGCAACTGCTCCTGTTATAAATACTGCTGTTGCAACTCCTGTTGCTTGAAGCTCCTTTCATCTCCCATTTAGAATCAGGGACAGAATTAAATTTAATATCACTGTCATACATCATGAAATCTCTTCTTTTGCAGCAGCAGTACATTGCATACATAATAATAATAAAGCTTTGAATTATGTGTTTATACTGATTAAATTCTGAAATATTCCAGTGTCTACTCCTGTTCTCAAAGCTACTCCTGAAGCAAAGACTCTGATTTTTAGTCTCCACTGACAAGGTTTTTAAGGGAGCTATAACCATTGTCCAATGGTATCTCCACCATCACAGTTATGAAATCCATTGTTTGAACTACAACCATAAGTTATCAGAAAAATTTTTTCAACTAATGTTTTCTGCTGTACTGAAACCAAGACAGGAAATGTATTATTCACATTGTCACTCATCCAGCAATTGCTCTGGTGACCAGACCGTAAACCGTACAGGTCAAGATTCCGCATTTGAACTGAAGGGAGCTGAGGGGAGAAAGTCAGTTCCTCTAAGTGCAGATTCAATATCCATCTACAAATCATTATGTTATTGGTACACCTTCCCTTTCTCATTTTTAACTTAGATTATAACACAGATCAGTTTTAGCAGCACTGATGATCCATTTGGAAGGTATATTCTAGCTAGTAGGTGAGAACCTGACCAGAATAGGAAAGAATCAAAATGAGAGAGCAATCATAACTGCAATTGCAGACTGAACCAAAGTTGAGGTGATGATAGAGCACCAAACCTGAGTTCAGGTGCTCTTTGGCGCAGATGAAAGGGTGGCTGAGTAGATGGTGTAGGGGGCAGTTTTTGGATGATTGAATCATTTTTTTGGGCAAGGGGTGAGCTGTACAAGTGGAACGGGTTGTACCTGAACTGGAGGGGATCCAATATCCTGGGAGGGATGTTTGCCAATGCTGTTGTGGAGGGCTTAAAACTACATTTGCAGGGCAGTGGGAACTGAATTAAAGGGGCAGAGAGTGTGACAGTTGGCACACAAGTAGAGACAGCTTGCAGGGAGTTTGTGATAAAGGATAGGTAGATGATAGACCAAAGATGCGGTCAGCCAGCTGGTTTGAAATGTGTCTATTTTAATGCAAGGGGTATCATAAATAAAGCATACAAACTTAGAGCATGGATTAATACAAGTTGTTGGAGAAGATCCTGACAGGTAGGATATATGAGCATTTGGAGAGACACAATTTGATTAGGGATAGTCAGCAGAGCATGGTCAAGGGCAGGTTATGCCTGATGAACCTGACTGAATTCTTTGAGGAGGTAACAAAACACATTGATGAAGGTAGAGCAGTGGATGTGGTGTATATGGTTTTCAGTATGGCATTTGATAGAGTTCCCCATGTAAGGTTCATTCACAAAGTAAAGAGTCATAGGATCCAAGGGGACCTTGCTTTGAGGATCCAGAATTGGCTTTCACACAGAGGCAAAGGGTGGTTGTAGATTGTTTATATTATGCATGGAGGTCAGTGACCCGTGATGTTCTGCAGGGATTGGTTCTGGAACCTCTCCTCTTTGTGATTTTTATAAATGACCTGGATGAGGAAGTGGAGGGATGGGTCAGTAAGTTTGCTGATGATACAAAGGTTGGGGGTGTTGTGGATAGTCTGGAGGGTTGTCAAAGGTTACAGCAGGACACCGACAGGATACAGAACTGGGCTGACAAGTGGCAGATGAATTCAACCCAGATAAATATGAAGTTGTTCATTTTGGTAGGTCAAATTTGAAGACAGAATATAATATTAATGGTAAGACTGTTGGCATTATGGAAGATCAGAGAGATCTTAACATCCATACCCATAGGGCATTCAAAGCTGCTGAGCATGGTCACAGTGTTGTTTCGAAGGTGTATGGCATGTTGAGTGAACTTGACCTTTTCTCCTTGGAGCACCAGAGGGTGAGAGGTCACCGGATAGAGTTGTATAAGATGCTGAGAAGTATTGATTATGTGGATAGCCAGAAGCTTTTCCCAAGGCTGAAATGGCAAACACAAGGGGGCATAGTTTTAGGGTGCTTGGAGGTAGATAGAGGGGATATCAACGTTAAATTATTCACACAGAGAGTGGTGGGAGTGTGGAATACACTGCCAGAGAAGGTGGTAGAGTCGGATAAAGTAGGTTGTGTTAAGAGATTCTTAGATAGGTGGAGCTTAGAAAAACAGCGCTGTGCAGTAGGGAAATTCTAAGCGGTTTCTAGCGAAGGCTACATGGCTGGCACAACATTGTGGACTGAAAGGCCTGTAATGTGCTGTAGATTTCTGCGTTATTTATATATCCAAATCTTGGCAGCTAATCATGGCTGCTGAATAGCTTTGCAGGCTTGAAACCTTAAAGGGACCTCGCCAGTGATGGACGCTCTGGAGAATCCGATCATCTAAAACCCAGAGTCTGGTGAGGTTGGATGCACACTGTAACAGCGTGAAGAAGAAACAATGCTACTTGTTTAATGATTTCTTAGACTTTAAATGTCTCTGTTTGATTGGAGCTACAATAGGGCCTACTACAACTCCTCCTGCTACTACAACTTCATCAGCATTACCACCCACTTCAGAGACAACAAGCACAACAATGCCAGCCTCAGCAACACAGAGCTTGACCACAGGTATAACACGTGAATCAAGTACACTGATAACAACTGCTCCAAGCTAAACACCAGAGCTCTGTAAGTATCCGTCCATGGCAATGTGCATTGTATTTCTCATTGATCTGTAAACAGAGTGGAGTGAATCTCATTATGTCCTTAGTAGAGTGGCAATACCTGGATTGAATGAAGTAGCAATAAAATCAGGAGTCATTAATGGAATTATTTAGATCCACAGACAGAACACGTGGATAGAGATCTGTGAACGATTAATGTTCCTGATCTGTTGTCTGAGACAAACTAATAATTTCTGCAATTGCAGCGACTCCTGTACCAGAATTAGTCTCCACTACACCTACCATTAACACTCCGGTACAGCAACTGCTCCTGTTATAAATACTGCTGTTGCAATTCCTGCTCTTTCAAACTCAATTCACCTCAGATTTAGAAGCAGAATCAGGTTTAATATTACTGGCATACATCATTTGTTCTGATGAACCGACAGTAAACAGTTTGGGTCAATATGCTACAACTGAACTGAAAGAGCTGAGGGGAGAAAGTCAGTTCCTCTAGTTGCTTGATGCTTGCTTCAGATGCATCAATCACCATCTCTAGAGTCGACTTTCCTTTCTCGTTGTAACCTTTGATTGTAACACAGATCAATTCCAGCAGCAGTGATAATCCATTCTGAAGGCAAATTCTGACCAAAATCAAAAAGTGCAAACATCTGCTCCTTTTGTAAGTTCTGCTGATCTGCTGTTCCCATTTTAATCAAACAATTTTCGACCAGTACTGCTGCAAGTATACCTGCTGATCTTCGTCTGATACAACTAATCGTTACACCCCCATTGCTGTTTCACCTGCACCATTTCCTGTTGCTGCTAAATCCCTCACAGACACAACGTGTACATTTCCCTTGGTGTAAACAATTTTGAATAAAATGATGAAAAGCATTGACCTCAAATCACTGCTTCCCAGAAAATTCTGTCACGTATTCCTATCCTACACATTGTGTGCATGTGTGATGAGAGGTATAGGTCAGGATGGTCAGGACCCAATCGCTAAAGTATCCAACAATAGAACCGATAGAGGTTTTGAGCCAGAGTCAAGAACACTGTTCTGGAGTAGCTGGTAGATGAGAACCTGTCAAGAATAGTCTAGATTCCAATCGAGTGAGGAACGTAACTGCAGTCGGTGAGTGAACCAAAGTTGAGCTGACGACAGACTGAACCTGAGTTCAGATGCTCTTTAAATATCCAAATCCTGGCAGCTAAACATGACTCCGATTAGCATAGTGGGCTAGAATATTTAAAGAGACTGCTCCAGCGATCTACACTCTGGAGAATCAGAACATCTAAAACCGGGGTCTATTGAGATCAGATGTGTACATAAACAGTGTGAAGAAGAAACAATGGTAATTGTTTAATGATATCTTAGATGTTTGTGTTTGAATGCAGCAACAACAGGGCCAGTTTCAACTCCTCCTCCTACTACAACTTCAACAGCGTTACCAACCACTTCAGAGACAACAAGCACATCGACACCAGCCTCAACAACACAGAGTTCGACCACAGATCGAACAAGTGAATCAAGTACACTGATAACAACTGCTCCAAGCTCCACACCAGAGCTCTGTAGTATCCAAGGGTCCAAGGCTGTGCCCATGGCGATGTGCATTGTATTTCTCAGTGATCTGTAAACAAAAAAACTGATCAAGAGGATTGAATCTCATTTTGTCATTAGTAGAGTGGAAATACCTGGATTAAATAAGCAGTCTATAAGGTGAGGAGATACTGAAGGGTTTGTTTGGCTCCGCAGACAGAAGTCATCGATGGACAATCACTGAATATTTCATGTCCATGACCTGTCGTCTGAGACAATGTTATAACTTCTGCAATCGCAGCGACTCCTGTACCAGAATTAGTCTCCACTACACCTACCATTAACACAGCAACTGCTCCTGATATAAATACTGCTGTTGCAATTTCTGCCGTTTCAAACTCCATTCACCTCAGATTTGGAATTAGAAGCAGAATCAAGTTTAATATCACTAAAATATCTCATGAAATTTATTGTTTTGTGGTGGCAGTTTTAAGCCTCCCAGTGGTAACTGAGAAAAGCGTTTCTATCAATAACTTCTATTATTCTCTTGCCTGTGTCATAGAAACATAGAAACATAGAACACCTCAACACAATACTGGCCCTTCGGCCCATAAAGCTGTGCCAAATGTGTCCTGACATGAGAAATTACCTAGGGTTACCCATAGCCCTCTGTTTTTCTGAGCTTCATATACCTGTTGAAGAATCTCTTAAAAGTCCCTATCGTTTCCGCCTCCACCACTGTCGCCGGCAGCCCATTCGATGCACTCACCACTCTCTGCATAATAAAAAAAACTTACCCCGATATCTCCTCTGTACCTACTTCAAAGCACCTTGAAACTGTGCCCTCTCATGCTAGCCATTTCAGCCCTGGGAAAAGGCCTCTGACTATCCACACAGTCAATGCCTCTCATTATCTTGTACACCTCTGTCAGGTCACCTCTCATCCTCCGTCGCTCCAAGGAGAAAAGGCCAAGTTCACTCAACCTATTCTCATAAGCCATGTTCCCCAATCCAGGCAACATTTTTAAATCTCCTCTGCACCCTTTCTATGGTTTCCACGTCCTTCCTGTAGTGAGGTGACCAGAACTGAACACAGTACTCCAAGTGGGTTCTAACCAGGGTCCCATATAGCTGCAACATTACCTCTCAGCTCCTAAACTCAATCCCACAATTGATGAAGACCAATGCACCGTATGCTTTCTTAACCACAGAGCCAACCTGTGCAACAGCTTTAAGTGTCCTACGGACTGGTCCCAAAGATCCCTTTGATCCTCCACACTGCCAAGAGTCTTACCATTAATACTATATTCTGTCATCATATTTGACCTACCAAAATTAACCACCTCACATTTATCTAGGTTGAACTCCATCTGCCACTTCTCAGCCCAGTTTTGCATCCCATCAATGTCCCACTGTAACCTCTGACAGCCCTCCACCCTATCCACAACACTTCCAACCTTTGTGTCATCAGCAAATTTATTAACCCATCCCTCCACTTCTTCATCCAGGTCATTTATAAAAATCACAAAGAGTAGGGGTCCCAGAACAGATCCCTGAGGCACACCACTTGTCACCGACCTCCATGCAGAATATGACCCGTCTACAACCATTGTTTGCCTTCTGTGGACAAGCCAATTCTGGATCCACAAAGCAAGTTCCCCTTGGATCCCATGCCTCCTTACTTTCTGAATAAGCCTTGCATGGGGTACCTTGTCAAATGCCTTGCTGAAATCCATATACACTACATCTACTGCTCTACCATCATCAATGTGTTTAGTCACATCCTCAAAAAATTCAACCCGGTTCATAAGGCATTATGTGCCTTTCACAGAGCCATGCTGACTATTCTTAATCATGTTATGCTTCTCCAAATGTTCATAAATCCTGCCTCTCAGGAACTTACCAACCACTGAAGTAAGTCTCACTGGTCTGTGATTTCCTGGGCTAGCTCTACTCCCTTTCTTGAATAAAGGAACAACATCCGCAACCCTCCAATCCTCCGGAACCTCTCCCGTCCCCATTGATGATCCAAAGATCATTGCCAGATGCTCAGCAATCTCCTCCCATGCCTCCCACAGTAGCCTGGGGTACACCTTGTCCCATCCCGGTGACTTATTGAACGATGCTTTCCAAAAGCTCCTGCACATCCTCTTTCTTAATATCTACATGCTCAAGCTTTTCTGTCTGCTGTAAGTCATCACTACAATCTCCAAGTATCATACCAGTGAAGTGGAAGAAATCTTTTCAATTTACTGTGATACCCCATTCCAAGTGTCATGGTTTTTAAGGGAGCTCCAACCATTCCTCCAACTGCATCTCCCCCATGAATTACCGTAGCTATGAAATTCATTGGTTGTTCTGCAACCATAGAATTAGTCAGAAATGGCATTTTGCAATTGGTGTTTTCTTCTGTATTGAAAGCGAGACAGGATATGCGTCATTCACATTGCCACACAACCAACATTTATTCTGGAGACCAGACAGTAAACGATTCATCTGAGCTGAAAAGAGCTAGGGAGAGAAAGTCAGTTCCTTCAGGTGGTTGATGTCTTGCTGCAGATTCATCATCCATTGTCTCGTGTCAACTTTCCTTTCTCAATGTTACCTTGTAACACAGATAAGTGTAGCAGCACTGACGATCCATTTAGAACGTAAATTCTGACCAAAGTCAAAATATGCGATTATCTGATTCTTTTATAAATTCAGCTGATCCTCTGCTCAAGATTGTGTGTGTGGCCTCCGTCGGTCGTCGTTGACCATAGGTACTGTGCCTCTGGTAGTCACTGGGGAGTGACCCCTCCATGGCACAAGCCAGGGCAGAGTTGATACAGAGATCCTTCTGTTGCCCATGCAGTGGGACCCCTGACGACAGGTCCAAAGGAACGACGAAAGTCGATACAGTTTGGTGCCAGCAGCATGGCAGGAGTTGCCGTGCCAGTACTGGGTACGGCAGTCAGCCGCCTTTGGGACTCCGGCTCCAGATTTTGCCTCGGGGTTTACTCCCAAAGCCTTTCCCATAAGCTGATATAGCCGCAAGGCAGCGGAGGTTTGAAATCGGAGTTTTCCCTCTCCTAGTTTACTTGAAACAATTTTCAACCAGCACTGCTCCAAGTGTGTCGAGCAATCTGCACCTGACCTGTTGCTGTTTCATCTGCACCATTTTCGGCTGCACCTATTACAGCGACATCTCTCACAGACACAACCTGTATATTTCTCTTGGTGTAAACAAATTTGAATAAAAAGATGAAAAGTATTGACCTTAGAAAGTTCTATCACCAATTGCTTGCTCACACATTGTGTGCGTGTGTTGAGAGGCATAGCTCCGTACGGTCAGGACACAAGTAGTGGAGCATCCATGATTAGAACAGAGAGAAAATATTGAGACTGAGTCAAGAATGTTCTCTATCTAGTCTCAACATCTCTCAGTTCTACTCTTGTCAGGTTCCTGACTGGTGGGTGAATGAGAACCTGACAAGAATAGGTGAGAATCCAATCGAGAGAGCAATCGTAACTGCAATCGCAGACTGAACCAAAGTTACGCTGACAATTGAACACTGAACATGAGTTCAGGTGATATTTACATATCCAAATCTTGACAGCTAAACAAGGCTGTCGATTAGCCTTACGGGCATGAATCTTTAAATGGACCGTGCCAGTGATCCACACTCCAGAGAATGTGAACATCTAAAACCCTGAGTCTGCCGAGTTTAGATGCGTACTGTAACAGCATGAAGAAGAAATAAATCGTATTTGTTTTATGATTTCATAGATCCAAAGTGTTTCTGTTTGATTGCAGCTACAACCGGGCCTATTACAACTCCTCCTGCTACCACAACTTCTACAGCATTACCAACCACTTCAGAGACAACAAGCACATCGACACCAGCCTCAACAACACAGCACTTGAGTGCAAAACTAACAAGTGAATCAAGTACACTGACAACAACGGTTACCAGCTTCACACTGGAGCTCTGTAAGTATCCCAGGCTCTGTCCGTGGTGATGTGCATTGTATTTATCATTGTTCTGAAAACAAAGTAACTGACCAAGTGGATCGAATCTCAGTACGTCACTTGAAGGGTGGAAATACCTGCATTGAATAAAGGATCAGTTAGTTGAGGAGACACTGATGGAATCATTCAGCTCCACAGACAGAACAAGTGCAGAGAGAATCAGAGAATGATTCCTGTCCCTGATGTGTAGTCTGAGAAAATGTTATGATTTCTGCAGTTGTAGTGACTCCTGTAGCAGAATTAGTTTCCACTGCACCTACTATTAACACTCTGGTACAGCAACTGTTCATCTTATATATACTTCTGTTTCAAACTCCATTCACCTCAGATTTAGAATCAGAATCAGGTTTAATATTACTGGCATACATCATTTGTTCTGGTGAACAGACAGTAAACAGTTCGGGTCAATATGCTACAACTGAACTGAAAAGAGCTGAGGGGAGAAAGTCAGTTCCTGCAGTTGTTTGATGTCTTGCATCAATCACCACCTCTAGTGTCGACTTTCCTTTCTCGTTGTTACCTTCGATTGTAACACAGATCAATTCCAGCAGCAGTGATGATCCATTCTGAAGGCAAATTCTGACCAAAATCAAAAAGTGCAAACATCTGCTCCTTTTGTAAGTTCTGCTGATCTGCTGTTTCCATTTTAATCAAACAATTTTCGAACTAAAGTTGAGCCGAAGACAGAGCACTGAACCTGAGTTCAGATGCTCTTTAAATATGCAAATCTTGGCAGCTAAACATGACCCCGATTAGCATAGTAGGCGAGAATATTTAAAGAGACTGCGCCAGTGATCCACACTCCGGAGAATCAGAACATCTAAAACCGGGACTCTATCGAGGTCAGATGTATACATAAACAGCATGAAGAATAAACAATGGTAATTGTTTAATGATATCTTAGATGTTTGTGCTTGAATGCAGCAACAACAGGGCCAATTACAACTCCTCCTCCTACTACAGCTTCAACAGCATTACCAACCACTTCAGAGACAACAAGCACATCGACACCAGCCTCAACAACACAGAGTTCAACCACAGATCTAACACGTGAATCAAGTACACTGATAACAACTGCTCCAAGCTCCACACCAGAGCTTTGTAAGTATTCAAGGTTGTGCCTATGGCAATGTGCATTGTATTTCACATTGATCTGTAAACAGAGTGACGGGTCAAGTGTATTGAAATTCAGTACGTCCTTAGTAGAGTGGATAGAACCTACAATGAATAAAAGATCAATAAGTTGAGGAGACACTGCTGGAATCGTTTAGCTCCACAGAGAGTACATGTGCAGAGAGAATCAGAGAATGATTCCTGTCCCTGATCTGTAGTCTGAGAGAATGTTATAATTTCTGCAGTTGCAGCGACTCCTGTACCAGAAATAGTCTCCTCTACACCTACCGTTAACACCGGTACAGCAACTGCTCCTGTTCTAAATACTGCCGTTACAATTCCTGCTGCTTCAAACTCCATTCACCTCAGATTTAGAATCAGTGGCAGAACCAGGTTTAATATTACTGGCATATCTCATGAAATGTATTGTTTTTGTGCTGGCAGTTTTAAGCCTTGCAGTGTTAACTGAGAAATGTCTTTCCATCAATAACTTCTATAATTGTCTTGCCTGTGTCATATGAGTGAAGTAGAAGAAATCTTTCCAATTTACTGTGACACCCCATTCCAAGTGTCAAGAATTTTTAGTGAGCTACAACCATTTCTCCAACTGCATCTCCCCCGTGAATTACCACAACTATGAAATCTATTGGTTGTTCAACAGGCAGGAGATGAGGCTTAATCAAAGCCACTGGCAGGAGTTACAGGGCAATAGATTCATGGTGCAGTTAAACAGAAACCAACAAATACTGGACTGAGAGTGTTGTAGTTGAATGCACGCAGCATAAGGAATAAAACGGATGCTCTTGAAATTCAGCTACAAATTGGCAAATATGACGTTGTGGCCATCTCTGAAACTTGGCTAAAGGATGGCTGCTATTAGGAGCTGAATGTCCAAGGATATACGGTATATGTACCAGAAAGATAGGTTAATAGGAAGAGGGGGTGGTGTGGCTTTGTGTATAAAAAATAATACTAAGTCATTGGAAAGAGATGACATAGGATTGGAAGGTGTAGAGTCTTTATGGGTTGAGTTAAGAAATAGGAAGGGTAAAAGGACGCTAATGGCAGTTGTATACAGACCTCCAAACAGTAGCCAGGATGTGGAATACAAATTACAGCAGGAGATAGAAAAGGTGTGTCAGAAAGGCAATGTCATGA
This sequence comes from Mobula birostris, assembly GCF_030028105.1. NCBI lineage: Eukaryota > Metazoa > Chordata > Chondrichthyes > Myliobatiformes > Myliobatidae > Mobula > Mobula birostris. The sequence continues at coordinate 36,744,022 of NC_092373.1, read as the reverse complement.
TAATCGTTGGTGATTTTAACGTGAAAGTGGATTGGGAAAACCAGGTCAGTACTGGACCTCGAGAGAGAATTTGTAGAATGTCTAAGATATGGCTATTTTAGAACAAGTTGATGTTGAGCCCACTAGAGGATCAGCTGTGCTAGATTGGATGTTGTGCAATGATCCAGAGGTGATAAGAGAGCTTAAGGATAAGGAACCCTTAGGGAACAGTGATCATGATATGATTGAGTTCACATTGAATTTAATTTTTTTCCCTCTCAAATTTGAATGTATTGGTATTTCAGTGGAATAAAGGAAATTACAATGGCATGAGAGGGGAACTGGCCGAAGTTGACTGGAAAGGGACATTTGTAGGAAAGACAGCAGAGCAGCAATGGCTGGAGTTTCTGCAAAATATGAGGGAAGTGCAAGACAGACATATTCCAAATAAGAAGAAAATTTCAAAGGGAAAAGGACACTACAGTGGCTGACAAGTGAAGTCAAAGCCAAAGTAAAAGCAAAAGAGAGGGCATACAAATAAGCCAGAGCTAATAGGAAGATAGAGGATTGGGGACCTTCTAAAAACTTGCAGAAGGAAACTAAGAAGGTCATTCGAAAGGAAAAGATGAATTATTAGAGGAAGCTGTTGACTAATATCAAAGAAGATACTAAAACCTTTAAATATATAAACAGTAAAAGCGTGTCGAGGGTAGATATAAGACCAATACAAAATGACGCTGGAGATATAGTAATGAGAGATGCAGAGATGGCAGAGGAACTGAATGTGTATTTTGCATCAGTCTTCACAGTGGTAGACGTCTGCAGTATATCGACCATTCAAGAGTGTCAGGGAAATGAAGTTTATGCGGTGAAAATTACGACCGAGAAGGTGCTCAGGAAGCTTAATGGTCTGAGGGTGGATAAATCTCCTGGACCTGATGGAAAGCACCCTTGGGTTCTGAAGGAAGTTGTTGGAATCGATTGTTAAGGATGAGATTATGGAGTACCTGGAGGCAAATGAGAAGATAGGCAAATGCCAGCATGGTTTCCTGAAAGGAAAATCCTGCCTGTCAAACCTACTGCAATTCTTTGAGGAAATTGCAAGCAGGGTAGACAAAGAAGATGCAATAGACGTGGTGTACTTGGATTTTCAGAAGGCCTTTGACAAGGTGCCACACATGAGGCTGCTTAGCAAGACAAGAGCCCATGGAATTACAGGGAAATTACCAGAGTGGTTGGACCATTGGCTGGTCGGCAGAAAACAGAGAGTGGGAATAAAGGGACCCTATTCTGGCTGGCTGCCGGTTACCAGGGGAGTTCCACAGGGGTCGGTATTGGGACCGCTTCTTTTTACTATGTATGTCAATAATTTGGACTACGGTATTAATGGATTTGTGGCTAATTTTGCCGATGATACAAAGATAGGTGGAGGAGCGGGTAGTGTTGAGGAAACAGAGAGCCTGCAGAGAGACTTAGTTAGCTTAGGGGAATGGGCAAAGAAGTGGCAAATGTAAAGTGTATAGTCATCTTTGGTGGAAGAAATAAACGGGCAGATTATTATTTAGATGGGGAGAGATTTTAAAATGCAGAGATGCAAATGGATTTGGGAGTCCTTGTGCAAGATACCCAAAAGGTTAACCTTCAGATTGAGTCTGTTCTGAAGAAGGCGAATGCAATGTTGGCATTCATTTCTAGAGGAATAGAATACAATAGCGGCGATGTGATGGTGAGGCTCTATGAGTCACTCGTGAGATCACACTTGGAGAATTGTGTGCAGGTTTGGGCTCCTTATTTTAGAAAGGATATGCTGACATTGGAGAGGGTTCAGGGAAGATTCACAAAATGATTCCGGGAATGAAAGGGTTACCATATGAGGAATGTCTGGCAGCTCCTGGGCTGTATTCCCTGGAGTTCAGGAGAATGAGTGGCGATCTCATAGAAACATTCTGAATGTTGAAAGGCCTGAACAGATTAGATATGGCAAAGTTATTTCCCATGGTAGGGGATTCTGGGACAAGAGGCACGACTTCAGAATTGAAGGACGTCCTTTTAGAACTGAGATGCGGTGAAATTGTTTTACTCATAGGTTGGTAAATCAGTGGAATTTGTTGCCATGAGCAGCTGTGGAGGCCAAGTCATTGGGTGTATTTAAGGCAGAGACAGATAGGTTCTTGATTAGCCAGGGAATGGGGTGAAAGCAGGGGAGTGGGGATGACTGGAAGAATTGGATCAGCCGATGATGAAATGACAGAGCAGACTCGATGGGCCAGATGGCCTGCTTCTGCTCCTATATCTTATGGTCTTAAATGGCACTTTGCAATTCATGTTTTCTTCTGTATTGAAAGCGAGACAGGATATGTATCATCAACATTGTCACTCAACCACCTTTTGTTCTGGTGACCAAACAGTACACAGTACAGGTCAAGATGCTTCATTTGAGCTGTAAAGAGCTGGGGGAAGAAACATTGTTCCTCCAGGAATTTCATGTCTTGCTGCAGATTCATCACCCATCGTCTCTTGTGTCACCTTTCCTTTCTCATTGTTACCTTCGATTGTAACACAGATCAATTCCAATGGCACTGTTGATCCATTGAGAAGGTGAATTATGACCAAAGTCAAAATATGCGATTATATGTTCCCTTTATAAATTCAGCTGATCCATTTCTAAAGATAACTCGAAACAATCTTCAACCAGTACTGCTCCAAGTGTGTCGAACTATCTTCACTTGATAGAACTAATCGTTACACACCTATTGCAGTTTTTTCTGCACCACTTTCAGCTGCTCCTATTAAACTGACATCTCTCACGGACACAACGTGTATATTTCTTGGTGTAAACAACTGTGAATAAAAAGGTAAAAAATATTGACCTCAGAAAGCATTGTTTCCCAGAAAGTTCTATCGTCAATTCCTTGCCCGCACATTGTGTGTGTGTGATGAGAGGCATAGGTCCGTATGGACAGGAAACAAGTGGAGGAGTATCCAAGATTAGAACAGAGAGAAAATTTCGAGATGGAATTAAAAATGTTCTCTACCTAGTCTCAACATCTTCTCTCAGTTCTACTCTTGTTAGGTTCTCTAGAGCACTGTTCTTGACTGATGGGTAAATGAGAACCTGACAAGAATAGGTGAGAATCCAATCGAGAGAGCAATCGTAACTGCAATCGCAGGCTGAACCAAAGTTGTGCTGAAGATTGAGCACTGAATCTGAGTTCAAGTGATATTTACATATCCAAATCTTGGCAGCTAAACAAGGCTGTCGATTAGCCCTACGGGCGTGAATCTTTAAATGGACCGTGCCAGTGATCCACACTCCAGAGAATGTGAACATCTAAAACCCTGAGTCTGCCGAGTTTAGATGCGTACTGTAACAGCATGAAGAAGAAACAAATCATATTGGTTTAATGATTTCATAGATTCAAAGTGTTTCTGTTTGATTGCAGCTACAACCGGGCCTATTACAACTCCTCCTGCTACCACAACTTCTACAGCATTACCAACCACTTCAGAGACAACAAGCACATCGACACCAGCCTCAACAACACAGAGTTCGACCACAGATCGAACAAGTGAATCAAGTACACTGATAACAACTGCTCCAAGCTCCACACAAGAGCTCTGTAAGTATCCAAGGCTCTGCTCATGTCGATGTGCATTGTATTTCTCATTGATCTGTAAACAGAATAATGGATCAAGTGGACCCAATCTTATTACATCATTAGTAGAGTGGATATAGCTACAGTGAATAAAAGAACAATAATGTGAGGAGACACTGCTGAAATCGTTTAGCTCTGTAGACAGAACACATGCAAAGAGAATCAGAGAATGATTCCTGTCCCTGACCTGTAGTCTGAGATAATGTTATAGTTTCTGCAGTTGCAGCGACTCCTGTAGCATACTAAAGGCAAAATTTGCAATAATCTGATCCATTTATAAATTCAGCTGATCCACTGCTAAAGATTACTCGAAACAATTTTCAACCAGTACTGCTCCAAGTGTGTCAGAATATCTTCACTAAATACAACTAATCGTTACGCCCCTGTTGCTGTTTTATCTGCACCCCTTTCAGCTGCTCCTATTGCATCGACATCACTCAAGAACACAACGAATATATTTCTCAGTGTAAGCAATTTTGAATAAAAAAATGAAAAATATTGACCTCAGAAAGCATTTTTTCCCAGAAAGGTCTATTGCCAATTCCTTGCCCACACATTGTGTGCGTGTGATGAGAGGCATAGGTCCGTACAGTCAGGACCCAAGTGGAGGAGTATCCAAGATTAGAACAGAGATAAATTTCGAGACTTAGTCAGGAATGTTCTCTACCTAGTCTCAACATCATCTCTCAGTTCTACTCTTGTCAGGTTCTCTAGAGCACTGTTCTTGACTGGTGGTAAATAAGAACCTGACAAGAATAGGTGAGAATCCAATCGAGAGAGCAATCGTAACTGCAATCACAGGCTGAACCAAAGTTGTGCTGACAATCGAACACTGAACATGAGTTCAGGTGATATTTACATATCCAAATCTTGGTAGCTAAACAAGGCTGTCGATTAGCCTTACGGGCATGAATCTTTAAATGGACCGTGCCAGTGATCCACACTCCAGAGAATGTGAACATCTAAAACCCTGAGTCTGCCGAGTTTAGATACGTACTGTAACAGCATGAAGAAGAAACAAATCATATTGGTTTAATGATTTCATAGATTCAAAGTGTTTCTGTATGATTGCAGCTACAACCGGGCCTATTACAACTCCTCCTGCTACCACAACTTCTACAGCATTACCAGCCACTTCAGAGACAACAAGCACATCGACACCAGCCTCAACAACACAGCACTTGAGTGCAAAACTAACAAGTGAATCAAGTACAATGACAACAACGGTTACCAGCTTCACACTGGAGCTCTGTAAGTATCCCAGGCTCTGTCCATGGTGATGTGCATTGTATTTGTCATTGTTCTGAAAACAAAGTAACTGACCAAGTGGATCGAATCTCAGTACGTCACTCGTAGGGTGGAAATACCTGCATTGAATAAAGGATCAATAAGGTGAGCAGACACTGATGGAATCATTGATCTCTGCAGACAGAACACGTGCAGAGAGAATCAGAGAATGATTCCCGTCCCTGACGTGTAGTCTGAGACAATGTTATGATTTCTGCAGTTGTAGCGACTCCTGTAGCAGAATTAGTCTCCACTGCACCTACTATTAACACTCCGGTACAGCAACTGTTCATCTTATAAATACTGCTGTTGTAATTCCTGCTGTTTCAAAATCCATTCACTTCAGATTTAGAATCAGAATCAGGTTTAATATTATCCTGCATACATCATTTGTTCTGGTCAGTTCAGGTCAATATGCTACAACTGAACTAATAAGAGCTGAGGGGAGAAAGTCAGTTCCTCCAGTTGTCTGATGTCTTGCTCCAGATGCATCAATCATCATCTCTAGGGTCGACTTTCCTTTCTTGTTGTTACCTTCGATTGTAACACAGATCAATTCCAGCAGCAGTGATGATCCATTCTGAAGGCAAATTCTGACCAAAATCAAAAAGTGCACACATCTGCTCCTTTTGTAAGTTTTGCTGATCTGCTGTTCCCATTTTAATCAAACAATTTTCGACCAGTACTGCTGCAGGTATATCTGCTGATCTTCGTCTGATACTACTAATTGTTACACACCTATTGCTGTTTCACCTGCACCATTTCCTATTGCTGCTAAATCCCTCACAGACACAACGTGTACATTTCCTTTGGAGTAAACAATTTTGAATGAAATGATGAAAAGCATTGACCTCAGAAATCATTGCTTCCCAGAAAGTTCTGTAACGTATTGCTTTCCCGCACATTGTGTGCATGTATGAAGAGAGGTGTAGGTCAGGATGGTCAGGACCCAATCGCTAAAGTATCCAAGAATAGAACCAATAGAGGTTTTCAGACAGAGTCAAGAGCACTGATCTGGAGTAGCTGGTAGACGAGAACCTGTCAAGAATAGTCTAGATTCCAATCGAGTGAGCAACGTAACTGCAGTCGGCGAGTGAACCAAAGTTGAGCCGACGACAGAGCACCGAACCTTGGTTCAGATGCTCTTTAAATATCCAAATCTTGGCAGCTAAACATGACCCCGATTAGCATAGTGGGCTAGAATATTTAAAGAGACTGCTCCAGCGATCCACATTTCGGAGAATCAGAACATCTAAAACCAGGATCTATGGAGGTCAGATGTGTACATAAATGGTATGAAGAAGAAACAATGGTAATTGCTTATTGATATCTTAGATGTTTGTGCTTGAATGCAGCAACAACAGGGCCAGTTTCAACTCCTCCTCCTACTACAACTTCAACAGCATTACCAACCACTTCAGAGACAACAAGCACATCGACACCAGCCTCAACAACACAGAGTTCGACCACAGATCTAACAAGTGAATCAAGTACACTGATAACAACTGCTCCAAGCTCCACACAAGAGCTCTGTAAGTATCCAAGGCTCTGCTCATGTCGATGTGCATTGTATTTCTCATTGATCTGTAAACAGAATAATGGATCAAGTGGACCCAATCTTATTACATCATTAGTAGAGTGGATATAGCTACAGTGAATAAAAGAACAATAATGTGAGGAGACACTGCTGAAATCGTTTAGCTCTGTAGACAGAACACATGCAAAGAGAATCAGAGAATGATTCCTATCCCTGACCTGTAGTCTGAGATAATGTTATAGTTTCTGCAGTTGCAGCGACTCCTGTAGCATACTAAAGGCAAAATTTGCAATAATCTGATCCATTTATAAATTCAGCTGATCCACTGCTAAAGATTACTCGAAACAATTTTCAACCAGTACTGCTCCAAGTGTGTCAGAATATCTTCACTAAATACAACTAATCGTTACGCCCCTGTTGCTGTTTTATCTGCACCCCTTTCAGCTGCTCCTATTACATCGACATCACTCAAGAACACAACGAATATATTTCTCTTAGTGTAAGCAATTTTGAATAAAAAGATGAAAAATATTGACCTCAGAAAGCATTTTTTCCCAGAAAGGTCTATTGCCAATTCCTTGCCCACACATTGTGTGCGTGTGATGAGAGGCATAGGTCCGTACAGTCAGGACCCAAGTGGAGGAGTATCCAAGATTAGAACAGAGATAAATTTCGAGACTTAGTCAGGAATGTTCTCTACCTAGTCTCAACATCATCTCTCGGTTCTACTCTTGTCAGGTTCTCTAGAGCACTGTTCTTGACTGGTGGTAAATAAGAACCTGACAAGAATAGGTGAGAATCTAATCGAGAGAGCAATCGTAACTGCAATCACAGGCTGAACCAAAGTTGTGCTGACAATCGAACACTGAACATGAGTTCAGGTGATATTTACATATCCAAATCTTGGTAGCTAAACAAGGCTGTCGATTAGCCTTACGGGCATGAATCTTTAAATGGACCGTGCCAGTGATCCACACTCCAGAGAATGTGAACATCTAAAACCCTGAGTCTGCCGAGTTTAGATGCGTACTGTAACAGCATGAAGAAGAAACAAATCGTATTTGTTTAATGATTTCATAGATCCGAAGTATTTCTGTTTGATTGCAGCTACAACCGGGCCTATTACAACTCCTCCTGCTACCACAACTTCTACAGCATTACCAACCACTTCAGAGACAACAAGCACATCGACACCAGCCTCAACAACACAGCACTTGAGTGCAAAACTAACAAGTGAATCAAGTACACTGACAACAACGGTTACCAGCTTCACACTGGAGCTCTGTAAGTATCCCAGGCTCTGTCCGTGGTGATGTGCATTGTATTTATCATTGTTCTGAAAACAAAGTAACTGACCAAGTGGATCGAATCTCAGTACGTCACTTGAAGGGTGGAAATACCTGCATTGAATAAAGGATCAGTTAGTTGAGGAGACACTGATGGAATCATTCAGCTCCACAGACAGAACAAGTGCAGAGAGAATCAGAGAATGATTCCTGTCCCTGATGTGTAGTCTGAGAAAATGTTATGATTTCTGCAGTTGTAGCGACTCCTGTAGCAGAATTAGTTTCCACTGCACCTACTATTAACACTCCGGTACAGCAACTGTTCATCTTATAAATACTGCTGTTGCAATTCCTGCTGTTTCAAGCTCCATTTACTTCAGTTTTAGAATCAGAATCAGGTTTAATATTATCCTGCATACATCATTTGTTCTGGTGAACAGACAGCAAACAGTTCGGGTCAATATGCTACCACTGAACTGAAAAGAGCTGAGGGGAGAAAGTCAGTTCCTCCAGTTGTTTGATGTCTTGCTTCAGATGCATCAATCACCATCTCTAGAGTCGACTTTCCTTTCTAGTTGTTACCTTCGATTGTAACACAGATCAATTCCAGCAGCAGTGATGGTTCATTCTGAAGGCAAATTCTGACCAAAATCAAAAAGTGCAAACATCTGCTCCTTTTGTAAATTCTGCTGATCTGCTGTTCCTATTTTAATCAAACAATTTTTGACCAGTACTGCTGCAGGTATACCTGCTGATCTTCGTCTGATACAAGTAATCGTTACACACCTATTGCTGTTTCATCTGCACCACTTCCTGTTGCTGCTAAATCCCTCACAGACACAACGTGTACATTCCTCTTGGAGTAAACAATTTTGAATGAAATGATGAAAAGCATTGACCTCAGAAATCATTGCTTCCCAGAAAGTTCTGTAACGTATTCCTTTCCCGCACATTGTGTGCGTGTGTGATGAGAGGTGTAGGTCAGGATGGTCAGGACCCAATCGCTAAAGTATCCAAGAGTAGAACCGATAGAAGATTTTGAGACAGAGTCGAGAACATTGTTCTGGAGTAGCTGGTAGGCGAGAACCTGTCAAGAATAGTCTAGATTCCAATCGAGTAAGCAACGTAACCGCAGTCGGTGAGTGAACCAAAGTTGAGCCGATGACAGAGCACCGAAACCGAGTTCAGATGTTCTTTAGATATCCAAATCTTGGCAGCTAAACATAACTCCGATTAGCATAGTGTTCTAGAATATTTAAAGAGACTGCGCCAGTGATCCACACTCTGGAGAATCAGAACATCTAAAACCGGGGATCTATGGAGGTCAGATGTATACATAAACAGTGTGAAGTAGAAACAATGGTAATTGTCTAATGATATCTTAGATGTTTTTGCTTGAATGCAGCAACAACAAGGCCAATTACAACTCCTCCTCCTACTACAACTTCAACAGCATTACCAACCACTTCAGAGACAACAAATACATTGACACCAGCCTCAACAACACAGAGTTCGACCACAGATCGAACAAGTGAATCAAGTACACTGATAACAACTGCTCCAAGCTCCACACCAGAGCTCTGTAAGTTTCCAAGGCTCTGCTCATGGCGATGTGCATTGTATATCTCATTGATCTGTAAACAGAGTAACGGATCAGGTGGATTTAGTCTCATTTTGTCATCAGTAGAGTGGATATATCTAGATTAAATGAACAATCAATACGGTGAGGAGACACTGATGTTTTTTTAACTGCGCAGACAGAACACAGGGAAGGAGAATTGCTGAATATTTCATGTTGCTGACCTGTCGTCTGAGACAATCTTATAACTTCTGCAATCGCAGCGACTCCTGTACCAGAGTTAGTCTCCACTACACCTACCATTAATACTCCGGTACAGCAACTGCTCCTGTTATAAATACTGCTGTTGCAATTCCTGCTCTTTCAAACTCCATTCACCTCGGATTTAGAAGCAGAAGTACAATCAGGTTGAATATCAGTGGCATATCTCATGAAATTTATTGTTTTGTGGTGGCAGTTTTAAATCTCCCAGTGCTAACTGAGAAAAGCCCTTCTCTCGATAACTTCTATTATTCTGTTGCCTGTGTCATATTTGTGAAGTGGCAGAAATCTTTTCAATTTACTGTGACACCCCATTCCAAGTGTCATGGTTTTTAAGGGAGCTCCAACCATTCCTCCAACTGCATCTCCCCCATGAATTACCACAGCTATGAAATCTATTGGTTGTTCAATAAGCATAGAATTAGTCAGAAACAACATTTGCAATTCATGTTTACTTCATTGAAAGCGTGACAGAATGTGCATCACTCACACTGTTACTCAACCAATGTTTGTTCTAATGACCAGACAGTAAACAGTACAGGTCAGGATGATTCATATGAACTGAAAATAGCTGAGGGGAGGAAGTCAGTTCCTTCAGGTATTTGATGCCTTGCTGCTGATTCTTCATCCATCGTCTCTTGTATCAACTTCAATGGGTACCTTAGACTGTAACGCAGAGAAGTAACGCTGATGATCCATTTGGAAGATAAATTCAAACAAACCAAAAATTGTAATCATCTTTTCCTTTTGTAATTTCTGCTCATCCATGGTTCCCGTATTCACCAAACAATTTCCAACCAGTACTACTCCAAGCATGTCTGCTGATCTTTGCCGGATACAATTTTTACACACACTTTGCTGTTTCAGCTGCACCATTTTCAGCTTCTCCTTTTGCTGCGACATCCCTCACAGATACAATGTATACATTTCTTTTGGTGTAAATAATTATGAATAAAAAGATGAGAATCATTGTTCCCTGCAAAGCTGAATTTCATGTATTTTTGAACACACACTGTGACTGTGTGTCAAGAGGTGGAGAGCAGGATGGTGCTGGAGTATTGAAGAATAGAACCAGATACTTTTTTGAGATTGAGTTGAGAATAGAGTTCTGGAGTAGCTGAGAGATGAGAAACTGCCAAGACAAGGGTATAATCCAAATGAGAGAGCAATCGTCACTACAATGGCAGACTGAAGCAAAGCTGAGCTGAGGATTGAACAGGGAACCAGAGTTGATGTGCGTTTCATATTTCTGAATCTTGGCAGCTAAATCATGCTGCCAATTAGAATAGTCGGCTAGAATATTTAAAGGGACAGAATCAACAATGCACACTCTGGAGAATCTAAATATCTAAAACCCGGAGACTGGCACGGGGGTGTGTTTCCACTCAGTGCATAGAAGAGACAATGGTATTTGTTTAATGATTTCTTAGATCCTAAATGTCTGTGTTTGAATGCAGCTACAGCAGGGCCTATTACAGTTTCTCCTCCTACTGCAACTTCAACAGCATTACCAACCACTGCAGAGACAGCAAGCACATTGACACCAGCCTCAACAACACAGAGTTCGACCACAGATAGAACGGGTGAATCAAGTACACTGATAACAACTGTTCAAAGCTCCACATCAGAGCTCTGTAAGTATCCCAGGCTCTGTCCATGGCAATGTGCATTCTATTTGACATTGTTCTGAAAACAAATTACTGATCATGTGGATCGAATCTCAGCACGTCACTTGTAGGGTGGAAATACCTGCATTCAATAAAGGATCAGTTAGTTGAGGAGACACTGACGGAACCATTGAGCTCCGCAGACAGAACAAGTGCAGAGAGAATCAGAGAATGATTCCTGTCCCTGACGTGTAGTCTGAGACAATGTTATGATTTCTGCAGTTGTAGCGACTCCTGTAGCAGAATTAGTCCCCACTGCACCTACTATTAACACTCCGGTACAGCAACTGTTCATCTTATCTTATAAATACTGCTGTTGTAATTCCTGCTGTTTCAAGCTCCATTCACTTCAGATTTAGAATCCGAATCAGGTTTAATATTACTGGCATACATCATTTGTTCTGGTGCACAGACAGCAAACAGTTTGGGTCAATATGCAACAACTGAACTGAAAAAAGCAAAGGGGAGAAAGTCTGTTCCTGCAGTTGTTTGATATCTTGCTTCAGATGCATCAATCACCATCTCTAGTGTTGACTTTCCTTTCTTGTTGTTACCTTCGATTGTAACACAGATCAATTCCAGCAGCAGTGATAATCCATTCTAAAGGCAATTCTGACCATAATCAAAAGGTGCAAACATCTGCTCCTTTTGTAAGTTCTGCTGATCTCCTGTTCCCATTTTAATCAAACAATTTTCGACCAGTACTGCTGCAAGTATATTTGCTGATCTTCGTCTATACAACTAATCGTTACACACCTATTGCTGTTTCATCTGCACCATTTTCATCTGTTCCTATTGTTGCTAAATCCTTCACAGATACGTGTGCATTTCCCTTGGAATAAACAATTTTGAATGAAATGATGAAAAGCATTGACCTCAGAAATCATTGCTTCCCAGAAAGTTCTGTATCGTATTCCTTTCTCGCATATTGTGTGCGTGTGTGATGAGAGGTGTAGGTCAGGATGGTCAGAACCCAATCGCTAAAGTATCCAAGAACAGAACCAATAGAAGATTTTGAGACAGAGTCAAGAACACTGTTCTGGAGTAGCTGGTAGACGAGAACCTGTCAAGAATAGTCTAGATTCCAATCGAGTGAGCAACGTAACTGCAGTCGGTGAGTGAACCAAGGTTGAGCCGACAACTAAGCACCGAACCTGAGTTCAGATGCTCTTTAAATATCCAAATCTTGGCAGCTAAACATGACCCCGATTAGCATAGTGTTCTAGAATATTTAAAGAGACTGCGCCAGTATCCACACTCCGGAGAATCAGAACATCTAAAACCGGGATCTATCGAGATCAGATGTGTACATAAACAGTGTGAAGAAGAAACAATGGTAATTGTTTAATGATATCTTAGATGTTTGTGCTTGAATGCAGCGACAACAGGGCCAGTTTCAACTCCTCCTCCTACTACAACTTCAACAGCGTTACCAACCACTTCAGAGACAACAAGCACATCGACACCAGCCTCAATGACACAGAGTTCGACCACAGATCTAACAAGTGAATCAAGTACACTGATAACAACTGCTCCAAGCTCCACACCAGAGCTCTGTAAGTATCCAAGGCTCTGCCCATGGCGATGTGCATTGTATTCCTCATTGATCTGTAAACAGAGTAACGGATCAGGTGAATTTAGTCTCATTTTGTCATTAGTAGAGTGGATATATCTGGATTAAATGAACAATCAATACGGTGAGGAGACACTGATTTTTTTTTTTACCTGCGCGGAAAGAACACAGGGAAGGAGAACCGTTGAATATTTCATGCCCCTGACCTGTCGTCTGAGACAATGTTATAACTTCTGCAATCGCAGCGACTCCTGTACCAGAATTAGTCTCCACTACACCTACCATTAACACTCCGGTACAGCAACTGCTCCTGTTATAAATACTGCTGGTGCAATTCCTGCTCTTTCAAACTCCATTCACCTCAGATTTGGAATCAGAAGTAGAATCAGGTTTAACATCACTAGCATATCTCATGAAATTTATCGTTTTGTGGTGGCTGTTTTAAACTTCCCAGTGGTAACTGAGAAAAGCCTTTCTCTCAATAACTTTTATTATTCTCTTGCCTGTGTCATATTTGTGAAGTGGAAGAAATCTTTCCAATTTACTGTTACACCCCACTCCAAGTGTTATGGTTTTTAAGGGAGCTCCAACCATTCCTCCAACTGCATCTCCCCCATGAATTACCACAGCTATGAAATCTATTGGTTGTTCAACAAGCATAGAATTAGTCAGAAATGGCATTTGCAATTGGTGTTTTCTTCATTGAAAGCATGACAGGATGTGCATCACTCACACTGTTACTCAACCAACGTTTGTTCTACAGACCAGACAGTAAACAGTCCTTCTATCATTTTGGATCTCCCCCTCCCCCTCCCACTTTAAAATCTCTTACTAGCTCTTCCTTCAGTTAGTCCTGACGAAAGGTCTCGGCCCAAATCGTCGACTGTACCTCTTCCTTGGGATGCTGCCTGGCCTGCTGCATTCACCAGCAACTTTGATGTGTGTTGGTTGAGTAAACAGTACAGGTTAGGATAATTCATATGAACTGAAAATAGCTGAGGGGAGGAAGTCAGTTCCTTCAGGTGTTTGATGTCTTGCTGCAGATTCTTCATCCATCGTCTCTTGTATCAACTTTCCTTTCTCAAACTTACCTTAGACTGTAACGCAGATAAGTCTAGCAGCAGTGATGATCCATTTGGAAGGTAAGTTCAACCAACTCCAAAATTGCAATCACCTGTTCCTTTTGTAATTTCTGCTCATCCATGATTCCCGTATTCACCAAACAATTTCGAACCACTACTGCTCCAAGCACGTCTGCTGATCTTTGCCGGATACGACAATTTTTACACACGCATTGCTGATTCACCTGCACCATTTTCAGCCTCTCCTATAGCTGCGACATCCCTCACAGATACAACGTCTACATTTCTCTTGGTGTAAACAATTATGAATAAAAAGATGAAAATCATTGTTCCCTGCAAAGCTGAATTTCATATCTTTTTGAACACACATTGTGACTGTGTGTCAAGAGGTTGAGAGCAGGATGGTGCTGGAGTATTGAAGAATAGAACCAGATACTTTTTTTGAGATTGAGTTGAGAACAGAGTTCTGGAGTAGCTGAGAGATGAGAATCTGCCAAGACAAGGGTATAATCCAAATGAGAGAGCAATCGTCACTACAATCGCAGACTGAAGCAAAGCTGAGCTGACGATTGAACAGGGAACCAGAGTTGATGAGCGTTTCACATTTCTGAATCTTGGCAGCTAAATCATGCTGCCAATTAGAATAGTCGGCTAGAATATTTAAAGGGACAGAATCAACAATCCACACTCTGGAGAATCTAAACAACTAAAACCCGGAGACTGGCACGGGGGTATGTTTCCACTCAGTGCATAGAAGAGACAATGGTATTTGTGTAATGATTTCTTAGATCCTAAGTGTCTGTGTTTGAATACAGCTACAGCAAGGCCTATTACAATTTATCCTCCTACTTCAACTTCAACAGCATTACCAACCACTTCAGAGACAACAAGCACATCGACACCAGCCTCAACAACACAGAGTTCAACCACAGATCGAACAAGTGAATCAAGTACACTGACAACAACTGCTCCAAGCTCCACATCAGAGCTCTGTAAGTATCCCAGGCTCTGTCCAGAGCGATGTGCATTGTATTTGACATTGTTCTGAAAACAAATTACTGATCATGTGGATCGAATCTCAGCACGTCACTTGTAGGGTGGAAATACCAGCATTCAATAAAGGATCAGTTAGTTGAGGAGACACTGATAGAACCATTGAGCTCCGCAGACAGAACAAGTGCAGAGAGAATCAGAGAATGATTCCTGTCCCTGACGTGTAGTCAGAGACAATGTTATGATTTCTGCAGTTGTAGCGACTCCTGTAGCAGAATTAGTCCCCACTGCACCTACTATTAACACTCTGGTACAGCAACTGTTCATCTTATAAATACTGCTGTTGTAATTTCTGCTGTTTCAAGCTCCATTCACCTAAGATTTAGAATCCGAATCAGGTTTAATATTACTGGCATACATCATTTGTTCTGGTGCACAGACAGAAAACAGTTTGGGTCAATATGCTACAACTGAACTGAAAAGAGCAAAGGGGAGAAAGTCAGTTCCTGCATTTGTTTGATATCTTGCTTCAGATGCATCAATCACCATCTCTAGTGTTGACTTTCCTTTCTCGTTGTTGCCTTCGATTGTAACACAGATCAATTCCAGCAGCAGTGATGATCCATCCTAAAGGCAAATTCTGACCAAAATCAAAAAGTGCAAACATCTGCTCCTTTTGTAAGTTCTGCTGATCTGCTGTTCCCATTTTAATCAAACAATTTTCGACCAGTACTGCTGCAAGTATATTTGCTGATCTTCGTCTATACAACTAATCGTTACACACCTATTGCTGTTTCATCTGCACCATTTTCGTCTGTTCCTATTGTTGCCAAATCCTTCACAGATACAACGTGTACATTTCCCTTGGAGTAAACAATTTTGAATGAAATGATGAAAATCATTGACCTCATAAATCATTGCTTCTCAGAAAGTTCTGTATCGTATTCCTTTCCCGGCACATCGTGTGCGTGTGTGATGAAAGGTGTAGGTCAGGATGGTCAGGACCCAATCGCTAAAGTATCCAAGAATACAACCGATAGAAGATTTTGAGACAGAGTCAAGAACACTGTTCTGGAGTAGCTGGTAGACGAGAATCTGTCAAGAATAGTCTAGATTCCAATCGAGTGAGCAACGTAACTGCAGTCGGTGAATGAACCAAAGTTGAGCCGACGACAGAGCACCGAACCTGAGTTTAGATGCTCTTTAAATATCCAAATCTTGGCAGCTAAACATGACCCCGATTAGCATAGTGGGCTAGAATATTTAAAGAGACTGTGCCAGCGATCCACACTCCGGAGAATCAGAACATCTAAAACCGGGATCTATCGAGTTCAGATGCGTACATAATCAGTGTGAAGAAGAAACAATGGTAATTGTTTAATGATATCTTAGATGTTTGTGTTTGAATGCGGCAACAACAGGGCCAATTACAACTCCTCCTCCTACTACAACTTCAACAGCATTACCAACCACTTCAGAGACAGCAAGCACATCGACACCAGCCTCAACAACACAGAGTTCAACCACAGATCGAACAAGTGAATCAAGTACACTGATAACAACTGCTCCAAGCTCCACATCAGAGCTCTGTAAGTATCCAAAGCTCTGCCCGTGGTGATGTGCATTGTATTTCTCATTGATCTGTAAACAGAGTAACGGATCAGGTGGATTTAATCTCATTTTGTCATTAGTACATTGAAACCAGCACCAAGCTCCAAACTCCACATCAGAGCTCTGTAAGTATCCAAGGCTCTGCCTGATCCATTCTGAAGGCAAATTCTGACCAAAATCAAAAGGTGCAAACATCTGCTCCTTTTATAAGTTCTGCTGATCTGCTGTTCCCATTTTAATCAAACAATTTTCGACCAGTGCTGCTGCAAGTAAGCTGCTGATCTTCGTCTGATACAACTAATCCTTACACCCCTATTGCTGTTTCACCTGCACCATTTCCTGTTGCTGCTAAATCCTTCACAGATACGTGTATATTTCCCTTGGAGTAAGCAATTTTGAATGAAATGATGAAAAGCATTGACCTCAGAAATCATTGCTTCCCAGAAAGTTCTGCCATGTATTCCTTTCCTACACATTGTGTGTATGTGTGATGGGAGGTGTAGGTCAGGATGGTCAGGACCCAATCGCTAAAGTATCCAACAATAGAACCGATAGGAGATTTTGAGACAGAGTCAAGAACACTGCTCTGGAGTAGCTGATAGACGAGAATCTGTCAAGAATAGTCTAGATTCTAATCGAGTGAGCAACGTAACTGCAGTCGGTGAGTGAACCAAAATTGAGCCGATGACAGAGCACCGAACCTGAGTTCAGATGCTCTTTAAATATCCAAATCTTGGCGGCTAAACATGACCCCGATTAGCATAGTGGGTAGAATATTTAAAGAGACTGCGCCAGTGATCCACCCTCCTGAGAATCAAAACATCTAAAACTGGGGGTCTATCGAGATCAGATGTGTACATAAACGGTATGAAGAAGAAACAATGGTAATTGCTTATTGATATCTTAGATGTTTGTGCTTGAATGCAGCGACAACAGGGCCAGTTTCAACTCCTCCTCCTACTACAACTTCAACAGCATTACCAACCACTTCAGAGAGAACAAGCACATCGACACCAGCCTCAACGACACAGAGTTCGACCACAGATCTAACAAGTGAATCAAGTACACTGATAACAACTGCTCCAAGCTCCACACCAGAGCTCTGTAAGTATCCAAAACTCTGCCCGTGATGATGTGCATTGTATTCCTCATTGATCTGTAAACAGAGTAACGGATCAGGTGAATTTAGTCTCATTTTGTCATCAGTAGAGTGGATATATCTGGATTACATGAACAATCAATACGGTGAGGAGACACTGATGTTTTTTTAGCTGCGCAGACAGAACACAGGGAAGGAGAACCGCTGAATATTTCATGTCCCTGACCTGTCATCTGAGACAATGTTATAACTTCTGCAATCGCAGTGACTCCTGTACCAGAATTAGTCTCCGCTACACCTACCATTAACACTCCGGTACAGCAACTGCTCCTGTTATAAATACTGCTGTTGCAATTCCTGCTCTTTCAAACTCCATTCACCTCAGATTTGGAATCAGAAGTAGAATCAGGTTTAACATCACTAGCATATCTCATGAAATTTATTGTTTTATGGTGGCAGTTTTAAACTTCCCAGTGGTAACTGAGAAAAGTCTTTCTCTCAATAACTTTTATTATTCTCTTGCCTGTGTCATATTTGTGAAGTGGAAGAAATCTTTCCAATTTACTGTGACACCGCATTCGAAGTGTCATGGTTTTTAAGGGAGCTCCAACCCTTCCTCCAACTGCATCTCCCCCATGAATTGCCACAGCTATGAAATCTATTGGTTGTTCAACAAGCATAGAATTAGTCAGAAACGACATTTGCAATTCGTGTTTTCTTCATTGAAAGCATGACAGGATGTGCATCACTCACACTGTTACTCAACCAACGTTTGTTCTACAGACCAGACAGTAAACAGTTCTCCTATCATTTTGGATCTCCCCCTGCCCTCCCACTTTCAAATCTCCTACTAGCTCTTCCTTCAGTTAGTCCTGACGAAGGCTCTTGGCTCAAATCGTCGACTGTACCTCTTCCTAGAGATGCTGCCTCGCCTGCTGCATTCACCAGCAACTTTGATGTGTGTTGGTTGAGTAAACAGTACAGGTCAGGATGATTCAACTGAACTGAAAATAGCTGAGGGGAGGAAGTCAGTTCCTTCAGGTGCTTGACGTCTTGCTGCAGATTCTTCATCCATCGTCTCTTGTATCAACTTTCCTTTCTCAATGTTACCTTAGACTGTAACGCAGAGAAGTAACGCTGGTGATCCATTTGGAAGGTAAATTCAAACAAACCAAAAATCGCAATCATCTGTTCCTTTTGTAATTTCTGCTCATCCATGGTTCCCGTATTCACCAAACAATTTCTAACCGGTACTACTCCAAGTATGTCTGCGGATCTTTGCCGGATATGACAATTTTTACACACCCTTTGCTGTTTCACCTGCACCATTTTCAGCTTCTCCTTTTGCTGCGACATCCTTCACAGATACGACGTATACATTTCCCTTGGAGTAAACAACTATGAATAAAAGGATGAAAATCATTGTTCCCTGCAAAGCTGAATTTCATATATTTTTGACCACACAGTGTGCCTGTGTGTCAAGAGGTGGAGAGCAGATGGTGCTGGAGTATTGAAGAATAGAACCAGATACTTTTTTGAGATTGAGTTGAGAACAGAGTTATGGAGTAGCTGAGAGATGAGAAACTGCAAAGACAAGGGTAAACATAGAAACACAGAAAATACGTGCAGGAGTAGGTCATTCGGCATGTCGAGCCTGCACCGCCATTCAATATGATCATGGCTGATCATCCAACTCAGAACCCTGTACCTGCCTTCTCTCCATACCCCCTGATCCCTTTAGCCACAAGGGCCAGTTCTAACTCCTTCTTAAATATAGCCAATGAACTGGCCTCAACTGTTGCCTGTGGCAGAGAGTTCCACAGATTCACCACTGTCTGTGTGAAAAAATTTTAACTTATTTCGGTCCTAAAAGGCTTCCCCTTTATTCTTAAACTGTGACCCCTCATTCTGGACTTCCCCAACATTGGGAACAATCTTCCTGCATCTAGCCTGTCCAATCCCTTCAGGATTTTATACGTTTCAATAAGATCCCCCCTCAATCTTCTAAATTCCAGCCAGTATAAGCCTAGTCGATCCAGTCTTTCATCATATGAAAGTCCAGCCATCCCAGGAATTAATCCGGTGAACCTTCTTTGTACTCACTCTATGGCAAGAATGTCTTTCCACAGATTAGGGGACCAAAACTGCACACAATACTCCAGGTGTGGTCTCACCAAGGCCTTTTACAACTGCAGTAGTACCTCCCTGCTCCTGTACTCGAATCCTCTCACTATGAATGCCAGCATACCATTCGCCTTTTTCAACGCCTGCTGTACCTGCATGCCACCTTTCAATGACTGGTGTATAATGACACCCAGGTCTCGTTGCAACTCCCCTTTTCCTAATCGGCGGGTAGAATCCAAATGAGAGAGCAATCGTCACTACAATCGCAGACTGAAGCAAAGCTGAGCTGAGGATTGAACAGGGAACCAGAGTTGATGTGCGTTTCACATTTCTGAATCTTGGCAGCTAAATCACGCTGCCAATTAGAATAGTCGGCTAGAATATTTAAAGGGTCAGAATCAACAATCCACACTCTGGAGAATCTAGACATCTAAGACCCGGAGACGGGCACGGGGGTGTGTTTCCACTCAGTGCATAGAAGAGACAATGGTATTTGTTTAATGATTACTTAGATCTTAAGTGTCTGTGTTTGAATACAGCAACAACAGGGCCTATTACAACTCCTCCTCCTACTACAACTTCAACAGCATTACCAATCACTGCAGAGACAGCAAGCACATCGACACCAGCCTCAACAACACAGAGTTCAACCACAGATCTAACAAGTGAATCAAGTACACTGATAACAACTGCTCCAAGCTCCACATCAGAGCTCTGTAAGTATCCAAGGCTCTGTCCGTGGTGGTGTGCATTGTAATTGTCATTGTTCTGAAAACAAAGTAATTGATCAATTGGATTGAATCTCAGTACGTCACTTGTAGGGTGGAAATACCTGCATTGAATAAAGATCAATAAGGTGAGGAGACACTGATGGAACCATTGAGCTCCGCAGACAGAACAAGTGCAGAGAGAATCAGAGAATGATTCCTGTCCCTGACGTGTAGTCAGAGGCAACGTAATGATTTCTGCAGTTGTAACGACTCCTGTAGCAGAATTAGTTTCCACTGCACCTACTATTAACACTCTGGTACAGCAACTGTTCATCTTATAAGTACTGCTGTTGCAATTCCTGCTGTTTCAAGCTCCATTTACTTCAGTTTTAGAATCAGAATCAGGTTTAATATTATTGGCATACATCATTTGTTCTGGTGAACAGACAGTAAACAGTTCAGGTCAATATGCTACAACTGAACTGAAAAGAGCTGAGGGGAGAAAGTAAGTTCCTCCAGATGTCTGATGTCTTCCTTCAGATGCATCAATCACCCTCTCTAGTGTCGATTTTCCTTTCTCGTTGTTACCTTTGATTGTAACACAGATCAATTCCAGCAGAAGTGATGATCCATTCTGAAGGCAAATTCTGACCAAAACCAAGAAGTGCAAACATCTGCTCCTTTTGTAAGTTCTGCCGATCTGCTGTTCAGATTTTAATCAAACAATTTTCAACCAGTACTGCTGCAAGTATATCTGCTGATCTTCGTCTGATACAACTAATGGTTACACCCCCATTGCTGTTTCATCTGCACCATTTTCATCTGTTCCTACTGTTGCTAAATCCTTCACAGATACAACATGTACATTTCCCTTGGAGTAAACAATTTTAAATGAAATGATGAAAAGCATTGACCTCAGAAATCATTGCTTCCCAGAAAGTTCTGTAACGTATTCCTTTCCCGCACATTGTGTGCGTGTGTGATGAGAGGTGTAGGTCAGAATGTTCAGGACCCAATCGCTGAAGGATCCAAGAATACAACCGATAGAAGATTTTGAGACAGAGTCAAAAACACTGTTCTGGAGTAGCTGGTAGACGAGAACCTGACAAGAATAGTCTAGATTCCAATCGAGTGAGCAATGTAACTGCAGTCAGTGAGTGAACCAAAGTTGAGCCGACGACAGAGAACCAAACCTGAGTTCAGATGCTCTTTAAATATCTAAATCTTGGCAGCTAAACATGACCCCGATTAGCATAGTGGGCTAGAATATTTAAAGAGACTGCGCCAGTGATCCACACTCCGGAGAATCAGAACATCTAATACTGGGGGTCGATGGAGATCAGATGTGTACGTAAACAGTCTGAAGAAGAAACAATGGTAATTGTTTAATAATATCTCAGATGTTTGTGCTTGAATGCAGCGACAACAGGGCCAGTTACAACTCCTCCTCCTACTACAACTTCAGCAGCATTACCAACCGCTTCAGAGACAACAAGCAGATCGACACCAGCCTCAACAACACAGAGTTCAACCACAGATCGAACAAGTGAATCAAGTACACTGATAACAACTGCTCCAAGCTCCACACCAGAGCTCTGTAAGTATCCAAGGCTCTGTCCATGGCGATATGCATTGTATTTCTCATTGATCTGTAAACAGAGTAACGGATCAGGTGGATTTAGTCTCATTTTGTCATTAGTAGAGTGGATATATCTGGATTAAATGAACAATCAATACGGTGAGGAGACACTGATGTTTTTTTAGCTGCACAGACAGAAACCAGGAAGGAGAATCGCTGAATTTTTCATGTCCCTGACCTGTCGTCTGAGACAATGTTATAACTTCTGCAATCGCAGCGACTCCTGTACCAGAGTTAGTCTCCACTACACCTACCATTAACACTCCGGTACAGCAACTGCTCCTGTTATAAATACTGCTGTTGCAATTCCTGCTCTTTCAAACTCCATCCACCTCAGATTTAGAAGCAGAAGTACAATCAGGTTGAATATCACTGGCATATCTCATGAAATTTATTGTTTTGTGGTGGCAGATTTAAACCTCCCCTGGTAACTGAGAAAAGCCTTTCTCTCAATAACTTCTATTATTCTCTTGTCTGTGTCACATTTGTGAAGTGGAAGAAACCTTTTCAATTTACTGTGACACCCCATTCCAAGTGTCATGGTTTTTAAGGGAACTCCAACAATTCCTCCAACTGCATTTCCCCCATGAATTACCACAGCTATGAAATCTATTGGTTGTTTAACAAGCATAGAATTAGTCAGAAACGGCATTTGCAATTCGTATTTTCTTCATTGAAAGCATGACAGGATGTGCATCACTCACACTGTTACTCAACTAATGTTTGTTCTATAGACCAGACGGTAAACAGTTCTCCTATCATTTTGGATCTCCCCCTCCCCCTCCCACTTTCAAATCTCTTACTAGCTCTTCTTTCAGTTAGTCCTGACGAAAGGTCTCGGCCCAAATCGTCGACTGTACCTCTTCCTAGAGATGCTGCCTCGCCTGCTGCGTTCACCAGCAGCTTTGGTGGACGTTGCTTGAGTAAACAGTACAGGTCAGGATGATTCAACTGAACTGAAAATAGCTGAGGGGAGGAAGTCTGTTCCTTCAGGTGTTTGATGTCTTGCTGCAGATTCATCATCCATCGTCTCTTGTATCAACTTTCTTTCTCAATGTTACCTTAGACTGTAATGCAGAGAAGTCTAGCAGCACTGATGATCCATTTGGAAGGTAAATTCAGGCAAACCAAAAATTGCAATCATCTGTTCCTTTTGTAATTTCTGCTCATCCATGGCTCCCGTATTCACCAATTTCCAACCACTACTGCTCCAAGCATGTCTGCCGATCTTTGCCGGATACGACAATTTTTACAGACACTTTGCTGTTTCACCTGCACCATTTTCAGCTTCTCCTATTACTGCTACACCTCTCACAGATACAACGTATACATTTCTCTTGGTGTAACGAGTCATGAATAAAAAAATGAAAATCATTGTTCCCTGCGAGGCTGAATTTCATATATTTTAACTGTACACTGTGCCAGTATGTCAAGAGGTGGAGAGCAGATGGTGCTGGAGTATTGAAGAATAGAACCAGATATTTTTTTGAAATTGAGTTGAGAACAGAGTTCTGGAGTAGATGAGAGATGAGAAAATGCCAAGACAAGGGTAGAATCCAAATGAGAGAGCGATCTTCACTGCAATCGCAGACTGAAGCAAAGCTGAGCTGACGATTGAACTGGGGACCAGAGTTGATGTGCGTTTCACATTTCTGAATCTTGGCAGCTAAGTCATGCTGCCAATTAGAATAGTTGGCTAGAATCTTTAAAGGGACTGAATCAACAGTCCACACTCTGGAGAATCTAAACATCTAAAACCCAGAGACTGGCACGGGGGTGTGTTTCCACTCAGTGCATAGAAGAGACAATGGTATTTGTTTAATGATTTCTTAGATCCTAAGTGTCTGTGTTTGAATACAGCAACAACAGGGCCTATTACAACTCCTCCTCCTACTACAACTTCAACAGCATTACCAACCACTGCAGAGACAGCAAGCACATCGACACCAGCCTCAACAACACAGAGTTCGAGCACAGATCTAACAAGTGAATCAAATACACTGATAACAACTGCTCCAAGCTCCACACCACAGCTCTGTAAGTATCCAAGGCTCTGTCTGTGGCAATGTGCATTGTATTTCTCATTGATCTGTAAACAGAGTAACAGATCAGGTGGATTTAATCTCATTTTGTCATCAGTAGAGTGGATATATCTGGATTAAATAAAGAATCATTATGGTGAGGAGACACTGATGTTTTTTTAGCTGCACAGACAGAACACAGGGAAGGAGAATTGCTGAATTTTTCATGTCCCTGACCTGTCGTCTGAGACTATGTTATAACTTCTGCAATCGCAGCGACTCCTGTAGCAGAATTAGTTTCCGCTACACCTACCATTAACACTCCGGTACAGCAACTGCTCCTGTTATAAATACTGCTGTTGCAATTCCTGCTCTTTCAAACTCCATTCACCTCAGATTTAGAAGCAGAAGTACAATCAGGTTTAATATCACTGGCATATCTCATGAAATTTATTGTTTTGTGGTAGCAGATTTAAACCTCCCAGTGGTAACTGAGAAAAGCCTTTCTCTCAATAACTTATGTTATTCTCTTGCCTGTGTCATATTTGTGAAGTGGAAGATATCTTTTCAATTTACTGTGACACCCCATTCCAAGTGTCCTGGTTTTAAGGGAGCTCCAAACATTCCTCCAACTGCATCTCCCACATGAATTACCACAGCTGTGAAATCTATTGGTTGTTCAACAAGCATAGAATTAGTCAGAAATGACATTTGCAATTCATGTTTTCTTCATTGAAAGCGTGACAGAATGTGCATCATTCACACTGTTACTCAACCAATGTTTGTTCTAATAACCAGACAGTAAACAGTACAGGTCAGGATGATTCATATGAACTGAAAATAGCTGAGGGGAGGACGTCAGTTCCTTCAGGTGTTTGACGTCTTGCTGCAGATTCATCATCCATCATCTCTTGTGTCAACTTTCCTTTCTCAATGTTATCTTAGATTGTAACGCAGTAAGTATAGCAGCACTGATGATCCATTTGGAATATAAATTTACCAAGTCAAAAATTGCAATCACCTGTTCCTTTTGTAAATTCTGCTCATTCCTGGTTCTGTATTCACCAAACAACTTCCAACCAGTACTACTCCAAACACGTCTGCTGATCTTTGCCGGATACAACAATTTTTACACACACATTGCTGTTTCAGTTGCACCATTTTCAGCTTCTCCTTTTGCTGCGACATCCCTCACAGATACAACGTATACATTTCTCTTGATGTAAACAATTATGAATAAAAAGATGAAAATCATTGTTCCCTGCAAAGCTGAATTTCATATATTTTTGAACACACACTGTGACCGTGTGTCAAGAGGTGGAGAGCAGGATGGTGCTGGAGTATTGAAGAATAGAACCAGATACTTTTTTGAGATTGAGTTGAGAACAGAGTTCTGGAGTAGCTGAGAGATGAGAAACTGCCAAGACGAGAGTATAATCTAAATGAGAGAGCAATCGTCACTAAATGGCAGACTGAAGCAAAGCTGAGCTGACGATTGAACTGGGGACCAGAGTTGATGTGCGTTTCACATTTCTGAATCTTGGCAGCTAAATCACGCTGCCAATTAGAATAGTCGGCTAGAATCTTTAAAGGGACAGATTCAACAATCCACACTCTGGAGAATCTAGACATCTAAAACCCGGAGACTGGCACGGGGGTGTGTTTCCACTCAGTGCATAGAAGAGAAAATGCTATTTGTTTAATGATTTCTTAGATCCTAAGTGTCTGTCTTTGAATACAGCAACAACTGGGCCAATTACAACTCCTCCTCCTACTACAACTTCAACAGCATTACCAACCACTTCAGAGACAACAAGCACATCGACACCAGCCTCAACAACACAGAGTTCAACCACAGATCTAACACGTGAATCAAGTACACTGATAACAACTGCTCCAAGCTCCACATCAGAGACCTGTAAGTATCCAAGGCTCTGCCTGATCCATTCTGAAGGCAAATTCTGACCAAAATCAAAAGGTGCAAACATCTGATCCTTTTGTAAGTTCTGCTGATCTGCTGCTCCCATCTTAATCAAACAATTTTCGACCGGTACTGCTGCAAGTATGCCTGCTGATCTTCGTCTGATACAACTAATCCTTACACCCCTGTTGCTGTTTCAACTGAACCATTTCCTGTTGCTGCTAAATCCTTCACAGATACAACGTGTATATTTCCCTTGGAGTAAGCAATTTTGAAAGAAATGAGGAAAAGCATTGACCTCAGAAATCATTGCTTCGCAGAAAGTTCTGCCATGTATTCCTTTCCTACACATTGTGTGTATGTGTGATGGGAGGTGTAGGTCAGGATGGTCAGGATCCAATCGCTAAAGTATCCAAGAATAGAACCGATAGGAGATTTTAAGACAGAGTCAAGAGCACTGTTCTGGAGTAGCTGGTAGACGAGAATCTGAAAAGAATAGTCTAGATTCCAATCGAGTGAGCAACGTAACTGCAGTCAGTGAGTGAACCAAAGTTGAGCCGATGACAGAGCACCAAACCTGAGTTCAGATGCTCTTTAAATATCCAAATCTTGGCAGCTAAACATGACCCCGATTAGCATAGTGGGCTAGAATATTTAAAGAGACTGCGCCAGTGAGCCACCCTCCGGAGAATCAAAACATCTAAAACTGGGGGTCTATCTAGATCAGATGTGTACATAAACGGTATGAAGAAGAAACAATGGTAATTGTTTAATGATATCTTAGATGTTTGTGCTTGAATGCAGCGACAACAGGGCCAGTTTCAACTCCTCCTCCTACTACAACTTCAACAGCATTACCAACCACTTCAGAGACAACAAGCACATCGACACCAGCCTCAACAACACAGAGTTCAACC
The DNA here is from genome assembly GCF_030028105.1 of Mobula birostris. Lineage (NCBI taxonomy): Eukaryota > Metazoa > Chordata > Chondrichthyes > Myliobatiformes > Myliobatidae > Mobula > Mobula birostris. Next base: position 36,717,080 of record NC_092373.1, on the reverse strand, counting down.
ACAGATCTAACACGTGAATCAAGTACACTGATAACAACTGCTCCAAGCTCCACATCAGAGATCTGTAAGTATCCAAGGCTCTGCCTGATCCATTCTGAAGGCAAATTCTGACCAAAATCAAAAGGTGCAAACATCTGATCCTTTTGTAAGTTCTGCTGATCTGCTGCTCCCATCTTAATCAAACAATTTTCGACCGGTACTGCTGCAAGTATGCCTGCTGATCTTCGTCTGATACAACTAATCCTTACACCCCTGTTGCTGTTTCAACTGAACCATTTCCTGTTGCTGCTAAATCCTTCACAGATACAACGTGTATATTTCCCTTGGAGTAAGCAATTTTGAAAGAAATGAGGAAAAGCATTGACCTCAGAAATCATTGCTTCCCAGAAAGTTCTGCCATGTATTCCTTTCCTACACATTGTGTGTATGTGTGATGGGAGGTGTAGGTCAGGATGGTCAGGATCCAATCGCTAAAGTATCCAAGAATAGAACCGATAGGAGATTTTAAGACAGAGTCAAGAGCACTGTTCTGGAGTAGCTGGTAGACGAGAATCTGAAAAGAATAGTCTAGGTTCCAATCGTGTGAGCAACGTAACTGCAGTCGGTGAGTGAACCAAAGTTGAGCTGACGACAGACTGAACCTGAGTTCAGATGCTCTTTAAATATCCAAATCTTGGCAGCTAAACATGACTCCGAATAGCATAGTGGGCTAGAATATTTAAAGAGACTGCGCCAGTGATCCACACTCCGGAGAATCAAAACATCTAAAACTGGGGGTCTATCGAGATCAGATGTGTACATAAACGGTATGAAGAAGAAACAATGGTAATTGTTTAATGATATCTTAGATGTTTGTGCTTGAATGCAGCAACAACAGGGCCAGTTTCAACTCCTCCTCCTACTACAACTTCAACAGCATTACCAACCACTTCAGAGACAACAAGCACATCGACACCAGCCTCAATGACACAGAGTTCGACCACAGATCGAACAAGTGAATCAAGTACACTGATAACAACTGCTCCAAGCTCCACACCAGAGCTCTGTAAGTATCCAAAGCTCTGCCCATGGTGATTTGCATTGTATTCCTCATTGATCTGTAAACAGAGATCTGTAAACGGATCAGGTGGATTTAATCTCATTCTGTCATTAGTAGAGTAGATATATCTGGATTAAATAAACAATCATTACGGTGAACAGACAGTGATGCTGTTTTTTAGCTGCACAGACAGAACACAGGGAAGGAGAATCGCTGAATTTTTCTAAGTCCCTGACCCGTCATCTGAGACAATGTTATAACTTCTGCAATCGCAGCGACTCCTGTGCCAGAATTAGTCTCCACTACACCTACCATTAACACTCCGGTACAGCAACTGCTCCTGTTATAAATACTGCTGTTGCAATTCCTGCTCTTTCAAACTCCATTCACCTCAGATTTAGAAGCAGAAGTACAATCAGGTTGAATATCACTGGCATATCTCATGAAATTTATTGTTTTGTGGTAGCAGATTTAAACCTCCCAGTGGTAACTCAGAAAAGCCTTTCTCTCAATAACTTCTATTATTCTCTTGTCTGTGTCACATTTGTGAAGTGGAAGAAATCTTTTCAATTTACTGTGACACCCCATTCCAAGTGTCCTGGTTTTAAGGGAACTCCATCCATTCCTCCAACTGCATCTCCACCATGAATTACCACAGCTGTGAAATCTATTGGTTGTTCAACAAGCATAGAATTAGTCAGAAACGGCATTTGTAATTCGTGTTTTCTTCATTGAAAGCATGACAGAATGTGCATCATTCACACAGTTACTCAACCAACGTTTGTTCTAATGACCAGACAGTAAACAGTACAGGTCAGGATGATTCATATGAACTGAAAATACCTGAGGGGAGGAAGTCAGTTCCTTCAGGTGTTTGACGTCTTGCTGCAGATTCATCATCCATTGTCTCTTGTATCAACTTTCCTTTCTCAATGTTACCTTAGACTGTAACGCAGATAAGTCTAGCAGCAGTGAAGATCCATTTGGAAGGTAAATTCAACCAAATCAAAAATTGGAATCCCCTGTTCCTTTTGTAATTTCTGCTCATCCCTGGTTCCGTATTCACCAAACAACTTTCAACCAGTACTGCTCCAAGCATGCCTACTGATCTTTGCCGGATCCAATTTTTACACACACTTTGCTGTTTCAGCTGCTCCATTTTCAGCTTCTCCTTTTGCTGCGACATCTCTCACAGATACAACGTATACATTTCTCTTGGTGTAAACAATTATGAATATAAAGATGAAAATCATTGTTCCCTGCAAAGCTGAATTTCATATATTTTTGAACTCACACTGTGACTGTGTGTCAAGAGGTGGAGAGCAGGATGGTGCTGGAATATTGAAGAAAAGAACCAGGTACTTATTGGATTGACTTGAGAACAAAGTTCTGGAGTAGCTGAGAGATGAGAAACTGCCAGAAGAAGGGTAGAATCCAAATGAGAGAGCAATCGTCAATGGAATCGCAGACTGAAGCAAAGCTGAGCTGACGATTGAGCAGGGAACTGGAGTTGATGTGCATTTCAGATTTCTGAATCTCGGCAGCTATATCATGCTGCCAATTAGAATAGTCGGCGAGAATATTTAAAGGAACAGAATCAACAATCCACACTCTGGAGAATCTAAACATCTAAAGCCCGGAGACTGGCACGGGGGTGTGTTTCCACTCAGTGCATAGAAGAGACAACGGTATTTGTTTAATGATTTCTTAGATCCTAAGTGTCTGTGTTTCAATACAGCAACAACAGGGCCTATTACAACTTCTCCTCCTACTACAACTTCAACAACATTACCAACCACTGCAGAGACAGCAAGCACATCGACACCAGCGTCAACAACACAGAGTTCGACCACAGATCTAACACGTGAATCAAGTACACTGATAACAACTGCTCCAAGCTCCACACCAGAGCTCTGTAAGTATCCAAAGCTCTGCCCGTGTGATGTGCATTGTATTTCTCTTTGATCTGTAAACAGAATAATGGATCAAGTGGATTTAATCTCATTTTGTCATTGGTAGAGTGGATATATCTGGATTAAATAAACAATCAATACAGTGAGTAGACACTGAAGTTTTTTTAGCTGCGCAGACAGAACACAGGGAAGGAGAATTGCTGAATTTTTCATGTCCCTGACCTGTCGTCTGAGACAATGTTATAACTTCTGCAATCGCAGCGACTCCTGTAGCAGAATTAGTCTCCACTACACCTACCATTAACACTCCGGTACAGCAACTGCTCCTGTTATAAATACTGCTGTTGCAATTCCTGCTCTTTCAAACTCCATTCACCTCAGATTTAGAAGCAGAAGTACAATCAGGTTTAATATCACTGGCATATCTCATGAAATTTATTGTTTTGTGGTAGCAGATTTAAACCTCCCAGTGGTAACTGAGAAAAGCCTTTCTCTCAATAACTTATGTTATTCTCTTGCCTGTGTCATATTTGTGAAGTGGAAGATATCTTTTCAATTTACTGTGACACCCCATTCCAAGTGTCCTGGTTTTAAGGGAGCTCCAAACATTCCCCCAACTGCATCTCCCACATGAATTACCACAGCTGTGAAATCTATTGGTTGTTCAACAAGCATAGAATTAGTCAGAAATGACATTTGCAATTCATGTTTTCTTCATTGAAAGCGTGACAGAATGTGCATCATTCACACTGTTACTCAACCAATGTTTGTTCTAATAACCAGACAGTAAACAGTACAGGTCAGGATGATTCATATGAACTGAAAATAGCTGAGGGGAGGACGTCAGTTCCTTCAGGTGTTTGACGTCTTGCTGCAGATTCATCATCCATCATCTCTTGTGTCAACTTTCCTTTCTCAATGTTATCTTAGATTGTAACGCAGTAAGTATAGCAGCACTGATGATCCATTTGGAATATAAATTTACCAAGTCAAAAATTGCAATCACCTGTTCCTTTTGTAAATTCTGCTCATTCCTGGTTCTGTATTCACCAAACAACTTCCAACCAGTACTACTCCAAACACGTCTGCTGATCTTTGCCGGATACAACAATTTTTACACACACATTGCTGTTTCAGTTGCACCATTTTCAGCTTCTCCTTTTGCTGCGACATCCCTCACAGATACAACGTATACATTTCTCTTGATGTAAACAATTATGAATAAAAAGATGAAAATCATTGTTCCCTGCAAAGCTGAATTTCATATATTTTTGAACACACACTGTGACCGTGTGTCAAGAGGTGGAGAGCAGGATGGTGCTGGAGTATTGAAGAATAGAACCAGATACTTTTTTGAGATTGAGTTGAGAACAGAGTTCTGGAGTAGCTGAGAGATGAGAAACTGCCAAGACGAGAGTATAATCTAAATGAGAGAGCAATCGTCACTAAATGGCAGACTGAAGCAAAGCTGAGCTGACGATTGAACTGGGGACCAGAGTTGATGTGCGTTTCACATTTCTGAATCTTGGCAGCTAAATCACGCTGCCAATTAGAATAGTCGGCTAGAGTCTTTAAAGGGACAGATTCAACAATCCACACTCTGGAGAATCTAGACATCTAAAACCCGGAGACTGGCACGGGGGTGTGTTTCCACTCAGTGCATAGAAGAGAAAATGCTATTTGTTTAATGATTTCTTAGATCCTAAGTGTCTGTCTTTGAATACAGCAACAACTGGGCCAATTACAACTCCTCCTCCTACTACAACTTCAACAGCATTACCAACCACTTCAGAGACAACAAGCACATCGACACCAGCCTCAACAACACAGAGTTCAACCACAGATCTAACACGTGAATCAAGTACACTGATAACAACTGCTCCAAGCTCCACATCAGAGATCTGTAAGTATCCAAGGCTCTGCCTGATCCATTCTGAAGGCAAATTCTGACCAAAATCAAAAGGTGCAAACATCTGATCCTTTTGTAAGTTCTGCTGATCTGCTGCTCCCATCTTAATCAAACAATTTTCGACCGGTACTGCTGCAAGTATGCCTGCTGATCTTCGTCTGATACAACTAATCCTTACACCCCTGTTGCTGTTTCAACTGAACCATTTCCTGTTGCTGCTAAATCCTTCACAGATACAACGTGTATATTTCCCTTGGAGTAAGCAATTTTGAAAGAAATGAGGAAAAGCATTGACCTCAGAAATCATTGCTTCCCAGAAAGTTCTGCCATGTATTCCTTTCCTACACATTGTGTGTATGTGTGATGGGAGGTGTAGGTCAGGATGGTCAGGATCCAATCGCTAAAGTATCCAAGAATAGAACCGATAGGAGATTTTAAGACAGAGTCAAGAGCACTGTTCTGGAGTAGCTGGTAGACGAGAATCTGAAAAGAATAGTCTAGATTCCAATCGAGTGAGCAACGTAACTGCAGTCGGTGAGTGAACCAAAGTTGAGCTGACGACAGACTGAACCTGAGTTCAGATGCTCTTTAAATATCCAAATCTTGGCAGCTAAACATGACTCCGAATAGCATAGTGGGCTAGAATATTTAAAGAGACTGCGCCAGTGATCCACACTCCGGAGAATCAAAACATCTAAAACTGGGGGTCTATCGAGATCAGATGTGTACATAAACGGTATGAAGAAGAAACAATGGTAATTGTTTAATGATATCTTAGATGTTTGTGCTTGAATGCAGCAACAACAGGGCCAGTTTCAACTCCTCCTCCTACTACAACTTCAACAGCATTACCAACCACTTCAGAGACAACAAGCACATCGACACCAGCCTCAATGACACAGAGTTCGACCACAGATCGAACAAGTGAATCAAGTACACTGATAACAACTGCTCCAAGCTCCACACCAGAGCTCTGTAAGTATCCAAAGCTCTGCCCATGGTGATTTGCATTGTATTCCTCATTGATCTGTAAACAGAGATCTGTAAACGGATCAGGTGGATTTAATCTCATTCTGTCATTAGTAGAGTAGATATATCTGGATTAAATAAACAATCATTACGGTGAACAGACAGTGATGCTGTTTTTTAGCTGCACAGACAGAACACAGGGAAGGAGAATCGCTGAATTTTTCTAAGTCCCTGACCCGTCATCTGAGACAATGTTATAACTTCTGCAATCGCAGCGACTCCTGTGCCAGAATTAGTCTCCACTACACCTACCATTAACACTCCGGTACAGCAACTGCTCCTGTTATAAATACTGCTGTTGCAATTCCTGCTCTTTCAAACTCCATTCACCTCAGATTTAGAAGCAGAAGTACAATCAGGTTGAATATCACTGGCATATCTCATGAAATTTATTGTTTTGTGGTAGCAGATTTAAACCTCCCAGTGGTAACTCAGAAAAGCCTTTCTCTCAATAACTTCTATTATTCTCTTGTCTGTGTCACATTTGTGAAGTGGAAGAAATCTTTTCAATTTACTGTGACACCCCATTCCAAGTGTCCTGGTTTTAAGGGAACTCCATCCATTCCTCCAACTGCATCTCCACCATGAATTACCACAGCTGTGAAATCTATTGGTTGTTCAACAAGCATAGAATTAGTCAGAAACGGCATTTGTAATTCGTGTTTTCTTCATTGAAAGCATGACAGAATGTGCATCATTCACACAGTTACTCAACCAACGTTTGTTCTAATGACCAGACAGTAAACAGTACAGGTCAGGATGATTCATATGAACTGAAAATACCTGAGGGGAGGAAGTCAGTTCCTTCAGGTGTTTGACGTCTTGCTGCAGATTCATCATCCATTGTCTCTTGTATCAACTTTCCTTTCTCAATGTTACCTTAGACTGTAACGCAGATAAGTCTAGCAGCAGTGATGATCCATTTGGAAGGTAAATTCAACCAAATCAAAAATTGGAATCCCCTGTTCCTTTTGTAATTTCTGCTCATCCCTGGTTCCGTATTCACCAAACAACTTCCAACCAGTACTGCTCCAAGCATGCCTACTGATCTTTGCCGGATCCAATTTTTACACACACTTTGCTGTTTCAGCTGCTCCATTTTCAGCTTCTCCTTTTGCTGCGACATCTCTCACAGATACAACGTATACATTTCTCTTGGTGTAAACAATTATGAATATAAAGATGAAAATCATTGTTCCCTGCAAAGCTGAATTTCATATATTTTTGAACTCACACTGTGACTGTGTGTCAAGAGGTGGAGAGCAGGATGGTGCTGGAATATTGAAGAAAAGAACCAGGTACTTATTGGATTGACTTGAGAACAAAGTTCTGGAGTAGCTGAGAGATGAGAAACTGCCAGAAGAAGGGTAGAATCCAAATGAGAGAGCAATCGTCAATGGAATCGCAGACTGAAGCAAAGCTGAGCTGACGATTGAGCAGGGAACTAGAGTTGATGTGCATTTCAGATTTCTGAATCTCGGCAGATAAATCATGCTGCCAATTAGAATAGTCGGCGAGAATATTTAAAGGAACAGAATCAACAATCCACACTCTGGAGAATCTAAACATCTAAAACCCGGAGAGTGGCACGCGGGTGGGTTTCCACTCTGTGCGTAGAAGAGACAATGGTATTTGTTTAATGATTTCTCAGATCCTAAGTGTCTGTGTTTGAATACAGCAACAACAGGGCCTATTACAACTCCTCTTCCTACTACAACTTCAACAGCATTACCAACCACTGCAGAGACAGCAAGCACATCGACACCAGCCTCAACAGCACAGAGTTCGACCACAGATCGAACAAGTGAATCAAGTACACTGATAACAACTGCTCCAAGCTCCACACCAGAGCTCTGTAAGTATCCAAGGCTCTGTCCGTGGCGATGTGCATTGTATTTCTCATTGATCTGTAAACAGCGTAATGGATCAGGTGGATTTAATGTCATTTTGTCATTAGTAGAGTGGATATACCTGGATTAAATGAACAACCAATACGGTGCGGAGACACTGATGTTTTTTCAGCTGCGCAGACAGAACACAGGGAAGGAGAATTGCTGAATTTTTCATGTCCCTGACCTGTCGTCTGAGACAATGTTATAACTTCTGCAATCGCAGCGACTCCTGTAGCAGAATTAGTTTCCGCTACACCTACCATTAACACTCTGGTACAGCAACTGCTCCTGTTATAAATACTGCTGTTGCAATTCCTGCTCTTTCAAACTCCATTCACCTCAGATTTAGAAGCAGAAGTACAATCAGGTTGAATATCACTGGCATATCTCATGAAATTTATTGTTTTGTGGTGGCAGATTTAAACCTCCCAGTGGTAACTGAGAAAAGCCCTTCTCTCAATAACTTCTATTATTCTCTTGTCTGTGTCACATTTGTGAAGTGGAAGAAATCTTTTCAATTTACTGTGACACCCCATTCCAAGTGTCGTGGTTTTTAAGGGAGCTCCAACCATTCCTCCAACTGCACCTCCCGCATGAATTACCACAACTATGAAATCTATTGGTTGTTCAACAAGCATAGAATTAGTCAGAGACAGCATTTGCAATTCGTGTTTTCTTCATTGAAAGCATGACAGAATGTGCATCACTCACACTGTTACTCAACCAATGTTTGTTCTAACGACCTGACAGTAAACAGTACAGGTCAGGATGATTCATATGAACTGAAAATACCTGAGAGGAGGAAGTCAGTTCCTTCAGGTGTTTGATATCTTGCTGCAGATTCATCATCCATTGTCTCTTGTATCAACTTTCCTTTCTCAATGTTACCTTAGACTGTAACGCAGAGAAGTAACGCTGATGATCCCTTTGGAAGGTAAATTCAAACAAACCAAAAATTGCAATCATCTGTTCCTTTTGTAATTTCTGCTCATCCATGGTTCCCGTATTCACCAAACAACTTCCAACCAGTACTGCTCCAAGCACGCCTGCTGATCTTTGCCGGATATGACAATTTTTACACACACTTTGCTGTTTCACCTGCACCATTTTCAGCTTCTCCTTTTGCTACGACATCTCTCACAGATACAACGTATACATTTCTCTTGCTGTAAACAATTATAAATAAAAAGATGAAAATCATTGTTCCCTGCAAAGCTAAATTTCATGTATTTTTGAAAACACACTGTGACTGTGTGTCAAGAGGTGGAGAGCGGGGTGGTGCTGGAGTATTGAAGAATAGAACCAGATACTTTTTTGAGACTGAGTTGAGAACAGAGTTCTGGAGTAGCTGAGAGATGAGAAACTGCCAAGACGAGGGTATAATCTAAATGAGAGAGCAATCGTCACTACAATGGCAGACTGAAGCAAAGCTGAGCTGACGATTGAACTGGGGACCAGAGTTGATGTGCGTTTCACATTTCTGAATCTTGGCAGCTAAATCACGCTGCCAATTAGAATAGTCGGCTAGAATCTTTAAAGGGACAGATTCAACAATCCACACTCTGGAGAATCTAGACATCTAAAACCCGGAGACTGGCACGGGGGTGTGTTTCCACTCAGTGCATAGAAGAGACAATGCTATTTGTTTAATGATTTCTTAGATCCTAAGTGTCTGTCTTTGAATACAGCAACAACTGGGCCAATTACAACTCCTCCTCCTACTACAACTTCAACAGCATTACCAACCACTTCAGAGACAACAAGCACATCGACACCAGCCTCAACAACACAGAGTTCGACCACAGATCTAACAAGTGAATCAAGTACACTGATAACAACTGCTCCAAGCTCCACACCAGAGCTCTGTAAGTATCCAAAGCTCTGCCCGTGTGATGTGCATTGTATTTCTCTTTGATCTGTAAACAGAATAATGGATCAAGTGGATTTAATCTCATTTTGTCATTAGTAGAGTGGATATATCTGGATTAAATAAACAATCAATACAGTGAGTAGACACTGATGTTTTTTTAGCTGCGCAGACAGAACACAGGGAAGGAGAATTGCTGAATTTTTCATGTCCCTGACCTGTTGTCTGAGACAATGTTATAACTTCTGCAATCGCAGCGACTCCTGTAGCAGAATTAGTTTCCGCTACACCTACCATTAACACTCTGGTACAGCAACTGCTCCTGTTATAAATACTGTTGTTGCAATTCCTGCTCTTTCAAACTCCATTCACCTCAGATTTAGAAGCAGAAGTACAATCAGGTTGAATATCACTGGCATATCTCATGACATTTATTGTTTTCTGGTGGCAGATTTAAACACCCAGTGGTAACTGAGAAAAGCCTTTCTCTCATTAACTTCTATTATTCTCTTGCCTGTGTCATATTTGTGAAGTGGAAGAAATCTTTTCAATTTACTGTGTTACGTACCCCGTAACTGGGTTGCCAAACCAGCAGAAATGGACCACTTAGTTGGAGTCTGGTTTATTAGAAACTAATAAAGTTTTATTAAAGAAATAAGTAACACAGCACTCTAATCGTAAGGATATAAATGCAACAGGTTAGCAATGATAAAACACACCTGTAGACAGAACTAGGGTAATAGGAATCAACCAAGCTCTAACGCAATCTAGGGGTAAAATGATCAGTCTCAAGTGACGCAGAGTTTAGTTCAGCTGAGTACAGTTCGCAGCACTGAGTACTGTTGTGCTGTTGGGGAGAGAGTGAGAGAGAGAGAGAGAGAGAGAGAGAAATGCAAATTTGATTCAGGCAGACCTTTGATGTTCACAGGTGGTTTCGGGCGGACCCTTTTTATGTCTTCCGTGGTCACCGACTGTGACCCCTCCGTTCTGGATACGACCGTTCTTCCGCGGTGAACCCGGCACCCAGGCAAGGGCGGACACACACAATAGGTTCCCGCTGATCGTACCTTTTCACCCTGTGTGCCTATGGTCGGTTCCCTCGATGCCGACCTCCAAACTCACACCAACTTGTGGGGGCACACCACTCTTCCAGGGTCTCGTTATCGCGTGATCTCGTGGTGTCTGTTGGGCCTTAGCGAACCTGTTCCTTTTATCCCCCTGCTGGGATATTGCCTGTACATCAAACTTCAAACAGTTCAGGTTCAAAGCAATCAGTCTGTCAATATCTGAAATGTGTTTCTTTCTTGTTAATCTCTCTCTTCTCTCTTATTAGCATTTTGAATGTTTCTCTATTGTCTCCCTTATGTCTCTCTCATTAGCATCAATCTTCTGATAACTTGGTTTGTCGTCACAACTGTGACACCCCATTCCAAGTGTCATGGTTTTTAAGGGGGGTCCAACCATTCCTCCAACTGCATCTCCCGCATGAATTACCACAGCTGTGAAATCTATTGGTTGTTCAACAAGCATAGAATTAGTCAGAAACGACATGATCTATTTGGAAGGTAAATTCAAACAAACCAAAAATTGCAATCATCTGTTCCTTTTGTAATTTCTGCTCATCCATGGTTCCCGTATTCACCAAACAATTTCCAACCACTACTGCTCCAAGCACGTCTGCTGATCTTTGCCGGATACGACAATTTTTACACACACTTTGCTGTTTCACCTGCACCATGTTCAGCTTCTCCTTTTGCTACGACATCCCTCACAGATACAACGTATACATTTCTCTTGGTGTAAACAATTATGAATAAAAAGATGAAAATCAGTGTTCCCTGCAAAGCTAAATTTCATGTATTTTTGAACACACACTGTGACTGTGTGTCAAGAGGTGGAGAGCGGGGTGGTGCTGGAGTATTGAAGAATAGAACCAGATACTTTTTTGAGATTGAGTTGAGAACAGAGTTCTGGAGTAGCTGAGAGATGAGAAAATGCCAAGACGAGTGTATAATCTAAATGAGAGAGCAATCGTCACTACAATGGCAGACTGAAGCAAAGCTGAGCTGACGATTGAACTGGGGACCAGAGTTGATGTGCGTTTCACATTTCTGAATCTTGGCAGCTAAATCACGCTGCCAATTAGAATAGTCGGCTAGAATCTTTAAAGGGACAGATTCAACAATCCACACTCTGGAGAATCTAGACATCTAAAACCCGGAGACTGGCACGGGGGTGTGTTTCCACTCAGTGCATAGAAGAGACAATGCTATTTGTTTAATGATTTCTTAGATCCTAAGTGTCTGTCTTTGAATACAGCAACAACTGGGCCAATTACAACTCCTCCGCCTACTACAACTTCAACAGCATTACCAACCACTTCAGAGACAACAAGCACATCGACACCATCCTCAACAACACAGAGTTCAACCACAGATCTAACACATGAATCAAGTACACTGATAACAACTGCTCCAAGCTCCACATCAGAGATCTGTAAGTATCCAAGGCTCTGCCTGATCCATTCTGAAGGCAAATTCTGACCAAAATCAAAAGGTGCAAACATCTGATCCTTTTGTAAGTTCTGCTGATCTGCTGCTCCCATCTTAATCAAACAATTTTCGACCGGTACTGCTGCAAGTATGCCTGCTGATCTTCGTCTGATACAACTAATCCTTACACCCCTGTTGCTGTTTCAACTGAACCATTTCCTGTTGCTGCTAAATCCTTCACAGATACAACGTGTATATTTCCCTTGGAGTAAGCAATTTTGAAAGAAATGAGGAAAAGCATTGACCTCAGAAATCATTGCTTCGCAGAAAGTTCTGCCATGTATTCCTTTCCTACACATTGTGTGTATGTGTGATGGGAGGTGTAGGTCAGGATGGTCAGGATCCAATCGCTAAAGTATCCAAGAATAGAACCGATAGGAGATTTTAAGACAGAGTCAAGAACACTGTTCTGGAGTAGCTGGTAGACGAGAATCTGTCAAGAATAGTCTAGATTCCAATCGAGTGAGCAACGTAACTGCAGTTGGCGAGTGAACCAAAGTTGAGCCGATGACAGAGCACCAAACCTGAGTTCAGATGCTCTTTAAATATCCAAATCTTGGCAGCTAAACATGACCCCGATTAGCATAGTGGGCTAGAATATTTAAAGAGACTGCGCCAGTGATCCACCCTCCGGAGAATCAAAACATCTAAAACTGGGTGTCTATCGAGATCAGATGTGTACATAAACAGTGTGAAGAAGAAACAATGGTAATTGCTTATTGATATCTTAGATGTTTGTGCTTGAATGCAGCGACAACAGGGCCAGTCTCAACTCCTCCTCCTACTACAACTTCAACAGCATTACCAACCACTTCAGAGACAACAAGCACATCGACACCAGCCTCAACAACACAGAGTTCGACCACAGATCGAATAAGTGAATCAAGTACACTGATAACAACTGCTCCAAGCTCCACACCAGAGCTCTGTAAGTATCCAAAACTCTGCCCGTGGCGTTGTGCATTGTATTCCTCATTGATCTGTAAACAGAGTAACGGATCAGGTGGATTTAATCTCATTCTGTCATTAGTAGAGTGGATATATCTGGATTAAATGAACAATCAATACAGTGAGTAGACACTGATGTTTTTTTAGCTGCGCAGACAGAACACAGGGAAGGAGAATTGCTGAATTTTTCATGTCCCTGACCTGTCGTCTGAGACAATGTTATAACTTCTGCAATCGCAGCGACTCCTGTAGCAGAATTAGTCTCCACTACACCTACCATTAACACTCCGGTACAGCAACTGCTCCTGTTATAAATACTGCTGTTGCAATTCCTGCTCTTTCAAACTCCATTCACCTCAGATTTAGAAGCAGAAGTACAATCAGGTTGAATATCACTGGCATATCTCATGAAATTTATTGTTTTGTGGTGGCAGATTTAAACCTCCCAGTGGTAACTGAGAAAAGCCCTTCTCTCAATAACTTCTATTATTCTCTTGTCTGTGTCACATTTGTGAAGTGGAAGAAATCTTTTCAATTTACTGTGACACCCCATTCCAAGTGTCATGGTTTTTAAGGGAGCTCCAACCATTCCTCCGACTGCACCTCCCCCATGAATTACCACAGCTATGAAATCTATTGGTTGTTCAAAAAGCATAGAATTAGTCAGAAACGACATTTGCAATTCATGTTTTCTTCATTGAAAGCGTGACAGAATGTGCATCACTCACACTGTTACTCAACCAATGTTTGTTCTAACGACCTGACAGTAAACAGTACAGGTCAGGATGATTCATATGAACTGAAAATAGCTGAGGGGAGGAAGTCAGTTCCTTCAGGTGTTTGACGTCTTGCTGCAGATTCATCATCCATTGTCTCTTGTATCAACTTTCCTTTCTCAATGTTACCTTAGACTGTAACGCAGAGAAGTAACGCTGATGATCCATTTGGAAGGTAAATTCAAACAAACCAAAAATTGCAATCATCTGTTCCTTTTTGTAATTTCTGCTCATCCATGGTTCCCGTATTCACCAAACAATTTCCAACCAGTACTGCTCCAAGCACGTCTGCTGATCTTTGCCGGATACGACAATTTTTACACACACTTTGCTGTTTCACCTGCACCATTTTCAGCTTCTCCTTTTGCTACGACATCCCTCACAGATACAACGTATACATTTCTCTTGCTGTAAACAATTATAAATAAAAAGATGAAAATCATTGTTCCCTGCAAAGCTGAATTTCATGTATTTTTGAACACACACTGTGACTGTGTGTCAAGAGGTGGAGAGCAGGATGGTGCTGGAGTATTGAAGAATAGAACCAGATACTTTTTTGAGATTGAGTTGAGAACAGAGTTCTGGAGTAGCTGAGAGATGAGAAACTGCCAAGACGAGAGTATAATCTAAATGAGAGAGCAATCGTCACTAAATGGCAGACTGAAGCAAAGCTGAGCTGACGATTGAACTGGGGACCAGAGTTGATGTGCGTTTCACATTTCTGAATCTTGGCAGCTAAATCACGCTGCCAATTAGAATAGTCGGCTAGAATCTTTAAAGGGACAGATTCAACAATCCACACTCTGGAGAATCTAGACATCTAAAACCCGGAGACTGGCACGGGGGTGTGTTTCCACTCAGTGCATAGAAGAGAAAATGCTATTTGTTTAATGATTTCTTAGATCCTAAGTGTCTGTCTTTGAATACAGCAACAACTGGGCCAATTACAACTCCTCCTCCTACTACAACTTCAACAGCATTACCAACCACTTCAGAGACAACAAGCACATCGACACCAGCCTCAACAACACAGAGTTCAACCACAGATCTAACACGTGAATCAAGTACACTGATAACAACTGCTCCAAGCTCCACATCAGAGACCTGTAAGTATCCAAGGCTCTGCCTGATCCATTCTGAAGGCAAATTCTGACCAAAATCAAAAGGTGCAAACATCTGATCCTTTTGTAAGTTCTGCTGATCTGCTGCTCCCATCTTAATCAAACAATTTTCGACCGGTACTGCTGCAAGTATGCCTGCTGATCTTCGTCTGATACAACTAATCCTTACACCCCTGTTGCTGTTTCAACTGAACCATTTCCTGTTGCTGCTAAATCCTTCACAGATACAACGTGTATATTTCCCTTGGAGTAAGCAATTTTGAAAGAAATGAGGAAAAGCATTGACCTCAGAAATCATTGCTTCGCAGAAAGTTCTGCCATGTATTCCTTTCCTACACATTGTGTGTATGTGTGATGGGAGGTGTAGGTCAGGATGGTCAGGATCCAATCGCTAAAGTATCCAAGAATAGAACCGATAGGAGATTTTAAGACAGAGTCAAGAACACTGTTCTGGAGTAGCTGGTAGACGAGAATCTGAAAAGAATAGTCTAGATTCCAATCGAGTGAGCAACGTAACTGCAGTTGGCGAGTGAACCAAAGTTGAGCCGATGACAGAGCACCAAACCTGAGTTCAGATGCTCTTTAAATATCCAAATCTTGGCAGCTAAACATGACCCCGATTAGCATAGTGGGCTAGAATATTTAAAGAGACTGCGCCAGTGAGCCACCCTCCGGAGAATCAAAACATCTAAAACTGGGTGTCTATCTAGATCAGATGTGTACATAAACGGTATGAAGAAGAAACAATGGTAATTGTTTAATGATATCTTAGATGTTTGTGCTTGAATGCAGCGACAACAGGGCCAGTTTCAACTCCTCCTCCTACTACAACTTCAACAGCACTACCAACCACTTCAGAGACAACAAGCACATCGACACCAGCCTCAACAACACAGAGTTCAACCACAGATCGAACAAGTGAATCAAATACACTGATAACAACTGCTCCAAGCTCCACACCAGAGCTCTGTAAGTATCCAAGGCTCTGCCTGATCCATTCTGAAGGCAAATTCTGACCAAAATCAAAATGTGCAAATATCTGCTTCTTTTGTAAATTCTGCTGATCTGCTGTTCCCATTTTAATCAAACAATTTTCGACCAGTACTGCTGCCGGTATACCTGCTGATCTTCATTGATACAACTAATCCTTACACCCCTGTTGCTGTTTCACCTGCACCATTTCCTGCTGCTTCTAAATCCTTCAGAGATACAACGTGTATATTTCCCTTGGAGTAAGCAATTTTGAATGAAATGATGAAAAGCATTGACCTCAGAAATCATTGCTTCCCAGAAAGTTCTGCCATGTATTCCTTTCCTACACATTGTTTGCGTGTGTGATGAGAGGTGTAGGTCAGGATAGTCAGGACCCAATCGCTAAAGTATCCAAGAATAGAACCGATAGAAGATTTTGAGACAGAGTCAAGAGCACTGTACTGGAGTAGCTGGTAGTCGAGAACCTGTCAAGAATAGTCTAGATTCCAATCGAGTGAGCAACGTAACTGCAGTCGGTGAGTGAACCAAAGTTGAGCTGACGACAGACTGAACCTGAGTTCAGATGCTCTTTAAATATCCAAATCTTGGCAGCTAAACATGACTCCGAATAGCATAGTGGGCTAGAATATTTAAAGAGACTGCGCCAGTGATCCACACTCCGGAGAATCAAAACATCTAAAACTGGGGGTCTATCGAGATCAGATGTGTACATAAACGGTATGAGGAAGAAACAATGGTAATTGTTTAATGATATCTTAGATGTTTGTGCTTGAATGCAGCAACAACAGGGCCAGTTTCAACTCCTCCTCCTACTACAACTTCAACAGCATTACCAACCACTTCAGAGACAACAAGCACATCGACACCAGCCTCAATGACACAGAGTTCGACCACAGATCGAACAAGTGGATCAAGTACACTGATAACAACTGCTCCAAGCTCCACACCAGAGCTCTGTAAGTATCCAAAGCTCTGCCCATGGTGATTTGCAATGTATTCCTCATTGATCTGTAAACAGAGATCTGTAAACGGATCAGGTGGATTTAATCTCATTCTGTCATTAGTAGAGTGGATATATCTGGATTAAATAAACAATCATTATGGTGAATAGACACTGATGCTGTTTTTTAGCTGCGCAGACAGAACACAGGGAAAGAGAATCGCTGAATATTTCATGTCCCTGACCTGTCGTCTGAGACAATGTTATAACTTCTGCAATCGCAGCGACTCCTGTACCAGAGTTAGTCTCCACTACACCTACCATTAACACTCCGGTACAGCAACTGCTCCTGTTATAAATACTGCTGTTGCAATTCCTGCTCTTTCAAACTCCATTCACCTCAGATTTAGAAGCAGAAGTACAATCAGGTTGAATATCACTGGCATATCTCATGAAATTTATTGTTTTGTGGTGGCAGATTTAAACCTCCCAGTGGTAACTGAGAAAAGCCTTTCTCTCAATAACTTCTATTATTCTCTTGTCTGTGTCACATTTGTGAAGTGGAAGAAATCTTTTCAATTTACTGTGACACCCCATTCCAAGTGTCATGGTTTTGTAAGGAAGCTCCAACCATTCCTCCAACTGCATCTCCCCCATGAATTACCACAGCTATGAAATCTATTGGTTTTTCAACAAGCATAGAATTAGTCAGAAACGACATTTGCAATTGGTGTTTTCTTCATTGAAAGCGTGACAGAATGTGCATCATTCACACTGTTACTCAACCAACGTTTGTTCTAACGACCTGACAGTAAACAGTACAGGTCAGGATGATTCATATGAACTGAAAATAGCTGAGGGGAGGAAGTCAGTTCCTTCAGGTGTTTGATGTATTGCTGCAGTTTCATAATCCATCGTTTCTTGTATCAACTTTCCTTTCTCAATGTTACCTTCGAATGTAACGCAGAGAAGTAACGCTGATGATCCATTTGGAAGGTAAATTCAAACAAACCAAAAATTGCAATCATCTGTTCCTTTTGTAATTTCTGCTCATCTATGGTTCCATATTCACCAAACAACTTCCAACCAGTACTGCTCCAAGAATGTCTGCTGATCTTTGCCAGATACAATTTTTACACACACTTTGCTGTTTCACCTGCACCATTTTCAGCTTCTCCTATTGCTGCGACATCCCTCACAGATACAACGTATACATTTCTCTTGGTGTAAAAAATTATGAATAAAAAAATGAAAATCATTGTTCCCTGCAAAGCTGAATTTCATATATTTTTGAACACACACTGTGACTGTGTGTCAAGAGGTGGAGAGCAGGATGGTGCTGGAGCATTGAAGAATAGAACCAGATACTTTTTTGAGATTGAGTTGAGAACAGAGTTCTGGAGTAGCTGAGAGATGAGAATCTGCCAAGACAAGGGTAGAATCCAAATGAGAGAGCAATCATCACTACAATCGCAGACTGAAGCAAAGCTGACCTGACGATTGAACAGGGAACCAGAGTTGATGTGCGTTTCATATTTCTGAATCTTGGCAGCTAAATCATGCTGCCAATTAAAATAGTCGGTAGAATATTTAAAAGGACAGAATCAACAATCCACACTCTGGAGAATCTAAGCATCTAAAACCTCCGAGACTGGCACGGGGGTGTGTTTCCACTCAGTGCATAGAAGAGACAATGGTATTTGTTTAATGATTTCTTAGATCCTAAGTGTCTGTGTTTGAATACAGCAACAACAGGGCCTATTACAACTCCTGCTCCTACTACAACTTCAACAGCATTACCAATCACTGCAGAGACAACAAAAACATCGACACCAGCGTCAACAACACAGAGTTCGACCACAGATCTAACAAGTGAATCAAGTACACTGATAACAACTGCTCCAGGCTCCACACCAGTGCTCTGTAAGTATCCAAGGCTCTGCCTGATCCATTCTGAAGGCAAATTCTGACCAAAATCAAAATGTGCAAACATCTGCTCCTTTTGTAAATTCTGCTGATATGCTGTTTCCATTTTAATCAAACAATTTTCCACCAGTACTGCTGCAAGTATATCTGCTGATCTTCATTGATACAACTAATCCTTACACCCCTATTGCAGTTTCACCTGCACCATTTCCTGCTGCTTCTAAATCCTTCAGAGATACAACGTGTATATTTCCTTGGAGTAAGCAATTTTGAATGAAATGATGAAAATCATTGACCTCAGAAATCATTGCTTCGCAGAAAGTTCTGCCATGTATTCCTTTCCTACACATTGTGTGCGTGTGTGATGAGAGGTGTAGGTCAGGATAGTCAGGACCCAATCGCTAAAGTATCCAAGAATAGAACCGATAGAAGATTTTGAGACAGAGTCAAGAACACTGTTCTGGAGTAGCTGGTAGACGAGAATCTGAAAAGAATAGTCTAGATTCCAATCGAGTGAGCAACGTAACTGCAGTTGGTGAGTGAACCAAAGTTGAGCTGACGACAGACTGAATCTGAGTTCAGATGCTCTTTAAATATCCAAATCTTGACAGCTAAACATGACCCCGATTAGCATAGTGGGCTAGAATATTTATGGAGACTGCGCCCGAATTTATTGTTTTGTGGTGGCAGATTTAAACCTCCCAATGGTAACTGAGAAAAGCCTTTCTCTCAATAACTTCTATTATTCTCTTGTCTGTGTTACATTTGTGAAGTGGAAGAAATCTTTTCAATTTACTGTGACACCCCATTCCAAGTGTCATAGTTTTTAAGGGAGCTCTAACCATTCCTCCAACTGCATCTCCCCCATGAGTTACCACAGCTATGAAATCTATTGGTTGTTCAACAAGCATAGAATTAGTCAGAGACAGCATTTGTAATTCGTGTTTTCTTCATTGAAAGCATGACAGAATGTGCATCATTCACACAGTTACTCAACCAATGTTTGTTCTAATGACCAGACAGTAAACAGTACAGGTCAGGATGATTCATATGAACTGAAAATACCTGAGAGGAGGAAGTCAGTTCCTTCAGGTGTTTGATGTCTTGCTGCAGATTCATCATCCATTGCCTCTTGTATCAACTTTCCTTTCTCAATGTTACTTTAACTAACGCAGAGCTGTAACGCTGATGGTCCATTTGGAAGGAAAATGCAAACAAACCAAAAATTGCAATCCCCTGTTTCTTTTGTAATTTCTGCTCATCCATGGTTCCCGTATTCACCAAACAATTTCCAACCACTACTGCTCCAAGCATGTGTGCTAATCTTTGCTGGATACAACAATTTTTACACACACATTGCTGTTTCACCTGCACCATTTTCAGCCTCTCCTATAGCTGCGACATCCCTCACAGATACAACGTCTACATTTCTCTTGGTGTAAACAATTATGAATAAAAAGATGAAAATCATTGTTTCATATATTTTTGACCACACACTGTAATTGTGTGTCAAGAGGTGGAGAGCAGGATGATGCTGGAGTATTAAAGAATAGAACCAGATACTTTTTGGATTGAGTTGGGAACAGAGTTCTGGAGTAGCTGGGAGATGAGACACTGCCAAGACAAGGGTATAATCCAAATGAGAGAGCAATCGTCACTACAATCGCAGACTGAAGCAAAGCTGAGCTGACGATTGAACAGGGAACCATGTTCAGCTAAATCATGCTGCCAATTAGAATAGTTGGCTAGAATGTTTAAAGGGACAGAATCAACAATCCACACTCTGGAAAATCTAGACATCTAAAACCCGGAGACTGGCACGGAGGTGGGTTTCCACTCAGTGTATAGAAGAGATTGTTTAATGATTTCTCAGATCCTAAGTGTCTGTGTTTGAATACAGCTACAGAAGGGCCTATTACAACTCCTCCTCCTACTACAACTTCAACAGCCTTACCAACCACTGCAGAGACAGCAAGCACATCGACACCAGCCTCAACAACACAGAGTTCAACCACAGATCGAACAAGTGAATCAGGTACACTGATAACAACTGCTCCAAGCTCCACATCAGAGCTCTGTAAGTATCCAAGGCTCTGCCTGATCCATTCATACTCTGATACAGCCACTGCTCCTGCTCGAAGTACTCCTGTTGCAATTGCTGTTTCAATCTTTCCTTTTGTGTCCTTCTGCTGAAACTAATACTGATACACCAGCTAATGTCTCTATTGAAGAGACTCTGGTTTCTTGCATCTTGGTGATAACTTGTTCTCTTCATGTACTCTGGGTAATGTGGAAGAATGCACAACTGATGCATGAAACACCCCATTTCAAGTGTCTGGGATTTTTCTGCTGCTACAACCATTGTTCCCAATGCATCTCCACCATGAACTTCTACAGCTATGAAAACGACTTGATATCTTACAACTAAAAAAATTAGACAGAAATGGGAATTTTGGAATTTGTTTTATTTTCTTCATTGTAATCAAGCAGGGGTGTGCAGCATTCACACGGTCAGTTGACCAGCTTTTGTTAATGGGAAAGGACAGCAAACTGATCAGGCCTAGATCCTACATTTGCACTGGAAAGAGCAAGGTGCTCTTGTAGTTGTTTGAAGTTTTGCTCCAGATTCCAGGCACTTCTGTTCACTTTCCTTTGTCATTGTTACTTCAGCGAGTAACACAGGTCTACCCTAGCTGATGATCCACTTGGAAGGTAAATATTGAGAAAACGGTGATTGTTTGTTCTTTGTAGAAATTCTGCTGATCCAAATATCCCTATTTAAATCATTTCTGTCACATGTATCGCTGCTGTATGTATGTCTGTTGATCAATGCCTGATGCCGCTAATGCCTATGCACTCATTGCTTCATCATCTGTACAATTATCAGCTGTTCTTATTTCTGCTACACATGTCACAGGAACACTGTACACATTTCTCTTAGTGAAAACATTCCTGAATAAAATAATCAAAAGCCTTGACTTCAGAAAGCATTGTTTCCCCGAAATTTGTGTCATAGTGTTGACTAAGTAAAGCCATCTGTACAGTGTGACCTGTGCTGTCAATAAATGATATACTTCTCTTGCTTATGTGTGGTAAATGAAGAAATTTCATGCAACATTCCACTCTCAATGTTTGGATTATTTGTGAAGCAACAACTATTAATCCCAGTACGTCTCCAGTATAAACAAACACAGCTAGGAAAGGTTGTTTGCATACTACAAACACGAGATTCTGCAGATTCTGGAAAACCAGAGTAGCACACACAAAACACTGAAAGAACTCAGCAGGTCAAGCAGTATCTATGGATTGGAATAAAGAATAGATGTTTCCAGGCCAAGACCCTTCATCAGGAATCTATTTGAATAAAACATCAGAAGCCCTAACTTCTAAACATATTGTTTGCTAGAGTTTTCTACCATTTATTGCTTGTGGACACGTTGTGAGTGAATAAGAAGCAAAGGTTTACCTTTCATGTTTTCTTCCACCCTGAGTACCTGTGTTTGAATGCAGTTACTACAATAGAGACACAATAATTACCCCTCCTCATAGAACTTCAACATCAACTCAGCCATCAGCTGCAGTGCCTTCCACTTCAACCTCAACAACAGCCCCAATCACACAGAGCTTGGCTACACCTCAAACAACTGAAACAACAGATGCTTCAATTCAATAACCATAGAAGTTTCTAAGTATCCAAGGCTATGTCCAGTGTACAATGTGCATTGTAGTTTCTCATTGCTATGGAAGCAATAAAATGGAGATCAAGATGATTGTACATGATCCTCCCACAGGGCGGGTGAAGCTATATGCATCAGAAATAACATCAGAGGCTGATGAAAACATTTGGTGCCCTGGGCAGAATACATGGAGAAAGAATCAGTGAATGATTCATCATGACCTACAGTCTGAAGTTGTGCCTACCCCCATACAAGACATTCTCACCACTACACCTACCATTAACACCCTGGTGCAGAAACTGCTCCTGTTACGACTACTTCTGTAGCAAACTGTGTCAAATTTTCCTTCCATTTAATGCTGCAGAAACTAATGCTGATGCACCAATTAATTTCTCAAGTATTTCATTCTCCACTCTTGTTCTTGAATCAATGCCTGAACAAGGCTTTCTGGTATCTACCACCCAGAGTTAATTGTGAAAAGGCACTAATGCAGATTGACTTCAAAAGCCATGATTTCAAAAAGTATTGTTTCCTAGAAATAATTTGCTTATACTTTATAAGACCATAAGATATAGGAGCAGAGGTAGGCCATTTGGGCCATCTAGACTGCTCCGCCATTCAATCATGGGCTGATCCAATTCTTCCAGTCATTCCCACTCCCCTGCCTTCTCCCCATACCCCTTGATATCCCAGCTAATCGAGAACCCATCTATCACTGCCTTAAATACACCCAAAGTATTGGCCTCCACAGCTGCTCGAGGCAACTAATTCCACAGATTTACCACGCTCTGACTAAAGTATTTTCTCCACATCTCTGTTCTGACTGGACGTCCTTCAATCCTGAAGTCGTGCCTTCTTGTCTTAGACTCCCTTAACATTGGGAATAACGTTGCCATACCTAATCTGTTCAGGCCTTTTAACATTCGGAATGTTTCTATGAGATCTTCCGCTCATTCTCCTGAACTTCAGGGAATTCAGCCCAAGAGCTGCCAGATGTTCCTCAAGTGGTAAGCCTTTCATTTATGTGCGAACAGGAAACAAGACGTTTAATCTCATGCTTTTCTTCATCCTGAGTATCTGTGTCCTTACTGCAGCTACAACAGCTGATGCTATTACAACTAGTCCCGATACTTTAACATCAATTCAGTCATCGACTACGATACCATTCACGTCTGAGACAAGCATACCAACAACAGCCGAAACCACAGAGAGCTCGACTACACATCTAACAACAGAAACAACACCATTTTCATCTTCTAGCAGTTTCACAACCCTGAGTGGTGGTAAGTATAAAAGGCTTTGGCTATCAGCAACGTGCATTGTCTTTTTCCTTGCTATGTAAAGAAACTAACTTGGAGATCAAATCGATTGAAACTCATGGGTCATTTGGAGAGTGAAAACATTGATCTAAGCTGGGAATGGAAACATTTGCCGCCTCAGGAAGGACAAGTGGAAAGGTGAACAGTGAGTGTTTCATGTTTGTCATTTTTAGTCTCAAGGGTGTTTTTATTGCTGTATCACAATTGTTCCTGCGCACGGTCTACTCACAACTAATCCTAGCACAAGCATTCCTGCTGTAGCAACTATGCCTGCTTTGACTCATCTGTTGTTTCAAATACTCCTATACATCTCCACCTGTTGAAAATAAACCATTGCACCTACTAAATTTTTACTCCTGTTCCTATTCTTTTTCTCCACGTTCTTTCCAAGAGGCATCTCTAGTTCCTACCACCTTATTGTATATCGCTTAAAGGCATTATTACAGAGTGATGTGTTCAGTAGTTCTATGATATAGCTCAGGTGATGATGTATTGACAATAAAGCCCAAGAAAAGCCTATCATTTCATGCTATGTTGCATTGTGAGTGCTTTAATTTTATCATGTAGCTACACATCGGCCCCTAGCACATGTCTCTCATGAATAAGCTCAGTACCTGTGTTTGAATACATTTACTACAACAGAGACAACAATAATTACCCCTCCTGATACAACTTCAACATCAACTCAGCCTTCAGCTGCAGTGCCTTCCACTTCAACCTCAACAACAGCCCTAATCACACACAGCTTGGCTACACCTCAGACAACTGAAACAACAGATGCTGTCGATTCAATAACCATAGAAGCCTTTTTTTATTAAGTATCTAGAATTCAGGCCCTAGCACAAGTCTATCATGAATAAGCTCAGTTACGTCAACTTGATTTAGTTTGACAACTAAAGAAATTAGTAAGAAAGGATACTTTGTGATGTGCATATTTTTGCATTCAGAGGGGAAAAAAATAGATCTGATCATTAGCACGACCATTCAGGCAGCATCTAGAGGGAAAGAGTCACACTTCCGGACAATATTCTTTATCTGGATTGAAGGATTAAAGGGGATATATAGGTAGCATTGATTAAGATGATCAGGAGTCATGAAAATGTCTTCCCATCATTGTGGGAGAACCCAGTCAGAGAAGCCAGCTCTGTTACATCACCCACAGGAACGTTTATCATGCCATCCTCTGCCCGCACATTCGCAAGCCCCATCACCTCTCTGTACTTTTCCTGCCAGTGTAGTGGCAGAGACTGAGGACCACAGGAGAGGTGGCAAAAATCGCACAAGTAACTTCAAGGGAGGCAGAGGACAGTTTACAGTTCTGCTTTGAATTGGTGAACTGGACTACATTCAGTGATTCAGTTTGGATCTGAATGAATATGCCATCACTGACCCATCACTGACTTCATCAAGACCTGGGTGGATGATTATGTGCCTCCAAGAAAATACCAAGTTTTTCCAAACCAGAAGCCTTGGATGAACCAGGAGATTCACAGTCTCCTGTGGGCTAGATCTGTGGCGTTGAAGGCTGGTGATCCAGAATCCTGACATTCAGAAAGCTGAAGAGACTACGGATAGAATTTCATAAAATTATGAATGGCATGGATGGGACAGATACTGAGAAGCATTCCCCTTAACAGAGATGTTATTAATCAAAAGTCAAAGAATGGTTGAATAGGGAACATATTGCCTGAGGGGCTGCTGGAGGCAGGTACTCTTACAACATCCAGCAAGCTTTTAGATTAGCACTTGAATCTTCATGGCAGAAAAGACTGCAGATTGAGTGCTGGAAAAAGGGATTAGTATTTGATGGTTGCATTCACCTGCTGGAGTGGGCTGAAGAACTTGTTTTTATACTGTATGACTCTAAAGCTCATTTTTTTTTGGTTCTGTTTTATCAGTGGTCTGCCCTCTATTCTCTAGGCCTTCAAAAGGAAAGAGGGAAATCGATAGAAGAGTCTCTGACAAAGCTATAAGCTGTTTATAATGTGCCTGTAACTCTACCCTCCCCTGCCCCAGTCTGCCCCATTTTTTTTGCTCCTTCTTCATTTCTAGCTATCAACCACCAGCTGCTTCACTCTCAGACTCTGTTCCTCCCCCACTTGACTCTATCTGCTCAAAATCTCCCTCCTCACCTGGGTCCACCTATTGTCTGCCAGCCTCCGTGATTGACTGGGGAAGAACAAAGTTTCCAGATACACTAAGCATTTCAAAACAAGAGTCACTCTAGCATTACTCCCCAACTCTTTCTCTGCAACATCACCATCTGCATTAGTGCTGCCTTCTACACCCGCATGGAAACTCAGTACTTCATCAAATTCACGGCTAGTTACCACACTGCCCTCAAGATTACTTGGATCAGATGGAGGAGGAAGTAACTGAACATCACTCGTGCTCAGTCTGACTTGGATGAAGACCAACAAGGGTATTCTTTGGAGAAAGAGATTGAGAAGGCCAAAGGTTAGATCAGCCGAAATTGTCTCTCAGTGGAAGAGCTTAGAAAGGCTGAAATGGAGATCAGTGTGTTTGGCCAAAGAAAAAGTTTTTCACATGAATTCCCAAGTTTTCAAAGCAGAGGAAGGGTGAAAAGGAACAGCCATATTTTCAAACTCAATCCAATATTTGCATATGGTATCTTGCAAGTTGGTGGATGGCTTACTAGGGCAGCCATGTACTCAACATGCTGCTATACCTCGTTCTGAGGTATGTACATCAAGAGGTGGGACATGGTGACTGTAACTACCTTGTTATCCAGGTTGCACCAAAACTACTGGATTCCTGGTACTTGTACAGCTACAAGAAGAATCCTGTCTAAGTGTGTTGTTTATTAAAGGTTGCACGCAATTCCAGGATGGCAGCACATGGCGGTCTATTTCTGGACAGGGCCTCTCCAGTGAACCTGTGTTTACTCATGTTGGAGTGGACTATTTTGTACTTTTTGAGGTGAAGAGCAGGAGTACAGTGAAGGAGGTCCGTTGAACGGAAAATCCTAAATAAAATAATGGATTCAGCCCAGTACATCTTCAGTAAAACCTTTCCACCCTTTGACTACATCCACTTGAAACACTGTTGTAGGAGAGCAACGTCTATCACCAGATATCCCCACCACACAGGTAATGCTCTTTTCTTGCTGCTGCTTTCAGGTAAAAGGTACAAGAGTCTCAGGACTCACACCACCAGGTTCAAGAACAGTTACTACTGCTCAACCAGCAGGCTCTTGAATAAAAAGGGATAATTGCACTCAACTTCTCACTTTCAAAGACTCTTTATCTCATTATCTCATGGTCTTGTTATTTATTGCTATTTATTTATATTTTCATTTGCACAGTTTGTTGTCTTTTGCATTCTGGTTGATCTTTCATTGATGCTATTATAATTATTATTCTATAAATTTCCTGTGAATGTCCACAAGACAGTGAATCTCAGGGCTGTATATGGAGACATATATGTACTTTGATCATAAACTTTACTTCGAACTTTGAAAGGTATGGGGTCATATTTACTTGTCTATCTATACGAGATGTTCATATTAAAGTGGTATCTTATTTAGACACAGATCTCTTTGTCAATGCACTTCAATGCTTTCTAGCAAGGCAAGGACAGGTTTCTGATAATGCGACAAACATTGTAGGAGATGAGCATGAGTGCAAGAAACCATTGAAAAGTGGACTCCTTCATGGATCAGAGATGTATATCTTCAAAAAGGAATTAAGTGGAATTTTAACCTCCCCCCCCCACCGACTGGTTCACATCATGGATGAACATGGGAAAGATTGATCAGATCTGTGTGAAAGGTCCTCAGTTCCACCCAGAAAGTACAGAATCTTGACAAAAAGTGTTTCCACAAGTCCTTTGTGAAGTAGAGGCTATTATCAATGGTTTTACAGTGACTAAAGCATCCTCCAATCCCATTGATTCGGAAGCACTAAAATTCAACCGTCTTTTGCATCTGAAGACCTCACCAGCCTTACCACCAGGGGAGTACCAAAAAGAAGACATTTAAGCTCATTGTAGACGGAAGCAGGTCCACGACATGTCAAAAATCATTTTGGAAATACTGGGTCAAGCAGTATTCACCAAAGTTATAGAAATGTCAGAAATGGTTAGATGTAAAACAGAATTTCCTCCCGGGGTCATAGTTGATGACTGATGACACAGCACGTCGAAACTCATGAATTGTGGGAAGAGTCATTCAAGTCTTTCCAGACAGAAGAAGATTTGTGCGGCAAGTGCGCATCAAGACCAAGACCAGATGGCTGGAGAGGTCTGTAACCAAGATCTTTCTACCACAGGAGGCAGAGGTTTGAGGAGCTCCAGCTCTAGAAGTTTCATGACTTTGACTGGACTTTCTAACTTGATAGATTGTTGGTAAAGATCACTCTGTACTGGGAAATGTGCTGGTAACCTTTGGACTAAATGACCCTTATATGACTTGACTGGAAAAAGAAAGAAGAAATGGGACAGTTGCATAAATGTTAAGATGTTTATCCTTCAAGGTTTCCTGTCTCCTAGTTTAGTAGTATGTCATTGTAATTATTATAGTGTAATAATTAGAGGTGGGAGGTAGGAGCCATACATCTATTTTCTGTCTGTATGGTGTTTCATAGTGTGTTTATTATGGTAATCTGTCATGTGGGTTAGGGTGTGGTAGTAGCAAATGAGTATAGTCATCTATTCATACCTTGGGTTAGTTTGTTGTGAGCCAGCGGACTGGGCCACGGGGAATAATATTTTTTTTTGTTCACTGCTTAAATACCCTAACTTCACTAATTGGAATGTTAATTTACTTCAATAGCTAATTATGTTTAGCACGTTCTTTGATGAAACAATCTTGTTCATTTAACTCACAAAAAACAGAAAATCTGCATATGCTGGAAATCCAAGCAACATACACAAAATGCTGGAAGAACTCAGCAGGCCGGGTAGCATTTATGGAAATTCCAGTAATGACCCCAGCCCCCACCATCCCACCATTCCCCATCCCCCTTTCCCTCTCTCTGTCATGGTCTGGTCCGTGAAGTCCATATTCCGGTTCATGGTCCGGTCCATCGACCCTTGCTCCAGGTTTTCCTGTCTACCCTGTTTCTGTTCCTGTTAAGCACTAATTAAGGCAGCTGATGCCTGTTGGGGCTAGCTGTATAAATACCTCCCGAGACCAGGGCGTGGGGGGGGTGGATTATTCTTGTCCTTACTCCTTGTATCCCTTCCTCTGCCTTCTGTTTCCTCGCCTGAAGCCCTGCCTTGTCTTGCCGGTAATTCTCGCCTCGTCTCGTCTGCAGTCTTGTCCTGGAGCCACCCTGTACCTAGCTCCCTTCCTGTCCCTTGCCTCCATCGGGTAAGCCAGGCCGTCTTGCCGTTACCTGCGGTTGGTTCTGTCCCTTCCTGTCCCATGCCTCTGTCGGGTGGTGTACAGTGCCCTGCCCAGGAGTACCGCGCCCTGCCCAGGTGAACCACGCCCTGCCCAGAAGGATCCTGCCTAGCCTCAAGCCTCGCCTCAAGTCTCAAGCCTCTAGCCTCAAGCCTGAAGACTCCAGCCTCCTGCCTCCTGCCAAGACTCGCCTCAAGTCTCTAGCCTCTAGCCTCAAGCCTGAAGACCCCAG
The DNA here is from genome assembly GCF_030028105.1 of Mobula birostris. NCBI lineage: Eukaryota > Metazoa > Chordata > Chondrichthyes > Myliobatiformes > Myliobatidae > Mobula > Mobula birostris. The sequence goes on along the minus strand of NC_092373.1, from coordinate 36,687,582 downwards.
CCTCCTGCCTCCTGCCAAGACTCGCCTCGTCTCTAGCCTCTAGCCTCAAGCCTGAAGACTCCAGCCTCCTGCCAAGCCTCATCTCTAGCCTCTAGCCTCAAGCCTGGACTCCAGCCTCCTGCCAAGCCTCGCCTCTAGCCTCAAGCCTGAAGACTCCAGCCTCCTGCCTCCTGCCAAGACTCGCCTCAAGTCTCTAGCCTCTAGCCTCAAGCCTGAAGACTCCAGCCTGCTGCCTCCTGCCAAGACTCGCCTCGTCTCTAGCCTCTAGCCTCAAGCCTGAAGACCCCAGCCTCCTGCCAAGCCTCATCTCTAGCCTCTAGCCTCAAGCCTGGACTCCAGCCTCCTGCCAAGCCTCGCCTCTAGCCTCAAGCCTGAAGACTCCAGCCTCGTCCTGCCTGCCTGCCAAGCCTCGTCCTTGCCTAGTTCTGGGGTCCGAGCCAGAGGCCAGACCCAGGTACTGGGTCCTTGTCCAGTCTCTGGCTCGGAGTCCAAGCCCAGGCTCCTATCTCTCTTGTCCAGTCCTGTTCCGGGTTCCTGGTTTTCATGTCCATGTCCTTGCCCTCAACCTGTATCCTAGTCCTGTCCCTAGTACTTCAGTGTCTGTATCTTGCACTTGGATCCGTTTCCAGCCACCTGCCTTATGACTCTCTCACCTTGTCTCCTTGCCTGCCCGTTGCCTCCTCCTGGTGCTTCTCCCCCTTTTCCTTTCTTCCATGGCCTGCTGTCCTCTCTTACCAGATTACCCCTTCTTCAGCCCTGTATCTTTTTCACCAGTCAACTTCCCAGCTCTTTACTTCACCCCTCCCCCTCCCAGTTTCACCTCTCACCTTGTGTTTCTCCATCCCCACCCCCCCCACTTTTTATCTCCACTTCATGCCCTGCTGTAGGGTCTCAGCCTAAAACGCCGACTGTACTCTTTTCTATAGATGCTGGTTGGCTTGTTGAGTTTCTCCAGCATTTTGAGTGTGTTGCTCATTTGGTTAAATGATTCATTACAGGTTATATGTAAAAGTACGTGAATAGCATATGTTACCGCACCATCACAACATACGTGCACGCCTTAATTAAAGTAAAAATGAACTCCATACACATTTATCTTGGTCTCCCTGAGTTTTTCTTGTGATTAGTTTTATGTTTTGGAGTTAGAAAATGTAACAGTGGCAAAAGGAAGTTTTAAACAAACCCAAGATGACCGACTAGCTGTTGAAGTGCAGTGAGATATTTGAGTTAAAAAAATGTGCAGTGAGAAACAGTAGAGTAAATAAACAATGTAGCACGTACTTGTTCGAGAAGGGGTAGAGACAGTCAAGTTTAATAAAAAGACAAAAAACAGACACACTTATGAGTTCATAAACAGTGAGTATCGGGTGATAACAATCATAAATAAAAAAGCAGAAATGGTTGGCTACTTTGGAAAAACAGACATTCAATTGCACAACAGATAACTGGATTTCGTATATTGAGTGAATTGGGCAGTATTTTTAAGCAAAAGAATGAGCCAATGAGAACCAATTGCCAGTTTTGCTGAGTGTAATAGGTGGAAGAATATACAGTTTGTTGAGAAATTTAATTGCTTGAATCAAACCAGCTGAAATGAGCTTTGCTGATATCTGAAAGTAATGTAGGAACATTTAGAACCAAAACCATTGCTGATTGCAGAATACTTCAGATTTCATAAGCAGAATGAAAAGGAAAGGGAGTCTATTTCAACATATGTGGCTGAATTGAAGAGATTGTCTGAGCATTGTCAGTTCAGGATCAGGTTTGTTATCACCGGCATTCGTCGTGAAATTTGCTTACATAGCGGTATCTGTTCAATGCAATACATAATATAGAAGAAAAAAGTAAAAATAAATATATAAGTAAGTCAATTACAGTATATGTATATTAAATAGATTAAAAATTGTTCAAAAACAGAAATAATATAGATTAAAATATTGAGCCAGTGTTCATGGGTTCAATGTCCATTTAGCAATCAGAACACCTCCAACCTTTGTGTCATTAGCAAACTTACTAACCCATTCCTCCACTTCCTCATCCAGGTCATTTATAAAAATTACGAAGTGTAAGGGTCCCAGAACAGATCCCTGAGGCACCCTACTGGTGACCGGCCTCCATGCAGAATATGATTCACCTACAACCCCTCTTTGCCTTCTGTGGACAAGCCAGTTCTGGATCCACAAAGCAAGATCCCTTGGATCCCATGCCTCCTTACTTTCTCAATAAGCCTTGCAAGGGCTACCTTATCAAATGTCTTGCTGAATTCCATATACACTATATCTACTGCTCTTCCTTCCTCAATATGTTTAGTCACATCCTCAAAAAATTCGATCAGGCTCGTAAGGCACGACCTGCCCTTGATAAAGCCATGCTGACTATTCCTAATCATATTTTACCTCTCCAAATGCTTATAAATCCTGCCTCTCAGGATCTTCTCCATCAACTTACCAAACACTGAGATAAGACTCACTGGTCTATAATTTCCTGGGCTATCTCTACTCCCTTTCTTGAATAAACAAACAACATCCGCAACCCACCAATCCTCCGGAACCTCTCATGTCCCCATTGATGTGCAAAGATCATCACCAGAGGCTCAGCATTTCCTCCCTCACCTCCCACAGTATCCTGGGGTACATCACATCCGGTTTGGGAAACTTATCCAAAAGCTCCAGCACATTCTCGTTCTTAATATCTACATGCTCAAGCTTTTCAGTCTGCTGCAAGTCATCACTACAATCACCAAGATCCTTTTCCGTAGTGAATACTGAAGTACAGTATTCATTAAGTACCTCCGCTATTTCCTCTGGTTCCATACACACTTTCCCACTGTCACACTTGATTGGTCCTATTCTTTCACGTCTTATCCTATTGCTCTTCACATACTTGTAGAATGTCTTGGGGTTTTCTTTAATTCTGCAGGCCTTCTCATGGCTCCTTCTGGCTCTCCTAATTTTCCTCTTAAGCTCATTCCTATTAGCCTTATAATCTTCTAGATCTCTAACATTACCTAGCTCTCTGAACCTTTTGTAAGCTTTTCTTTTCTTCTTGAAGAGATTTATTACAGCCTTTGTACACCACGGTTCCTATACCCTACCATAACTTCCCTGTCTCATTGGAACGTACCTATGCAGAACTCCACGCAAATATCCCTGAACATTTGCCACATTTCTTCCGTACTGTTCCCTGAGAACATCTGTTTCCAATTTAAGCTTCCAATTTCCTGCTTGATAGCCTCATAATTCCCCTTACTCCAAGCAAACTCTTTTCTAACTTGTCTGTTCCTATCTCTCTCCAATGCTGCTGTAAAGGAGATAAAATTATGATCACTATCTCCAAAATGCTCTCCCACTGAGAGATCTGACACCTGACCAGGTTCATTTCCCAATACCAAATCAAGTACAGGCTCTCCTCTTGTAGGCTTATCTACATATTGTGTCAAGAAACCTTCCTGAGCATATCTAACAAACTCCACCCCATCTAAACCCCTTGCTCTAGGGAGATACCAATCAATATTTGGGAAATTAAAATCTCCCATCACGACAACTCTGTTATTATTATATCTTTCCAGCATCTGTTACCCTATCTGCTCCTTGATATCCCTGTTACTAGTGAGCGGCCTATAAAAAACACCCAGTAAATTCATTGACCCCTTCCTGTTCCTAACCTCCACCCACAGAGACTCCGTAGACAATCCCTCCATGGCGTCCACCTTTTCCGCAGCCATGACACTATCTCTGATCAACAGTGCCACGCCCCCACCTCTTTTGCCTCCCTCCCTGTCCTTTCTGAAACATCTAAAGTCTGGCACTCTAAGTAACCATTCCTGTCCCTGAGCCATCCAAGTCTCTGTAATGACCACCACATCATATCTCCAAGTACTGATCCACACTCTGAACTCATCCGCTTTGTTCACAACACTGCTTGCGTTAAAATAGACACATCTCAAACCTTCAGACTGAGCGCGTCCCTTCTCCATCACCTGCCTATCCTCCCTCTTGCACTGTCTACAAGTTTTCACTATTTGTGAGCCAACTGCCTCTTCCCCAGTCTCTTCAGTTCAATTCCCACCCCCCAACAATTCTAGTTTAAACTCTCCCCAGTAGCCTTAGCAAACCTCCCCGCCAGGATATTGGTCCCCCTGGGACTCAAGTGCAACCCGTCCTTTTTGTACAGGTCACACCCGCCCCAAAGGAGATCCCAATGATCCAGAAATCTGAATCCTCACCCCCTGCTCCAATCCCTCAGCCAGGCATTTATCCTCCACCTCATTCTATTCTTATTCTCATTGTCCTGTGGCACAGGCAGTAATCCCGAGATTACTACCTTTGCAGTCCTGCTTCTCAACTTCCTTCCTAACTCACTGTAGTCTTTTTTCAGGACCTCTTCCCTTTTGCTACCTATGTCATTGGTACCAATATGTACCTCAGCCTCTGGCTGTTCTCCCTCCCACTGCAGGATATCTTGGACATGATCTGAAACATCCCGGACCCTGGCACCTTGGAGGCAAATTACCATCCAAATTTCTTTCCTGCGTCCACAGAATTGCCTGTCTGATCCCCTAACTATAGAGTTCCCTATCACTGCTGCCATCCCTTTCCTTTCCCTACCCTTCTGTGCCAAAGGGCCGGACTCTGTGCCAGAGGCACGGCCACTTTCGCTTACCCCCAGGTAGGCTGTTCCCCCACCCCCAACAGTACTCAAAGAGAAATACTTATTGTCCAGGGGTACAGCCACAGGGGTACTCTCTAGTACCTGACTCTTCCCTTCCCCCTCCTGACAATGACCCACATGCCTGTCTCCCATGGCCCTGGTGTGACCACCTGCCTATAACTCCTTTCTATCACCACCTCGCTCTCCCTGACCAGACGAAGGACATTGAACGGCATCTCCAGTTCCCTAACTCAATCCCTTAGGAGCTGCATCTCAACACATCTGGTACAGATATGGCCGTCCAGAGGTTGGGAGACTCCAGGACCGCCCACATCTGACAGTGAGCACAGAAAATCGGCTTCACACACATACTTCCTCCTTTCCGCAAATAACACAGGTAAACCTACCTTGCCTCGTCCTGTTACTGCCTAAGCCCGTTGAGCCAGAGCCCTATCACTCTGCTGCCTCTCACTCCGCTGCCCACTGCGAACACTGCCCGCTGGATATGGCGGTCTTCTTTTTAAACTTTTCACCATCTACTTGCTGACGTCACGCGCCTGCGCAGTCTCGCCTCTCTTTTACTCCAAGTAGTAACAAACTGCCTGCGCTCCAGAAAACAGCTGTTCACTCGCAGCCTTCTTGCTCCGAATACAGACAAATAATCCTCTTTGTGACATTGGGTCTTTTCCAAAGGAATTTTTTTTTTGTACTTTGGAGATGATATTTAAAGTGGCATTTCCGTCATGCACAGAAAAGAATTTTGGTCACTTTAATATTGAATGAAATTCGATATCATTCGTTTCTCTGTGGTTCTACTGTGTAGGAGCAACGCAAACAACCTCTCGATCTGTGATGTTAGGAATTTGCAATCACAATGATTCTCAGTTTACAAATTCTTACTCTCTACAGATTATTGTGCCCCATAACTCAAAAAAACTTCAGTCACCTTGATGATGACTGGGAAAGCACATCCATTCACTCTCTGAGTCGTCACAGTATTGATCTTTCTACAATACAAGGCCACATCAGAAACTCAAAACACTTGTCCATATTAAAAACAGTGTATCTGTTATTAGTGTCAATTACATAAAATTTGTTCCTTCTTTTCCTGCAGACATCGATGAATGTGTAACCAACACATCAAACTGTCAGCAAATCTGTAACAACACATTCGGAAGCTTCATGTGCAGTTGTAATCCAGGATTCAGAATCAATACTGCAAATAAGTCACTTTGTGACTGTGGGATATTATGCAATGATATATTTTATGAGATTTTGGGAGTAATATTTAATGTGGGAGTTCAGAATATCTTTTATGACTGACAATCTCCTGAAAGGAATGTACAGCTATGGTGCTTCACCATGCATTGTGCTGACACCGTAGAGTGTATCCTGCAATCTGTTGAAGATTTTAGTATGAATGGACAGTGTGGGTGTTGGCAAGCAAATGCTTAGCAAGTGTGTGATATGTGACGCCCTCCTTTCTACCCAGGCATCAATGAATGTGCAACCAACACATCAAACTGTCAGGTCATTTGCAACAACCACGATCGGAAATTTCATGTTCAGTTGGCATCCTGCCTTCAGCACCAACGTATCTAATTATTCTCCTTATGATGAGAGAATGTTTTCTAAAAGCATTTTCTCAGACTTCAGAAATGCTATTTAAAGTGGCATTTCTGACATGCACAGAAATGAATTTTGGCCACATTAATATTGAGTGAAAGAGGATATCATTTGTTGCTCTGTGATATTACAGTGTAGAAGCAACACAACCAATCATTTGATATGTGATGGTAGGAATTTGTAAACACAACAATTCTCAGTTTACAAATTCTTACTTTCTGCAAATTATTGTCTCCCATAACTCAAGTGAACTTCAGTCACCTTGATAAAGGTTTTAAAAGAGCACACATTCATTCTCTCTGAGTTATCACAATATTGATTTTTCTATAATAGAAGGTCACATCAGAAACTGAATAGAACTTGACTATATTAAGAAAAAGTGTATTAGTTTTTAATGCAAATTACATAATTGTGATTGAGATTTGGTCCTATTTTGCTGCAGACATCGATGAATGTGCAACCAACACATCAAACTGTCAACAAACCTGCAACAACACAATCGGAAGCTTTGTGTGTGGTTGTAATCCTGGCTTCAGCATCAACGTCACCAATACTTCACTTTGTGATAGTGGGATCTTCTCTAAACATATCCTTTCTCAGACATTTGGAATGATACTTAATGTGTTGGACCTCAATGCCTTTTTAAACTGATGTGCTCTATAAATGGATTTTAGTCACCTTAATATTGGATGAAATTCATAGCATTTGCTTCTGTGCTAGTACACTGTGGTGGTAAATTTCCACAGAATTAATTATACAAGTCAAAGTAAAATGCTGTATCTTTCGATAGTTATTCTATAATTTCTTCATATTGACCTATGAATTTTAAAGAATATACCCACCATAATACTGCCACTTTCCCAAAAGTTTGTAAACCGGAGTATACCTTGATGCCAATCATCAATGTCTGTAAAGAGAGTCACAAACACTCAGTTGACCATGTTTACAGTGACAGGGAAATATTTTTTAGTGCCTCAACTCTATACTGTGTGTTACCATTGTACAGTCCTTTCTGAAGCTCTTGAACAAAGTATTTGTTGGCAAACAGAAGTGCTAAGCATGTGCTTCATATGTCATCTTCTCTTTTCTCTCCAGACATCGACGAATGTGCAACTAACACATCAAACTGTCAGCAAATCTGCAACAACACAATCGGAAGCTTCATGTGCAGTTGTAATCTGGGATTCAGTATCAACGTCACCAATACTGCACTCTGTGATGGTAGGATTGTTTCTGAGTGTATATTTTATCACATTTAGGGAATAATATTTAATATGGTAGTTCTTAATGTTTTGTAACAGTTATGTGGCCTCACAAAGAAATTTAGTATTTTTAATATTGAATGAAAACAGATAATCCTTCATTCTCTGTGAAACTTCATGACAGTGAAATTTTAACATAGAATGTATAGAAAAAATCAGAATAAATAATTGAATGTCTAGTATGTAAATCATCGACCATTTCTTTGCATTATTCTGTGAAATCAGGTATTTAAACACGCTTCTTTCAATACTGCCACCATTTCACTAGAGGCTGCAGAAACTTAATTGTACTGCGATACCAGCAATCAAAATTACATTCACATCCCTACCTAACAGGAATTACCTGCAGCCTATTTAAACCCAGCTCTCATCCACTGTCATTGTTCACCCATCAGACCAGCCAACCTCATGGCTTGTTATTTTGTTGCCTATTATTACAGTTACCAATTATCACTGAATTTTTTTCTGCTGCTCTGCCTTTGGGTCAGGTTGATTCCAGAGATGGGGGGGGGGGGGGCGCGGATGGTTAGCCTTTGAGGAGACGGTACAATAATGCTTTGTGGAATTCAAAAGAATTAAAGGAGATCTTATAGGAAGATATAAAATTATGAAAGGGATAGATAAAATAGATGCAGAAAAGTCATTTCCACTGGTAGGGGAGACAAGAGCGAACTCCCCCCTCCCCCTCCCTCTCCTTCTCTCTCTCTCTCTGTCCCCTCTCCCCCTTCGATTCTGACTTTTAATTTCTCCTTAAACTTGTACTGTTTATTGATAATATTATGTGAAGAAGATATAACCAATAGTAGTCATCTAGTATCATGAGCTTGGCCTGTCCTTCCAGAGTAAACTATAAAAATAACTGTAGTGCGTTTTGAACTCAGTACACTAACGAACAATTACAATTGTAATTCACATGTGGTAAAACAAGTGAAGCTTTCTATGACTAGTAGGTTGTCAATCAGATGGGCTGCTTCATACTGCATAATGATAGCTTTCTCGATGATCGTTCCAGCTCTTACCCAGTCAGGTGGAAAGAAGACAGGTTGATGTCCTCAAACCTACAGATACCATACATGTTGAATTGGAAGGAGGGTCACTGGTGCAGTTGAGTGATCTATGATAGATCCAAGCAAGAACCTACCTAAGACAATGTCACACAGTTTATAGTCCACTAGCTCATGAACATTTTCGGTATCTTTATGCATTCAAGTTATCTGATAAAACAATAGTGGGAAATCAGTGAGTTGCTAGAAATATCAAGCGATCAGTAGATTGGTAATGTACCACCTGATCCCATAGTAGCTAAATAAAACTTTTCATTTCCAGATATCAATGAATGTGTATTCAGATCAACTTGTCAACAAAATTGCAAAAATACAATTGGAAGTTTTCAATGCAGTTGTAATGATTTATTCAGCATCAACAATGACAAATCATCATCATGTGATAGTAAAGTTTATTTACATATTTCCAATTACATTTGAAATATAATTTGTTGCACATTCCAACTATACAAGTAGCATCTGAGTTAAGTTTGCAGTTTAATGTTTGAAATTCAGCCTTCAGTAAAGGAATAAATTAATTTAAAGAAATGATTATAGTCATAGTCATACATTATTGATCCCGGGGGAAATTGGTTTTCGTTACAGTTGCACCATAAATAATAAATAGTAATAGAACCATAAATAGTTAAACAGTAATATGTAAATTATGCCAGTAAATAATGAAATAAGTCCAGAACCAGCCTATTGGCTCAGGGTGTCTGACCCTCCAAGGGAAGAGTTGTAAAGTTTGATGGCCACAGGCAGGAATGACTTCCTATGACGCTCTGTGCTGCATCTCGGTGGAATGAGTCTCTGGCTGAATGTACTCCTGTGCCCACCCAGTACATTATGTAGTGGATGGGAGACATTGACCAAGATGGCATGCAACTTAGACAGCAACCTCTTTTCAGATACCACTGTGAGAGAGTCCAGTTCCATCCCCACAACATCACTGGCCTTACGAATGAGTTTGTTGATTCTTTTGGTGTCTGCTACCCTCAGCCTGCTGCCCCAGCACACAACAGCAAACACAATAGCACTGGCCACCACAGACTCGTAGAACATCCTCAGCATCGTCCGGCAGATGTTAAAGGACCTCAGTCTCCTCTGGAAATAGAGACGGCTCTGACCCTTCTTGTAGACAGCCTCAGTGTTCTTTGACCAGTCCAGTTTATTGTCAATTCGTATCCCCAGGTATTTGTAATCCTCCACCATGTCCACACTGACCCCCTAGATGGAAACAGGGGTCACCGGTACCTTAGCTCTCCTCAGGTCTACCACCAGCTCCTTAGTCTTTTTCACATTAAGCTGCAGATAATTCTGTTCACACCATGTGACAAAGTTTCCTACCGTAGCCCTGTACTCAGCCTCATCTCCCTTGCTGATGCATCCAACTATGGCATCCAACTTCTGAAGATGACAAGACTCTGTGCAGTAGTTGAAGTCCGAGGTGTAAATGGTGACGAGAAAGGGAGACAAGACAGTCCCCCGTGGAGCCCCAGTGCTGCTGATCACTCTGTCAGACACACAGTGTTGCAAGCACACGTACTGTGGTCTGCCAGTCAGGTAATCAAGAATCCATGATACCAGGGAAGCATCCACCTGCATCGCTGTCAGCTTCTCCCCCAGCAGAGCAGGGCGGATAGTGTTGAACGCAATGGAGAAGTCAAGAAACATGACCCTCACAGTGCTCGCTGGCTTGTCCAGGTGGGCGCAGACACGGTTCAGCAGGTAGACGATGGCATCCTCAACTCCTAGTCGGGGCTGGTAGGCGAACTGGAGGGGATCTAAGTGTGGCCTGACCATAGGCCAGAGCAGCTCCAGAACAAGTCTCTCCGGGGTCTTCATGATGTGGGAGGTCAGTGCCACCAGTCTGTAGTCATTGAGGCCGCTGGGGCGCGGCGTCTTCGGCACAGGGATGAGCAGGACGTCTTCCACAGTACAGGAACCCTCCGGAGCCTCAGGCTCAGGTTGAATACATTAGTCACAGTTTAAAGCATAAATGTGCTAATTTACCCAAACGCACCAACATTCATGTGCTGATCTCCCAGGACATACAAAATACTACTACAGAATGTATTCCTCTTGACTGTCCACAGAACTGGATTTATTTTCTGTACCAATGTCATAACTTCATTTGATAAAGGCTTTAAAAGAGCACACATTCATTCTCTCTGAGTCATCACAATATTGATTTTTCTATAATAGAAGGTCGCATCAGAAACTGAATAGAACTTGACTATATTAAGAAAAAGTGTATTAATTTTTAATGCAAATTACATAAATGTGATTGAGATTTGGTCCTATTTTGCTGCAGACATCGACGAATGTGCAACCAACACATCAAACTGTCAGCAAACCTGCAACAACACAATCGGAGGCTTCATGTGCAGTTGTAATCCGGGATTCAGCATCAACGTCACCAATAGTTCACTTTGTGATGGTAGGATTGTTTCTGAGTGTATAATTCTATCAGATTTAGGGAATAATATTTATTATGGTAGTTCTTAATGTTTTGTAACAGTTATGTGGCCTAACAAAGAAATTTAGTATTTTTAATATTGAATGAAAACAGATAATCTTTCATTCTCTGTGAGACTTCATGACAGTGAAATTTTAACATGGAATGTATAGAAAAAATCAGTATAAATAATTGAATGTCTAGTATGTAAATCATCAACAATTTCTTTGCATTATCCTGTGAAATCAGGTAATTAAACATGCTTCTTTCAATACTGCCACCACTTCACTAGAGGCTGCAGAAACTTGAGTGTACTGTGATACCAGCAATCAAAATCACCTACCTACCTACCTACCAGGAATTACCTGCAGCCTATTTAAACCCAGCTCTCATCCAATGTCATTGTTCACCCATCAGACCAGCCAACCTCATGGCTTGTTATTTTGTTACCTATTATTACAGTTACCAATTTTCGCTGAATTTTTTCCGCTGCTCTGCCTTTGGGCCAGGTTGATTTCAGAGATGAGCAGGGGTGGTTAGCCTTTGAGGAGAGAGTGCAATAATGCTTTGTGGAATTCAGAGGAATGAAAGGAGATCTTATAGAAAGATATAAAATTATGAAAGGGATAGATAAGATAGATGCAGGAAAGTCATTTCCACTGGTAGGGGAGACAAGAGCAAACTCCCCCTCTCCCCCTCCCTCTCCTTCTCTCTCTCTCTCTCTCTCTCTACCCCCTCCCCCTTCAATTCTGACTTTTAATTTCTCCTTAAACTTGTACTGTTTATTGATAATATTATGTGAAGAAAATATAACCAATAGTAGTCATTTAGTATCATGAGCTTGGCCTGTCCTTCCAGAGTAAACTATAAAAATAGCTGTAGTGCGTTTTGAACTCAGTACACTAACGAACAATTACAATTGTAATTCACATGTGGTAAAACAAGTGAAGCTTTCTATGACTAGTAGGTTGTCAATCAGATGGGCTGCTTCATACTGCATAATGATAGCTTTCTCGATGATCGTTCCAGCTCTTACCCAGTCAGGTGGAAAGAAGACAGGTTGATGTCCTCAAACCTACAGATACCATACATGTTGAATTGGAAGGAGGGTCACTGGTGCAGTTGAGTGATCTATGATAGATCCAAGCAAGAACCTACCTAAGACAATGTCACACAGTTTATAGTCCACTAGCTCATGAACATTTTCGGTGTCTTTATGCATTCGAGTTATCTGATAAAACAATAGTGGGAAATCAGTGAGTTGCTAGAAATATCAAGCAATCAGTAGATTGGTAATGTACCACCTGATCCCATAGTAGCTAACTAAAACTTTTCGTTTCCAGATATCAATGAATGTGTATTCAGATCAACTTGTCAACAAAATTGCAAAAACACAATTGGAACTTTTCAATGCAGCTGTAATGATTTATTCAGCATCAACAATGACAAATCATCATAAGACCATAAGACAAAGGAGCAGAAGTAGGCCATTCAGCCCATCGAGTCTGCTCTGCCATTTTATCATGAGCTGATCCATTTTATCCTATTTAGTCCCACTCCCCCGCCTTCTCACCATAACCTTTGATCCCCTGGCTACTCAGATACCTATCAATCTCTGCCTTAAATACATCCAATGACTTGGCCTCCACTGCTGCCCGTGACAACAAATTCCATAGATTCACCACCCTCTGACTAAAAAAATTTTTTTGCATTTCTGTTCTGAAAGGGCGCCCTTCAATCCTGTGATAGTAAAGTTTATTTACATACTTCCAGTTACATTTGAAATATAATTTGTTGCACATTCCAACTAGACAAGTAGCATCTGAGTTAAGTTTGCAGTTTAATGTTTTAAATTCTGCCTTTATTAAAGGAATAAATTAATTTAAAGAAATGATTAATCACAGTTAAAAGCATAAATGTGCTAATTTACCCAAACACACCAACATTCATGTGCTGATCTCACAAGAAATACAAAATGCTACTACAGAATGTATTCCTCTCGACTGTTCACAGAACTGGATTTATTTTCTGTACCAATGTCATGACTTCATTTGCAAATAATGCAGCTGAAACCTTGTGTGCTTAAAGTAGCCATGGCAAACGGATGTGGATCAGGACAGTGCAGTGTGAAATTGACGAGAAACTCTAGAAATCTGCTCATGCATTAATATTAGAAATCTGAATGTTGCTCCGTTTAATCCAGGGCAGATTCAAATATATGATTAGACCCTATATAAAGGAGAAAGATTAAAGGATATCTTACTGCTTCATTTGATATCCAATCATACGCGGTAGCAATCAAGACTGAATCACTGATGGTGTCCTCTTCAGATAATGCTATAGATCTGTGCCACTGCTTCTCATCAGGAGAAGCATTAATCAGTCTTTTTAATACTCTCTCTAATATGAAGGTAAAGTAGCCAATAATATAAAAGAGAATACCATAAGTTTTTCAGATATATAAAGTATAAAAAGAAGTTGAGAGTGGATATTTGACCACTGGAAAATGACATTAGAGAGGTAGTAATGTGGAACAAAGAAATGGTGGATGAATTTAGTAAGCATTTGTGTCAGTCTTCACAATGAAAAACACCAGCAATGTGCCAGAAATTCAAGACTGTCAGGGGCAGAAGTGAGAGTGTTGATATTACAAAGGAGAAGGGTCTTGTGAAGCTAAAAGGTCTGAAGATAGATAAGTTACCTGGACCAGATGAACTGCACCCCAGAGTTCAGAAAAAAGGTAGCTGAAAAGATTGTGGAGGCATCATTAGTGATCTTTCAAGAATCACTAGATCTTGGAATGGCTCCACAGGACTGGAAAAAACACAAATGTCACTCCACTCTTTAAGAAAGGAGGGAGGCAAAGGACAGGAAATTATAGACCAGTTAGCCTGATTTTAATGGTTGGGATGATGCTGGAGTCCATTATTATGGATGAGTTTTCGGGGTAGTAGGAAGCACATGATAAAATTGGCCGAAGTCAGTGTGGCTTCCTTAAGGGGAAATCTTGCCTGACAAACCTGTTGGAATTCCTAGAGGAAATAACAGGTAGAATAGGCAAAGGAGAGTCAGTGGATGTTGTTTACTTGGATTTTAGGGCCTAAGACTAGAGGGAATGGTCTCAGAATAAAGGGGCATCCTTTTAGAGATAAGGAGACATTTCTTTAACCAGAGAGTGGTGAGTCTGTGGAATTCTTTGCTACAAGCAGCTGTGGAGGACAAGTCTTTATGTATGTTTAAGATCGAGATTGATAGATTATTTATTGGTCAGGGCATAAAGGGATATGGGAAGAAGGCAAGAGATTGTGGCTGAGAGGAAAATTGGATTAGCCATGACAAAATGGTGGGGCAGACTTGACAGGCCAAGTGGCCTAATTATGCTCCTATATCTTATGGTCTTATGGTTTTATTTTTGGAAAGACTTTGACAAAGTGCCACACATGAGGCTGCTAAACAAGTTAAAAGCCCTTGGTATTGTAGGAAAGATACTACTATGGATAGATTGGCTGACAGGCAGGAGGCAAAGAGTGGGAATAAATGGGGCCTTTTCTGGTTGTTTACCGTTCACTAATGGCATTTCATAGGGGTCACTTCATTTCATGTTATATATCAATGATTTGGATGACGGAATTGATGGCTTTGTGGCCGAGTTTGCGGGTGATACAAAGATAGGTGGAGGGGCGGGTTGTGTTGAGGAAGCAGGGATTCCGCAGAAGGTCATTGACAGGTTAGGAGAATAGGCAAAGAAGTGGCAGATGGAATATAATGTATGGAAGTGTGTGACCATACACTTTGGAAGAAGGAATAAAGTGGTAGACCATTTTCTAAATGGGGAGAATGTTCAAAAATCTGAGGTGCAGAAAGACTTTGTGTAGGATTCCCTAAAGGTTGACTTACAGGTTGAGTCAGTGGTAAGGAAGGCAAATGTAATGTTAGTATTCATTTCGAGAAGACTTTTAGACAGAGTGGTGAATCTGTGGATCATTGCCAATGGCAGCTGTGGAGGCCACATCTTCATGTACAGTATACTTAAAGCCAAGGTTGTTAGATTTTTGATTGTTCAGGGCATGAAGGCACATGGGGAGAAGGTAGGAGAATGGGGCTGAGAGGAAAATTGATCAGCCATTATGAAATGGCAGAGCAGGCTTGATGGACCACATGGCCTAATTCTGCTCCTTTATCTGAGGAACTTATAGGACTAGAATAGAAGAAGACAAGAGGTAACACTGAGGCTTTGTAAGACTGTACTTGGAAAATTGTAAGCAGTTTTGGTCCCCTTTTCTCAGAAAAGATGTACTGATATTGGACAGGGTCCAGAGGAAGTTCAAGAGAATGATTTGAGATTGAAAGGGTTAATGTATGAACATCATTTAATGGCTCTAGGCCTGTACTCGCGGAAGGTTAGAAGAATGAGGGATCTCAATGAAATCTATCGGCTATTATAAGGTCCAGATAGAGTGAATGTGCAGAAAGTGTTTCCTGTGGAGGCTGAGTCTAGAACTAGAGGACACAACCTCAGAATAGAGGGATGTCCCATTAGGACTGAGGTGAGGAGGATTTTTTTTAATCTGAGGGTAGTGACTCTGTGGAATTCATTGTCACGGATGGTTGTAGATGCTAAGTTACTGGCTATATTTAAAGCAGAGATTGATAGGTTCCTGGTTAGTAAGGCCATCAAAGGTTATGGGGAGCAGGCAGGAGAATGGGGTTGAGAGGGATAAATCATGCATAATGGAATGGCGAAGCAGACTTGATGGACCAAATGGCCTAATTCTGCTATGCCTTCTGGTCTTATGGTCTTCATTCTTTACTAAAAGAGCTGCCCCACCCTCTCTGCCTGCCTGCCTGTCATCTTGATACAATGTGTGTATCCCTGGGTGTTTATATCCCAACTCTGATATTCTCCCAGCCACGACTCATCGATGCCCAGAACATCATACTTGTCAATCTCTAACTCTGCTACATGATCACTTACCTTATTCCGTATACTGTATGGATTCAAATATAACATCTTCAGTCCTGTATTCATCACCCTTTTCAATTTTTATCTTTTTCGAAAATGCATTTACTTGTATACCAACTGCCCTATCCTCTGCCTTATCACTTTGGTCCCATCTCCCTGTCAAATTATTTTAAATCCTCCTGAGTAGCTCTAGCAAACCTGCTGACAAGGATATTGGTCTCCCTTGAGTTCAGGTGTAACAGGTCCTTTTTATACAGGTCATACCTTTCCCAGAAGAGATCCCAATGATCTGGAAATCCGAAACCCTGCACACATTCCTCAGCTGCGCATTCATCTGCCGTATCGTCCTATTCTTACCCTCACTGGTGCATGGCCAGGCAGCAATCCAGAGATTTCTACACTTCTGGCCCTGCTTTTCAAGGCTTCAAAGGTTTATTTATTGTCAAATATGTACGCAGTATACAACTCTGAAATTCTTCTTCTCCACATAGCCACAAAACCAAGAACAACCATGAAATTCAGTTCATGAACAGCAAACACACTCCAATCCCCACACAAAAAAGAATGGCAACACAATTATTAACCCCAAAAGCCCCTCCCCTGCATGAAACACAACAAGATCTTTGGCACTCAGACCCCTCTCCCCCTGCACAAAACACAAGATCATAACCCCCAAATTCCTCTCCCCTGTACAAAAAACAAGAAAGAATCAGCAAAAGTGCAGAATATAAAAAAAACTATAATGACTGAAAAAACACTCATAGTCCACAGTCTAAATCCATAGGCACAGAAAACATTGGTAACATACTACGGACGCAGCGTTCAGCTTTTGACCTAATTCCCTAGATTCTCTCTCAGGACCTCATCCCCTTTCCTACCTATGTCATTGGTACTAACATGTACTTCAACTTCTGACTGCTCACTCCCCCTTTAAAATGTTGTGAACCCAATCCGAAACATCCCTGACTGTGGCACCTGGAAGGCAACATACCATCTGGGTGTTTCTTTCACGTTTACAGAATCTCCAGCCTGCTCCTCTAACTACAGAATTCCCTATCAGCACTGCACATCTCTTCTTCCCTTCTTCCCTTCTGAGTCACAGAGCCGGGGACCTGGTTGCTGCAGCTTCTTCTGGTAGTTCATCCCCCCAACAGTATCGAAAGCAGTGTATTTTTTATTGAGTGTAACAGCCACAGGGGTATTCTGTATGGGCTGCCTATTTTCATTTCCTCTCCTTATAGTCACACACCTATCTAGATCCTGCAACTTAGAAGTGACCACCTCCCTGTAGCTACTGTCTATCACCTCCTCATTTTCCCGTATGAGCCAAAGGACATCAAGCTGCAGCTCCAGTTCCAAGGTGTGGAGGAGGATGGAAGAGCTAGTGTCACGCTTCATCCCCAGCAGCTGCGTAACAGAGGACTCTCTTGATCTATGAGCTGTTCACGGGACGCACACGGAGACCAACATCCGGTGCTGCTGGCAGATCATCAACTCGGTGAAAGACGCTCTTTGGTCGGCCCGAAGCTTGATGATCTACCAGCACATGGAGATGTCCGTGGGAGAATGCTGCCGACTGGCACATTCTCGGCTGCAGGAGTACGTGCTGAGGGACGCACTGATACTTGGTGCAGGCACTGCAAGGGCCCGACAGGGAAGGACCACGGTTTACAGTTCTTCTCCCGTGGGACTAGGAGGGGTCAGGTGGTGGGGAATATATCCCTCAACAATGGTGGGTAAAGATGAAACAATAGCGTGCCATGTGAGTGGCTGAAAGTGTGGAACTGTATAATGTAGTGGAAACATCTGTAAAGGATTGAAAGTCAGTGAATGGTTCATTGTAAATAATTTTATTTTTGAATAAAGTATATTTTGTTAAAAAAGTCTCTAAGGAGATGAAGCGTGATGCACTTCATGCAGGTGTAGTTATCAGGGAGTTTGGAGGTCTCCCAAATTTCCCACATCTCAGACAAGGAACATACCACTATCTCCGGATCCATTCTCAGCGCACTAGCTATGTAATAACAGAAAAGAAACTTAGTAGAAACTTTCTTACTTATTTATTTGGGACCTCTGCCTATGCTTACCCAAACCTGTTCTTGTCTAAGCAGCACCACTCCAACAATGGCTGCTCCACCTCCTTTCTTTTCACTGGCCCCACCAACTGGAACCAGAACGTTTTCACTAAAGTACAACATGACCACAATCTGTATACTGTGTACAAACTCTGTAACTCTGTTTTAGGTCTCCAAGAGCAACCACAGACAATGAATGGAAAACATTATGATATCTTAAATATTCTTTAGGAAGGGCGCTAGGCACTATCTGGATGCAAACAAAATCAAATCAGGTCTAAGGTTCCTCTATTGGTCAGGGTCATCTGTACTGTCAGTACGATATGGAAAGCAAATTGTTGCTCATGCAATAAGCAACAACTAACCATATAGCTGATGACTCCAAAGGAATAGCAGAGACTATTACATTTTGGCACCAGCAGCATCAAATGTCTAACATAGAGACTCAGTCTTCAGATTTTTCCTCGGGGTTTACTCCCGAAGCCTTCCCCGTGAGTGGGTATAGCAACGAGGCAGTGAAGGTTTGAGATCAGAATTGTCCTTCTCCTAGATGAGCTGCCAAACCCCATCTGCACGATGTGACTCATTTTAAGGCGTCAATAACCTACCTTTGCACCTTCTCCAGCCAGTAGAAACAGTCCCATCAGGCTTAGTAGGTATGCCACCTGTGAAGGCCAGGACTTGGTTGTCAGAGGCAATTTGAGATGCACGCCGTGTGGAACATTTAGTGGAGATTATCCCCACTACAGCCCACTCTTGTTCCCCAGCTATGGCAACCGCAAGGAACCAGAAATCAAATCAGGAAAACAGGAAATACATTGAAAAATTAAATAAACTGTTATATTCTCATCAAAGGAAGTATTCAACATAATGAAGGGTTTGAAAGGTAAAAGATTGTGCCATAAAGTAGTGAGAGGAGAACAAATTTCAATGCATCATTTATGATCTAGAATGTGGTGCGCTGGAAGTAAATTCAATGGTAATTTATAATAGGAATTAAATAAGATAAGTAGATAATTAGAAATTTGGCCTGTCCCCTAAAACCCTCACTAATTTTTATAGATGCACCGTAGAAAGCATTCTTCTAGGGTGCATCACAACCTGGTATGGAAGTTGTCCTGTCCAAGACCGAAAGAAGCTGCAGAAGATCATGAACACGGTGCAGTACATCACACAAACCAATCTTCCGTCCGTGGACTCACTTTACACTGCATACTGTCGGAGCAGTGCTGCCGGGATAATCAAGGACACGACCCACCCAGCCAATACACTTTTCATCCCCCTTCCCTCCAGGAGAAGGCTCAGGAGCTTGAAGACTTGCACGGCCAGATTTGGGAACAGCTTCTTTCCAACTGTGATAAGACTGCTGAACGGATCCTGACCCGGATCTGGGCTGTACCCTCCAAATATCCGGACCTGCCTCTCGGTTTTTTTGCACTACCTTACTTTCCATTATTCTATTTTCTACTTATGATTTATAATTTAAATTTTTAATATTTAGTATCGATTTGTAATCCAGGGAGCAGGAAGCGCAGAATCAAATATCGCTGTGATGATTGTACGTTCTAGTATCAATTGTTTGGCAACAATAAGGTATAAAGTATAAGTACTTAAGAGGGGTGATTGGTAAGTTCGTGGCCTAAGGTAGAAGGAGTCAATTTTAGAAAACCTAGCACATTTATTTTTCAACATAGTCCCCTTCTACATGTACACACTTAGTCCAGCGGTCGTGGAGCATACGGATCCCTTCTTTGTAGGAGTGGTCCACAGCAGGGGTGATTGATAAGTTCGTGGCCTACGGTAGAAGGAGATGAGTTATTAACTTCAAACTTTCAGCATTATCACTCAAAGAGTTGAACTGCACGTGCATGTAACAAGAGCAACTTGGACCGCCAGGTGGTCCACAGCAGAGGTGATTGATAAGTTCGTGGCCTAAGGTAGAAGGAGATGAGTTATACAACTCTCATTACATGTGCATGCAGTTCAACTCCGAGTGAAAATGCAGAAAGTTTGAAGTTCATAACTGATTTTCTTCTACTTTAGGCCACGAACTTATCAATCATCCCTGCTGTAGACCACCTCTGGAGGTCCAAGAAACCGACTTCTACAAAGAAGGGATCCGTATGCTCTGCGACTGCTGGACTAAGTGTGTAAATGTAGGAAAAATAAATGTGCCTAGGTTTTTTAAAATTGACTCCTACCTTAGGCCACGAACTTATCAATCACCCCTCGTACCATGGGAGCTTAATAGAGCTGGGGGAAAGTTGGACAAATGGGACTAATTGGAATGTACCTTTAAAGACCAGAAACTGTTGCTCAGATTGTGTGCGTGCGTGCCTGTTGCTTTAATCTATAACTTTAGGAAGTGTTATATACATTTCCAGAATATTATCATGCCCATTTGCAGTATTTGCCCATTTTGTCTAAATATATACTATTTTCCATCATGAGAACACCAGAACATTTAAGAAACATCCTACCTGCAGTGGACTTCAACCTTTAGTCATTTCTTCTTTACATTATGTGCAGCACAACATAAAGTTATCCTGCGATATACAGTCACAAGTGGGGATCTGAACTTGGCTCTTCAACATGTAAGAGAGAAGATTATTGAAAAGCTGCAACATGAAGCTCTTCGGATTCTTCGGATAAAGAAAAGGTATATTCTGTAAAATAATGAACAAATGTGTAAATACATGGTATAAATTGGCATTTTTACAATTGAACAGTTGTGTGGCTGTAAAAAAGAATGCTTATTCCTTAAATCTGGTTCTAGATTCAGGGAGTGGATGGGATGAATTATGATCTTCACATTATGAATGTTTTTGCTGAGTAAAGGATAATGATTCAGATGTCAGAATGTCAGATCTGACATTCATTTAAATATAATTTTATATCAATTATCACAGAAACATTGAATTAGCACAGAAAACTCTCATTAGATGGAGGTATCGCGGCTGCTGATTATCAATGCAATACAGTATTAGAAACTAATGCGTCCTAAAGTGAGGCACATTTTATCCGAACAATATGTTGTGGTGATACTTCATGACTCAATTAGTCTGAATCAATACTTTTCTATTTACTAGATCCTGCTTCTCTGAACTCAGTTAAAATAATTATTCCACAATTGTAAGAACAACCCAAGCAGGCCCTAATATTGGAGTATCGTGATCAGTTTTGGACCCTATTCCTAAGAAAGAATTGTTAGCATTGAAGGGGTCCAGAGGAGATTCAGCAGAATTATCCCAGGAATGAAGGAGTTAATGTATGAGGAGCTTTCGATAGCTCAGCACCTGTACTCAATAGAGTTTAGAAAAACAAGCGGGGGGGGGGGGCACTCTCATTGAAATCTATCTACTATTAAAATGCCTAGAAAGAATGGATGTTCAGAGGGTGTTTCTTATAGAGGGGAGTGTAGGACCAGAGGACACAGCCCCAAAATAAAAGAACACCTCATTAGAATAGAGATGAGGATGAATTTTATTAGCCTGAAGGTGGTGAATCTGTGGAATCCATTGCCACAGATGGCTGTGGAAGCCAAGTATTTGGGTATATTTAAAATAGAAGTTGATAGCTTCTTGACTAGTAAGGGTGTCAAAGGCTACAGGAGAAGGCAGCTGAATGGGGTTGAGGGAGATAGTAAGCCAGCCATGATAGAATGGCAGAGCAGATTTGATGGGCTGAAAGGCCTAATTCTGCTCCTGAGTCTTATAAGAGTTAAGTATGCCCTATACTAATACCGTAATATTGATTTTATTTTCAGCGGGGAATTATAAACAGAAGAAGCACAGAACAGAGAAAGATTTTCATCTTAGTGAAATTTATAATGCATAATATAATGATTGATACCTCAAGTGGAATGATAGTGTATAATATTCATTATTCTAAAATAAAAGAACTTAACAGTAAGTTTATTTAAATCCTGTTCCTATTACGGCCTATGCCTTTATTCTTTTTTTTCCTATTATACAGTATGTGTAGAAATTGTGCCATAATAGATGGGTTGATACTTCGATCTTATATGCAACTGATTAAAATGTTATATCATAATTTAACTAAACTTAGAGCCGAAATATTTGAAGGCTGCTCCAAAATGTTTCAGCGCAGGTACCCAGAAAGACAAGGACAAGCTATAATTGCAATTAAATTATAGGTTCCTCCTAAATGCAACTTACCTGCCATTTGCATTTATGCCTGGATTTAATAAATTTTCTGGGATAAAACAATACAAATCTAAAGAATTATTACTTTATTCAGCAATATTGAGAAATATTTAAAGAATTCTTCTGGCGATTTCATTGATCCTACTGGAGTTGGAGCATTTTAAATTTCAAGGTCTAACTAAAAGCTTCTAGGCAATTTGTACCTTGAAAGTTATTTCCCATAATATTGTCATACCTATTCATAAAGTCAACAATTCCAATGATTGGTTTGCATTTGATTCATTGCATTGAAACATTTCTTTGAAATCACACTCTGAGTTTTAGCTGCTGACAGTTCATACAGTATATTGTATATGCTCAGAAATTGTATAATTCACTCTGTGCTCTGAGTACTGCTGGAACATGATCATATAATAGATAAAAAATAAATTATTGTGACTTAGTAGAATAATAAATGGAACATTTTGTACTAGCAAAATTGGAGCGGATTGTATATAGCTGATATTACATTTTTTATGCTTAAAGGTTCTAAAGAAAAATTGCCAATGATTGTTTCAACATTTTTGGATTCAATACCTAAACTAATTATAGTTGATGATGGCCTAAATGAAAACAAAACAGGTTTATTTGCTTCAATATCAACATTCTTCTGTATCATGATTTACAAAAGTATTTCACTTCTCTAGAATTCAAAGAGTATGCTTCAGGTACTTGGAAGACAGTGTCAATGTTAATACATGGATTGGAGTGGTGGCACAGGGCAGACAAATCAGAAAAAAAATCAATTACATGATTAATTTTGTACTGACCACAGTAAGTAACAATGGTATAATATTGGTGGCTTTTAAACATTTCTACTTTTGCTTCTCTCACACACTCTTATGTAAAAAAATATAAAATTATAATGACTGTATTACAAGATAAATTAAAATTGGAATAAAGATTTTTAAAAGTACTTGTGCATTTAAATAAAGTTGTGTAATTTTGTTCCTTGCTTCATTGCACAACTTGCTTATCTTGATAACTGGGAGTATCTGTTCTGTCCTCATACCTGATTCTGATTCTTCCATTGTTTTCTCATCTTTTGCTCACTTTTATTTCTCATTGCTCTTGCCTTTGCTTTCTTTCTCTCTCCATTTCAATTTCTGCCTCTGTTGCTTGTTCTAAGTCTGTTCACTTTTCTAGGAGATATGGCTGACAGGAGATGGTGTGACAAAAAATTAGATTGTGATTGCTGCACACTGCATTAAGAATACATCTGCTTCTCTAGTATCCTTCTGTAAGGACTTCAGACACCTTTACTTAGACATACCAACGTGGAAAGCTGCTAGTGAGTGAGTGGAGATTTGAGGCTTTGACTCGAGAGATTCTGGCAGTTTTGGCAGTGCAATCAAGTCAATCAAGATTTGAATAGTTCAGCAGAAAGCAGTTAACTAGACAATAAGATTTGAATAGCTCAGACTCAGCAGAAAGCAGCTGATTGGGCAATCGAGGTCAGGTGACCAAACATTTTGAACAGCTCAAACAAATAAATAGAGGGGTAGCTCAAGCAGAGCAGCCAGTGAGTGAGCGGGCCAGTGAAGGAGTGGAGCTTTGAGACTGACTCAAGAGGTTTCGATGAGAAGAGGCAGAGGATGAGCCTGTTCCCAGTTAGTCTTTACAATGCCTCCTGAGACGGTGATGTTCCTCTCATGTGAGATGTGGCAGTCTTTGGGTAACCCCCATCTCCCACAGAGTCACATCTGCCAGAAGTGCATGCGGCTGGGTGATCTGAAAGACCATGTAAGGAATCTGGAGCAGCAACTGGGTGACCTTCGACTCGTAAGGGAGAATGAAGCAGTCATAGATGAGAGCTACAGGGAGGTAGTCACACCTAGGCTGCCAGAAGCAGGTTGATGGGTGACAGTCAGAGGGGGGAAAGTGAAGGTGAGTAGACAGGTAGTGCAGAGCACCCCTGTAGCCATTCCCCTGAATAATAAGTTTACCATCCTGGACACTGTTGGCAAGGACGAATGACCAGGTGTGAGCGATGGTGGCAGGGCTTCTGGCACTGAGTCTGACCCTGCGGTGAAGAAGGGTGGGACGGAGAAGAGGTGAGCTGTCGTCATTGGAGACTCTATAGTCAGGGGAGCAGACAGGAGATCTTGTGGACGTGAGAAGGACACCCACATGGTTTGTTGCCACCTGGGCGCCAGGGTCTGGGATGTCTCTGACCGGGTGCACGACATCCTGGTACAAGAGGGAAAGCAACCAGAATTCGTGATACATGTTGGCACCAATGACATAGGCAGGAAGAGGGATGAGGTCCTGAAGTGTGAGTTTTGGGAACTAGGCAGAAGGCTGAAGAACAGGACCTCAAGGGTGGCGTTCTCAGGATTGCTGCCAGTGCTATGTGATGGTAAGAATATAAGGAGATGGCAGTTGAATGCGTGGCTGAGGAGTTGGTGCAGGGGGCAGGGTTTTAGATTTTTAGATCATTGGGATCTCTTCTGGGGAAGGTGGGACCTGTACAGATTGGATGGGTTGCACCTGAACTCGAGGGGGAGCAATATCCTTGCAGGTAGGTTTGCTAGCATGGTTTGGGAGGGTTTAAACTAATTTGCAAGGGGGATGGGATCTGGAGCGATAGAGCAGTGAAAGAAGTGCATGGAGTAAAGCCAGATCTAACACATAGAGAGGCTTTGAGGGAAGAGAAGCAGAATAAATGGTGTAAAGGTAGTAAGGTAGAAGGGCTGAAGTGTGTGTAACTCAATGCAAGAAGCATCAGAAACAAAGGTGATGAACTGAGAGCTTGGATACATACATGGAATTATGATGTAGTGGCCATTACAGAGACTTGGCTGGCACCAGGACAGGATTGAATTCTCAATATTCCTGGATTTCAGTGCTTTAAAAGGGATGGGGGGGGAGGGGAGAAGGGGTGGCATTACTGGTCAGGGATACTATTACAGCTACAGAAAGGGTGGGTAATGTAGCAGGATCCTCTTTTGAGTCAGTATGGGTGGAAGTCAGGAACAGGAAGGGAGCAGTTACTCTACTGGGAGTATTCTATAGACCCCCTGATAGGAACAGAGATACCGAGGAGCAGATTGGGAGGCAGATTTTGGAAAGGTGCAAAAATAACAGGGTTGTTATTACTTCCCTAATATTGATTGGCACCTGATTAGTTCCAAGGGTTTGGACGGGGCGGAGTTTAAGTGTGCCCAGGACAGATTCCTGTCACAGTATGTTGACAGGCCGACTAGGGGAAATGCAATACTAGATCGAGTATTAGGTAACAAACCAGGTCAGGTCACAGATTTCTCAGTGGGTGAGCATCTGGGGGACAGTGACCACCACTCCCTGGCCTTCAGCATTATTATGGAAAAGGATAGAATCAGAGAGGACAGGAAAATTTTTAATTGGGGAAGGGCAAATTATGAGGCTATAAGGCTAGAACTTGCAGGTGTGAATTGGGATGATGTTTTTGCAGGGAAATGTACTATGGACATGTGGTCGATGTTTAGAGATCTCTTGCAGGATGTTAAGGATAAATTTGTCCCAGTGAGGAAGATAAAGAATGGTAGAGATAATGGTGGGAAGATGTGCCTGGAGGCTGTGGAAGTGAGAAAGGTCCTCAATGAATACTTCTCTTCAGTATTCACCGATGAGAGGGAACTTGATGACAATGAGGACGATATGAGTGAGATTAATGTTCTGGAGCATGTTGATATTAAGGGAGAGGAGGTGTTGGAGTTATTAAAATACATTAGTCCCTGGGGCTTGACGGAATATTCCCCAGGCTGCTCCACGAGGCAAGGGAAGAGATTGCTGAGCCTCTGGCTAGGATCTTTATGTCCTTGTTTTTTACCGGGATGGTACCGGAGGATTGGAGGGAGGCGAATGTTTTCCCTTGTTCAAAAAAGGTAGTAGGGATAGTCCGGGTAATTATAGACCAGCGAGCCTTACATCTGTGGTGGGGAAGCTGTTGGAAAAGATTCTTAGAGATAGGATCTATGGGCATTTAAAGAATCATGGTCTGATCAGGGACACACAGCATGGCTTTGTGAAGGGCAGATTGTGTCCAACAAGCCTGATAGAGTTCTCTGAGGAGGTGATTAGGCATATAGATGAGGGTAGTGCAGTGGATGTGATCTATATGGATTTTAGTAAGGTATTTGACAAGGTTCCACATGGTAGGCTTATTCAGAAAGTCAGAAGGCATGGGATCCAGGGAAGTTTGTCCAGGTGGATTCAGAATTGGCTTGCCTGCAGAGGGCAGAGGGTCGTGGTGGAGGGAGTACATTTAGATTGGAGGTTTGTGACTAGTGGTGTCCCACAAGGATCGGTTCTGGGACCTCTACTTTTTGTGATTTTTATTAACGACCTGAATGTGGGCAAGTTTGGTGACGACACAAAGGTTGGTGGTGTTGTAGATAGTGTAGGGGATTGTCGAAGACAGTAGAGAGACATTGATAGGATGCAGAGGTGGGCTGAGAAGTGGCAGATGGAGTTCAACCCAGAGAAGCGTGAGATGGTACACTTTGGAAGGACAAACTCCAAGGCAGAATACAAAGTAAATGGCAAGATACTTGGTAGTGTGGAGGAGCAGAGGGATCTGGGGGTACTTGTCCACAGATCCCTGAAAGTTGCCTCACAGGTAGATAAGGTAGTTAAGAAAGTTTATGGGGTGTTAGCTTTCATAAGTCAAGGGATAGAGTTTAAGAGTCATAGGGTAATGATGCAGCTCTATAAAACTCTGGTTAGGCCACACTTGGAGTACTGTGTCCAGTTCTGGTTCCCTCACTATAGGAAGGATGTGGAAGCATTGGAAAGGGTACAGAGGAGATTTACCAGGATGCTGCCTGGTTTAGAGAGTATGGATTATGATCAGAGATTCAGGGAGCTAGGGCTTTACTTTTTGGAGAGGAGGAGGATGAGAGGAGACATGATAGAGGTGTACAAGATATTAAGAGGAATAGATAAAGTGGATAGCCAGCACCTCTTCCCCAGGGCACCACTGCTCAATACAAGGGGACATGGCTTTAGGGTAAGGGGTGGGATGTTCAAAAGGGATATTAGAGGAAGGTTTTTTACTCAGAGTGGTTGGTGCGTGGAATGCACTGCCTGAGTCAGTGGTGGAGGCAGATACACTAGTGAAGTTTAAGAGACTACTAGACAGGTATATGGAAGAATTTAAGGTGGGGGGTTATATAGGAGGCAGGCTTTGAGGGTCGGCACAACAATGTGGGCCGAAGGGCCTGTACTGTTCTGTACCGTTCTATGTAACCAGAAATACATTGATGTGATTGATTCTAAATTGTCTCAGCAATCCATTCACTTGTGCCAGATTGATATGTACAAATACAATAAGAATGAAACAGGATAGACCATCCAGCATGGGCTAAGGCACAAAATTCAGATACAGCAAGGCCCCACAGTCCAGCAACATGTATAAATTAGGTGAAATGTCAGGAAGACTAGTTAGTTAAAACAATGTGCTGGACTTGGTTTATTCTCTTTTTTTCAGCAGGAAAGATCAATCAGAGATGGATTTATTGGAGATTTATTGGTAGGAGATGGTGGACTTGGAGCTCTTAGCAGAGGAAATTTACAAGGATGTTGCCTGGAGAATGCCTTATGAGAATAGGTTAAGTGAATTTGGCCTTCTCCCTGGAGAGGCGGAGGATGAAAAGTGACCTGATAGAGGTATATAAGATGATGAGAGGCATTGATCATGTGGATAAGCAGAGGCTTTTTCCCAGGGCTGAAATGGCTAACATGTGAAGGCACAGTTTTAAGGTGCTTGGAAGTAGGTACAGAAAGGACGTCAGGCGTAAGTTTTTTTTTTATGCAGAATGGTGAGTGCGTGGAATGAGTTGCCAGCGATGGCGGTGGAGGCAGATACAATAGAGTCTTTTAAGAGATTCTTGGATAGGTACATAGAGCTTAGAAAAATAGAGGTCTATGGGTAACCCTAGGTCAGGGGTCCCCAACCTTTTTTGCACTGCTGACCGGGGGGGAGGGGGGGTGCCAACGAACAAGAGTAGCAGTCAAATGCGTTGTTTACCCATAAGACTACAATGACCATGAAGCCTTGCGCGGGCACCACTGCACATGCGCTTCGTGACCCGCCGATCCCCTCCCTCAAGCAAGTCCTTCTTGGTGATTCTGTTCGTGGGGGTGGGTGTTAATAACTACCGGAATATACTCAATTTTGTTTCTAAAAAGGTTTATCTAACAAATTTAGTTGTTGTTGCAACACCACTCAACCAGCTGATCTATCTCACATCTGTACGCCTCCCCGTCAATATCTGAGATTCTGCCAACAATGGTTGTGTCTATAAATGGTGTTGAGCTGTGCCATTGGATGTAGAGAGAGTAGAGTGGTGGTCTAAACACGCATCCTTGAGGTGCACTGGTGTTGATTGTCAGCGAGGCGATGTTATTTCTGATCTGTACTGACTGCGGTCTCCCACTGAGGAAGATAATGAGTCAGTTGCATAGGGAATTTAGAGGCCCAGACTTTGGAGCTTGTTTGGTCAGAACTGAGAGTATAATTGTGTTGAGCATTGAGATGTATTGAACAAAAAATGACCTGACATGGGTATTACTATTGTTCAGGTTGTTCAAGGGATGGTGTTCAACAGGAGAGCCAGTGAGATTGCATCTGTTGTAGGTCTATTGTGATGATAGGCAAATTGCAGCAGGTCCAGATCCTTGCTTAGGCATGAGCTGACTCTGGCCATGATCAGCTTCTTGATATATGTCACCATATATCACAGAAGTTTTGTTTTCTTGTAGGCATTTACAATAGAACAAAAGTATGATAGAATTAAAACTACATACAAAGACTGGCAAACAGCCAAGGTGCAAGAGAAGACACAATGCAAATTAAATAAATGAACAAACAAATAAATGGATAGATAAAACTGAGAGCATGAGTTGTAGAGTCCTTGAAAATGAGTCCATAGGTTGTGGAATCATTTCAGTTGGTGCTGGTGTATTTACAAAAGCACTCACTTTCTCTGAGTTGGCTGTAGACCTGTGTTGGTTCAGTAACTCAGGATTTTCACAGGAATTGGCACTTTGCTATTTCTTATCGTTGCAATCCGGACATGACCTCTCCAGGAATGTCAGTTGTTTGTTTTTTAAAAGCCTAAACCAGTAATTAACAACATACTCCAGCTCCTGAAATTTCCAAAAATTATGAAGTTATAGCTCCCTGGCATGGAAACAGGCCTTTCAGCCCAACTCATTTATGTTGGCTTATGTGTCTATGTATGCTCCTATCCATGTGCCTATACAAACAAACCCTTTGAAATGCTATGATTGCACCTGCCTCTACCACCTCCATATATCTACCACCTTCTGTAAGCAAAAGAACATGCCTCTTAGCTCTCCTTTCAATTGTGGAAGTGTCGGGTTTCGGCAGTGCAGACCAATGAATACTTTTTCACCAGGGTTTGAGGGAGCACAAAGGGAACAGTCTTTCAAAAACAGAAGGCAGGCATGGATCCGAAATGACAGGCCGAGGTCTTACCAGCAAGGGCAGTCAGGCGAGGGCAGACAATCTAGAGCGCACAGGCAAAAATCAGGTACAGGAACAGGCAAATTCCAAAACACAGAATCAAGTAAAATCAGCTGGCAGAAGTCACAATGACAGGTTAGAACGACACAGGTCAGAACCTGAGACAAACTGGCAGAGAATCTGTCTGTCTGTATCTTGTTTTACGGCGGTTGGCATCCAGCTTAATGGTGCATTACCACCACCCTCTGCTCCAGAATGTGCGCTATACAGACATTCTAAATCCCTTCACCCAATCACTCTCTCTCTCACATCATCCATCTATCTATCTATCTATCTATCACCCTCCCATCTTTGACCATCCTGGTATCCTATTCCTGTTTATTCGTCATATTCTATAAAAAACCCCTGTACCCCTTAAAAACGCTAAAAATACCCGGACTTGTGCTCTCTCACCCATGCCCAGCGACCCTTTTAATGTGAATTCCTGCATCCCCAACTCCCTTAATTTATTTCTCATCTCTCTCTGTATCCCATACTTCCTGCAACTCAGAACTACATGTTCTACTGACTCCTCTTCCTGACATTCTTCACACAATCCTGTCTGGTGTTTCCCTATCATTTTCTATGTTTTGTTTAATGCACAATGCCCCAGCCTTAACCTAGTCCACCCAATTTCCTCTCTTCTGTTTCCATTACCTACTCTAGTAACTACAACACTCTTTTGTATTTGATATAAATGCCTCCCTTTCCCCTCCCTGTCCCATATTTCTTGCCACATTCGGTTGACTTTTTCCCAGATTACACACTTAACCTCTGCTTTACTGATACTAATGTGCATTTCCACATTTTCTTTCTTTAACGCCCTCTTTGCCAACTCATCCACCCTCTCATTCCCCTTCACCCCTACATGTGCTGGAACCCATAGAAATTTTACCTGACCTCCCTGATTTGCAATTCTTGTAACTAACTGAAGGACTTCATAAAGTACATCTTGCCGACTGTTTGTGTGAAAAGATCTTAAACTTGCTAGAACTAAGGATGAATCTGAACATATCAATACTTTGGCTTGTCTGGCTTTCTGCACCCATTGCAACGCAACCAACATTGCCAGCATCTCCACTGTAAACTCCCTTAACTTATTAGATGTTCTTCTGCTGATTCCAATTTCTTTTGCTGGTATTACCACCCCAAACCCTGTCACTCCTGTTTCAGGTTCCTTCGCACCATCTGTATAAATGTGAATATAATCACTATACTTTTCCATCACATGACAGTTAAATGCATTTACCAAATTTTTTTTATATCTTTCTTTCCTTTTTACCTCTAACAAATGCCAGTCTATGTCAGGCCATACAAGCTTCCATGGAGCTACACCCGGATAAACTACTGAAGGACTTATCCTCAGATCAAATACTCCACATTCTTTCGCAATATCATTCCCTACCTGACTAAAGGTATCCCTCTGAAACCTCCCATTTTCCCAGCACTCCTGCAACACTCCTTTAGTAGGGTGAGAATCATTGTGCCCCTGCAAGTTAGCCCAGTAGTTTGCCATCAGTTGCATCCTTCTTAGTTCCAAAGGCATTATTTCCATTTCTACCTGTAGGGCTGACACTGGTGACGTTTTAAAAGCCCCACTGCACACTCTCAAGGCCTGAGCCTGAATCACATCCAGTTTCCTTATAAGAGACCTAGCTGCTGATCCATATACTATATTTCCATAATCCAATACAGATCTCACTAAAGCCACATACATTCTCTTCAAAGCTGAACAACTTGCTCCCCATTCCCTACCAGTCAAACATCTCATCACATTTATTACTTCTTTACATTTCTCCTCAACTTTCCTGATATGGTCTGCCTATGTTAATCGTGAATCAAATATAACTCCCAGAAATTTAAATGATGCAACCCTTTCTAATTCAACCCCATACATCCTTAACTTCTTCCCTACCTCAACCCTTTTCCTGGTAAAAAATACAGTTCGAGTTTTATCTACTGAAAATCTACATCCCCAATCATAACCCCACTCCACCACTTCATCAATTGCTTCTTGTAGTTTCCTGATTATATGGTCCATGTTCCTGCCTCTTTTCCACAAGGCCCCATCATCCGCAAACAGTGACCTACCTATATCCACTGGTACCTTTGTGAAGACATCATTGATCATAATGATGAAAAGTAACAGGCTAATCACACTACCTTGAGGTGTGCCATTTTCCACTATGTACTGTTTTGATAATTCTGATCCAATCCGAACTTGAATTTTTCTACCAAACAAAAAATCTTTAATCCAATTAAAAACTCTCCCACCAACCCCCATCTTGTGCAGTTTAATTAATAATCCTTCCTTCCACATCATATCATAGGCTTTTTCAATGTCAAAGAACACTGCCACTACTGACTCTCTATTTGCCTGGGCCTTCCTTATTTCAGTCTCTAACATAATCACTGAGTCCATGGAATTCCTTCCCTTTCTAAAACCACTCTGATAACTTGCCAGCATTCCCCTTTTCTCAAGCTCATATGATAACCTTTCTGTTATCATCCTTTCCATTATCTTACATATACTTGATGTTAATACAATTGGTCTGTAGCTAGTGGGTTTTGACAGATCCTTGCCAGGTTTCCTTATTGGAATTACTACTGCTTCTTTCCATGCACTTGGTAATCTTCCCTCCTCCCACACTCTGTTATAAAAATGCAACAACTTCAAGAGCGCTCCTTCTCCTAGATCTTTTAGCATCACAGAGCATATCAGATCTTTCCCTGGGGAGGTTGGTCTCGATCTCTTTATTGCTCTCACCATTTCTGCTAATGTAAATGGATCATCAATTATATCATCTGTTCCTTCCCTCCTGCTTAACACACCTAGAGTTGGCTCATTATTCTTTCCCTTCTTCTCCCTTCTTCAGACAAACTTTCTGAACTGTGTATCAGTACAAATGACTTGGCCATGACCTCAGCCTTATCCCTACTGGAGACTGCAGTTTCCTCCTCAGATATCATTACTGGATATTCCCATTCCCTTCTATCTCCTCCCATCCTCTTAATCATTCCCCATATCTCTCCCACAGGTCTGGCAGAGAATGCTAGTTAAGGCGGGGTTGAAATGGACAGGGTAGTGAGTGAAAATTAGACACAGGTGGGTGAAAATTAGGAGACAAGCAGGTAATTGGAGGAAGTCCAAAAAAGGAAAGGGGCTGGGCCAGAACCCACATGGTCAGGTGAAAGAAAACAGAAATTAAAGACGGTCATGATGTGGACTAGGTTAAGGCTGGGGCATTGTGAATTAAACAAAACATTGAAAATGATAGGGAAACACCAGACAGGATTGTGCAAGGAATGTCAGGAAGAGGAGTCAGTAGAACATGTGGTTTTGTGTTGCAGGAAGTATGGGATACAGAGAGAGATGATGAGAAATAAATTAAGGGAGTTGGGGATGCAGGAATTCACATTAAAAGGGTTGCTGGGCATGGGTGAGAGAGCACAAGTCCGGGTATTTTTAGCGTTTTTAAGGGGTACAGGGGTTTTTTATAGAATATGACGAATAAACAGGAATAGGATACTAGGATGGTCAAAGATGGGAGGGTGAAGTGTAGGGGTGTGTGTGTGTGATATATGACGTATGTCTAGTGCACATTCCGGAGCAGAGGGTGGCGGTAATGCACCATTAAGCTGGATGCCAACTGCTGTAAAACAAGATACAGACAGATGGACTGTCATGATCCAGAGCTACCAGCAGAGGCCCTGCGACCCAGTGTTCAGGCTGGATCCTTAACAAAGTGCCAGGACAGGCTGGGAAGTTGCTGGTGCTGTTGAAACTCCATCAGTTGTGCATGCAGCCTTTGTACGTGCCACTAGTGAGGAAAATGCCTGACCCTGCATCCACCTCTAGCTGCTGGTATGTGAAGGAAAGGTCAATGTATTTTATTGAAGAGCCCTTCACATGCCAATGTAAAAAGTAATTCATCTGCACTGGGGAATGGATATGCTTCAGATTTTGTTCAGTTTAGTTTGGTCTTTTCCAACCAGTTCTAGCCTTATTATACAAAGCTGTCCCTCTTCTTTATCACTAGGGACATGCTCCAACAGCTGTCTCCACAATACACTCTCAGTCTCTCCCTCTACAGGCCTTCTGTTAAGAGGTGAGCAAGTGAGTATGCAAGGGACATGCCTTAAGCATCCAATCAATTCACCAGCCAACCAATTTGATTTTCAGATTTTATTTCACAAAAATAGACTTTATATTTCTTGTTTCCCTCTGCCAAGTACTCTTCTAAACTGCACATCTTCTAAGTTGTCCCAGTATTTCCAGAGTACAAGACACTTCTCCTATTCCTTTTGTGATCCTACTCTGCAAGGCCTCTCTCCTGGTGCAGCTAGTATCTGTGCTATTATTATCAAAACAGTGCTGTTATTGTAGCGCAGAAAGACCAATGTCTGTTACTTCCAAAAACTGAGGTCAATCCAGTAATGATTCTTTGAAATTGTACAGCATTATTTTCTTAATTCAATATACAATACATCCTTTACATTCTTGGCCTACTAATGCAAGCTGAAAAAGTCAACCATATTTAGTTGATGGTTCCTACTATCAGTTTCATTTCCCAACATGGTTCCTAATTTTGGTTTCTATTCTTAACTATTAATATTTGTTACACCAAAACATCAAACAAAAATAAATCTTCTGCAAATATCTGTAAAAATTCATTTTTCATTCATAGGATCATTTATTACCACCCCTTAATTTCTTTTTGAATCGGTATTTTCATGATTTTGACCCAATGAAGAAATGATAATGTACAGTAAAACTCCTTTAATCGACCTCCTTTGTGATTTTTGTTGCAACTTAACAGACGTTAGGAACTATCAGAAACTATAACATTTACTTTTATTTCATAAGGTGATGCACAGTAACATTTCAATGAACCCAATAAGCTAAAGAGAGCAAGGTCAGTAAAAACAATTAAGTTTGAAGGCAGTGCAGCCAACAAGACCATGTGAGGTTAAAGGGAGTGTGGGATCCAGGAATCCATTGTGTGTCTGGGCGTGAGAGATCCACGAATCTGGAGTGTAGGAAGAAACCTTGGGGTCCTGGTGATTGGAGGAGAATGCAAGGACCCAGGCCATAGTAACTAGATCAAAAGCTGGGAAATAAGGTCCAGCAGTGAAACTGCAAACTCCAGCACTGGGATCTTGGGAAGGTCAGATAAAATATTGTCAGAGTTTTGCACTGGTTGCAATTCAGAATGGCATGTAACATGAAGAGATAAAGGTTCTAAAGTTGCACCCATTAACTTTGCTTCACTGAGTGGCGATGGGCACAGATATGCTGGGTGCTGCTGGAAAAGCCTGGGTGAGATGCTGCTGTCCATTTTTGTTCACATGTCTCTACCACTTGCTAGATGGGAGACAGGACTACTTTTTTTGAGGACTAATAAATGAAGCCGAACAGAGTACAATTAAAAGGGAACATTCCATTCTGATATTATTAAGGGGGAAGTTCTTTTATTGGGAAACTGAAGTTGGCCCAGCTTCTGTCTAGATCATGAGGAATTCCAGTGGCAAGGCCTGGGAGTGTGATAATTGGTAATGATATGTGTGACCATCTTCTTTAGTGCCTGGTATGAGTGTGTCTTCCCCTTGATTCCCATTAACTTTTTTTCATTAGGGCTGCTTGATAACATTTTCAACATTTGCTGCCTTGTTGAGGTTCATAGCATTTTCAAAATCAGCTCATCTATCCCATAATTTCACTTGATGTGAATCAAATTGACCATAGACTGGCTTCACTGATGGTATACCTTGAGGATGAGGAGAAGGTTTATTCACTCAATATTTTTTGACAAAAATAATCCTGCATTCATGTTTTAGTTTCTGCAACCATTGAGAATGGAGATGTTCATGAAAAGTTTTCCAAAGTTCAAAGTTCAAAGTTCGAAGTAAGTTTATTATCAAAGTACATATGTCACTATAGACAACCCTGAGATTCATTTACTTGCGGGTATACTCAACATATCCATAATAGAATAATAACCATAATAAGATCAATGAAAGACCACATCAACTTGGGCATTCGCCAATGTGCAAAAGACAACCAAGTGCAAATACAAAAAGAAAGAAATAATAATAATAGTAATAATAATAATAATAAATAAATAAAGAATAAATATCGGGAACATGAGATGCAAAGCCCTTGAAAGTGAGTCCATAGGTTGTGGGAACTTGAATATGGCATTGTAGCTGTGCTTAGCCACATAGTCATAAGTGTAAAGTGAATACAGCAGGGGCAAAGCACACAGCTTTGTGGTGCACCTGTACTGATGGAGACTGTGGGGGAAATGTTGTAAATCCGGCTAGGGTCTGCAAGTGAGAAAATCAAGGATCCAATTGCAAAAAAGGATCAGGTGACAGTATTTAAAGTCATGAAAGGTATGCTAAGGAAAGTGTTCCAATTGATGAAGTGGTTAAAAAGTAAAGAATAAAGTTTTCACAACACAATATGTAACTAGGTTGCGGAATGCACTGTCAGTGTTAGTACAAAAGTCTGATTCAATTATTGCATTGAAAAGGAAATTGGATTATCTACCTGGAAATAAATTGCAGGGCTGTGAGAAAGGACAGGGGAGGAGAGCTTTCTAGAATCAAGGACTGTATTGTTTCCTTCCATTCCACAGCCATTCTGTGATTGCTACCCTTATATTACTATTAGGTGGCTTCACCTCCTTCTATCAGCCCTTTCTAAATGTCAAGGAATCTTCAAAGTCACAAATTCGTAACGTAATTATATCGAGATTCTATGCACTATTCAGACTTCAAATCTTAAAAGTGTATTCCAGAATGTCAGCTAAAAATAGCATTTTTTTAAGAATACAATACACCCGTACTGATATATCGGTGAACCTTCAAAACAGGAACTGCATAACAATATCATGTTACTTAAACACTTGTAATACCTGTTTTCTGTTGCCAGTTAACCACATTTACGTGATGGTTTAAAAAAAAGCACAACTCACAATTATGACATGGAATTCTATGATCATATTTTCAGTTTCTATTATTTGAAAAGAAGGTAAGTATTCTTTTCAAACTTTGGTTTCATTCTTAGACAATGTGGGCACTTTGAATTAGGGTGAAACTGCTACAAACATAATAGGTTGAATTAAATACTTTTGGCAGTGATCAAAATCAGTAAATCAGATATCAGAGATCAAAAACCCACTCTTTGCTTAGCAGAGGGAGGTACAGTGTAAGGGATGGGAAGAGAAGCTCTGCTTCTAATTACTAGAAAGGAGGTGCCAATCAAAAGTAAAGTGATAAGCTTAATTAAAAACAGCTGTACATTCTCAAATAATTTTTGAGTGTTCAGGGGTTCAGTATCCATTTAGAAATTGGATGGCACAGGGAAGAAAGCTGTTCCTGAATCACTGAATGTGTGCCTTCAATCTTCTGTACCTCCCACCTGATGGTAACAATAAAAAGAGGGCATGTTCTGGGTGGTGGGGATCCTCAATGATAGACATCACTTTCCTGAGGCACCATTTCTTGAAGATGACTTGGATATTGCAGAAGCTAGTACCCATGACGGAGCTGACTGAATTTACAACTTTCTGTGGCTTACTTCAGTCCTGTGCAGTAGCCCCCTTCCAAACCAAACAGCGATGCAGCCATTCAGAATGTTCTTCATGGTACAATGGCTTTTCATGGTTTGCAGGCTGTTAAAAGGATGTTCTACTGCAGGGCCTCAGGATACATACTCTGAGACCTGGTTGCTATTTGTGTCTCACTTAACATTGCCAGAAGAAGAAGATGCGTTGGGGAAGGTACTGGGGTGGGGTGTGATGGGGTGTCTGCTCAAATAGTCTTCCATGACCTGAATACATTTGTGGAATGGTGAGTGGGGGTTTAAGCTGAATCCAGGATGAGTTTGGTCAATGGCTTGTAATAACGCAGATGAGAGAAATCAGCCAATAGCATGCGACCATGCAAAATATAAATTTGGAGCTGCCACAATTTCCTAGGCCCTTCAATTCTGCCTTCCATTCAACTATATGTGGTTGATCTGATTGTGATCACTATGCATTCTTGTTCACCTGAGTGCCTTAAAAATTTGCAGATAATCTACTTCCACCATCTTTTGAGAAAAAGAGTTCCAACGGCTCCCCACTGTCCATGAGAAAAATTGCACCTCATCTGCCTTAAATAAGTGAGCTTTATTTTCAAACTGTGGTGCCCAGGCCTATGTTCTCCCACAGCTGAATACTGGTTAGAGAGGAAGATTCTTTCAAGTCACCTGATCCTTTTTGTTGATCCTTGTGTGCCACACAGTCCATCTTTGCTTGTATTCACCTCCTGAAATAGGATACGGGTGAAACACCAAAACTTGCAGATGGAACACAATTAGCAGAAGTTGTTCCTCAAGCTCTAAATCACTGAGTTGAAGCTCCTCCAGCCTACAACAGTTTCTGCAGGATACAGAAAGTACTCTGGAGCTTCAACCAGGCACAAGTTATGCATCCATAGCTCTGAGGTGTGCTTCCATATTAGATCATCTCACAAAGCAGATTAAATGTCAGGATAGTGCTTCTCCTCACTCACTAACACCTGAGGTTTTCATACTCTTCAGAAGCAGTACTCTATAGAACTAGACTCAATACTGTTTGTATGAGCAGAATTTTCCTGTATTTATTCTATGGCTGATGTTGACTGTGTTTATTTTTGTGCTGCAGTTTGGTTGTGCTGTGGTATCCACTGAGGTGCAGTTTGTTATATGCTGCTTCGGTCTGCACGGTGTTAAAGGTTTGATTTGATCCTACCACTCTGTAGAAATCTTAGAGGCATGTAAGACAACCACGATCCTAACAAGTAAGCATAGAATCAAGAACTGAGCTCTGACACCTGTCGATATGAAACACAAAGATTGATCAAAATGTAAGTTCAACCTGCAATTTGAGAAAGAGAAGCTCAAGTCAAATATATCAGTATTACAGTGGAGTAAAAGGGAATCACAGCGGCATGGGAGAGAAGCTGGCCAAAGTTGACTGGAAGAGGACACTAGCAGGAATGAAGGCAAAGCAGCAAAGACTGGGGCTTCCGGGAGCAATACAAAAAGTGTGGGATGGATACATCGCAGAGAAGAAGTGTTCTAAAGGCAGGGTGTCAAAACCATGGCTGACAAGGGAAGTCATAGCCAACACAAATGCAAAGGAGAGGGCATGTGATAGATCTAAAATTAGTAGGAAGTTAGAGGATTGGGAGGCTTTAAAATATGAACAGAAGGCAACAAAAAAGTCATATGGGGGGAAAAGATGAAATATGAAGGTAAGCTAGCCAAAAATATCATATAGGATCCCAAAAGCTTTTTCAGATATATTAAGAGTAAAAGAGAGGTGAGAATAGATATGGGACAACTAGAAACTGATGCTGGAGAGGCAGTAATGGGGGACATGGAAATGGTGGACAAACTGAATAGGTATTTTGTATTTGTCTTTTCTATGGAAGACACTAGCAGTATGCCAGAAGTTGGAGAGTGTCAGAGGGCAGAAATGACTGAGGTTGGTATTACTAAGAGAAGGTCCTTAGAATCCTGAAAGGTCTGAAGGTACATATGTCACATTGGGCCAGATGGACTATACCCCAGGGTTCGGAAAGATGAAGCATTTATAATGGTCTTTCAAGAATCACTAGATCATAACATAGTTCCAGAAGATTGGAAAATTGCAAATGTCACTCCACTCTTCAAGAAGAGTGGGAGGCAGAAGAAAGGAAACTGTAGGCCATTTAGCCTGATCTCAGTGTTTAGGAAGATGTAGGAGTCAATTGCTAAGGATGAGGTTTTAGAGTACTCGGAGGCACATAGTAAAATAAGCCAAAGTCTTAAGGAAAAATCTTAACTGAGAAATTTGTTGAATTCTTTGGAAATAACACCAAAATTGTTGGAATCAAATCTGTTGGAATTCTTTGGAAATAACAGGCATGATTGATAAAGAAAAATCAATCAGTGGGTTTTCAGAAAGCCTTGAACAAAGTGCTGCACAAGAAGCTGATTAGCAAAACAAAAAACTGCATGGATAGAGCATTGGCAGATTGACAGGAGGCAAAAACTGGGAATAAAAGGAGCCCTTTCTGATTGGCTGTTGGTGACTAGTGGTGTTCTGCAGGGAGTTCTTTGTACATTATATGTCGAGGAATTTGGATGATGGAATTGATGCCTTTGTGGTGAAGTTTGCAGATGATACGAAGATAGTTTTAGAGGCAGGTAGCTTGACGAAGCAGGAAGACTGCAGAAAGACTTAGACTGATTAAGAGAATGGGCAAATAAGTGGCAAATTGAAAAATAGAAGGAATAAAGGCAGAAACTACTTTCTAAGCAGGGAGAAAATTAAAAAATATGAGGTGTAAAGGGACTTGGAAGTCCTCATGCATGATTCCCTAAAGTTTAACTTGCAGGTTGAATTGGTAGCGAGGAAGGCAAATGCAATATTAGCATTTATTTCTATAGGATTAGAATATAAAAACAAGGATGTAATGTTGAGGCTTTATAAGGCACTATTGAGGCCTCACTTGGAGTATTGTGAGCAGTTTTGGGTTCAAAAATTATTCCAGGAATAAAAGACTTATCACGTAAGACTCATTTGATAGCTCTGGGCCTGTACTCCTTGGAATTTAGAAGAATGAGGGTAGATCTTATTGAAATCTATTGAATGTTGAAAGGCCAAGACAAAGTGGATGTGGATGTGTTTACTATGATGAGTCTAGGACCGGGGGCACAACCATTTAGATATCGAGGATTTTCTTTACTTAGAGGGCGATGAGTCTATAAAACCTGTTGCCAGGTCATTGGGTCATTGGAGCAAAACAAAACTCACAGGATTATCATTATGTAATAAAAATTGGTGCTGAACAAGACAGAGATATTGGTCTCTCCACCCAATGCTTTGCCTTCTGTTGAGAGAAGGGAGTGTTTTTGTGCGGGGGGAATTTGCAAACTTAGAGTCGTGGGAGGGTGAGGAACAGCAAATAGCAAGTGATGAAGCAATTAAGTTCTGAGGCCAGAACTGGAAGAATTATAGGGTTCAGGGCTGGAGGAAATTATAGAGACCAGGAGAACTGAGCCATGATGGAGGAAAAAAAATTAAAAACAGGGATATAATCTTTAAAATTGTTTAAGTGAGACCCAGCAAAGCGGAATCCAAATGGGAGTTGGTGTGTGCAGGACATAGGCAGCAAAATCTTAGATGACTGAATATTCACAGAGAACAGAACAGGGGAAGCCAGGCAGAACTGCAGTGGCATATTCTAACACTGAGGTAAAAAAATGATCATGAATAACAGTTTCAGCAGCAGATGGGCTGAAACAGAACTAGTGTTAGGCTGTTGAAAAGGAATTTCACAGCTGCAATTGGTAACTTGGATGTTGGTCCTGTTGTTCAAACCTGCAATCTGTGAAATCACTTTGATTTATTTACTGAAATTGAACTTCTTTGTTACCTTAGATTTTTCTAGATGCTAGAGTTTTTTTTCACTTCCTTCTCTAGCTGAAATAGATTATATATTTATACATAACACTTTTACGTGACAGTGACAGTTGCTTTGTTCATAAAAGTCAAGCAGAACAGGTCTTCTTACATTCCATACAATGTCATATTCTTGATATTTTCAGTTTAATTTGTGTCATGCTTATCAGAAGTGAGATTATCGTGATCAGAATATTTTGAAATATGGTGTTTTCTCCTTGCTTACATGTTAATTTAAATGTGTTTTTATGAAAATCAGAAGAATGCAAATGGTGGAAATCTGAGTTAAAATATACTGGAGACACTCAGCAGATAAGGCAATGTGGAGACACAAAGCTAAAAGTTTCAGGTCAAAGATCCTTTGTCAGAACTGTGAAGGAGAACAAACAAGTTAGTATTAAGTGAAGGGAAGGTGAGGGAGAGATAGAAAGGAAAGAAGGATTTTGAATTTGAAATTAATGGACTTTATTTCTTACATGCTTCACATACATGAGGAGTAAAAATCTTTACAATATATCTCTGTCTACATGTGCAATGTACAATCATAGTAATTTATAATAATTTATAATAAGTAAAACAGTCAATGTAATATAGTGTATACTCAAATCAGCATGAGTTCATCAGTCTGATGGCCTGGTGGAAGAAGCTGTCCCGGAGCCTGTTGGTCCTGGCTTTTATGCTGTGGTACCGCTTCCCGGATGGTAGCAGCTGGAGTAGATTGTGGTTGGGATGGCTTGGGTCCCCAATGATCCTACAGGCCCTTTTTACACACCTGTCCTTGAAAATGTCCTGAATCATGGGAAGTTCACAACTACAGATGCACTGGGCTGTCTGAACCACTCTCTGCGATTAAGGGAGGTACAGTTCCCATACCAGGCAGTGATGCAGCCAGTCAGGATGCTCTCAATTGTGCCCCGTAGATGAAGAAAAATCTGGGGATAAGCTATAAATGAGGTTGTCAGGTCATTAGTTTACTGAAGACTGTTAACAAGGGAGAACCTGATGCTCTGTTCATAAACAGCATTTGGGGGCTGAGAACACGGGAAAAAGAATGTATAAGAGATGAAACATGTCAGTCAATCTAATGGAGAGAGAAAATCCATATCAATATCACAGATGGAAGACCTGACGATCCCAGTACAGACATAAAGCAAATTTACTTTTGTTGTAGAATTCAGTATTGAGATGATGTAAGATAAGTCGCTGTTTTTCAACCTTACACTGTAATAATGAAGAAGGCCACTGACACTTATGGATTGGTGTGGTAAACCATATATATATGTTGTAACTGGGATAACTGTCTGGACACGCCCCTCTGCTGACTGCCCCTGTGGCTCCTCCCACAGAGTCCTGTATAAAGGTGTTCGCCTTGCCCCTCCCCCTCAGTCCGGGGGCAGACACTCACCG
This sequence comes from Mobula birostris, assembly GCF_030028105.1. Taxonomy (NCBI): domain Eukaryota; kingdom Metazoa; phylum Chordata; class Chondrichthyes; order Myliobatiformes; family Myliobatidae; genus Mobula; species Mobula birostris. Next base: position 36,644,900 of record NC_092373.1, on the reverse strand, counting down.
TGGAGGTCGTGGAGGTCGTATTATACAGCGAATAAAAGCCTTTCAGTATTTTACCAAACCTCAGTCTTTTGGAGTTATTGAAGGTGCTTCAATTTTATTCGCTGTACATTTTAAAGCATGGAACATGCACTGAGACCAAACAAATTAGACCACGATCCACAAGCACCTGAAGCTGGATACGCTTTCAAACTCTGGCTGGCCTGCTTTGAACTAGAGGAGATTAAAGCGACCGACCTCGTAGCGAAGCGCACAGTTCTACTCTCCAGGGTCAGTCCACGGGTCTATTCGCTGATCAGAGACCAGTCAAGCTACGACGGCACGATGAGCGCACTCAAAGGACAATACCTGCGGCCGATAAACAGCGTCTATGCTTGGCACCGCTTAGCAACTCGGCAACAATGCCCCGGGGAATCAAGTGCTGAGTTTGTCCGGGCCCTACGGACGCTCATGCGAGCCTGCAATTGTCAGGAGCTGATGGCAGAGCAGCATGCAGAGCTCCTAGTGAGAGACGCCTTCATCATGGGGACCAGGTCAGTGTATGTGAGCCAGCGGCTGCTGGAAAAAGCCGATCTTACCCTAAGTTCGGCGATTGAGCTGGCTGATACGCTGGAGGCTGCTCTGCACAACTCTGAGGCTCTCCAGGCACGTGATCCCCCGATGGCTTCGTGGGCGCCGCAGACCCCACAACCCGCCGGCGAATCGACCTCGGCTGCCGCCAGTCGTGAGTCGGCGAAGTGCTACTTCTGCGGACTGGAGAAGCACCCCCGGAACTGCTACCTGGCCCAACAAGCTACCTGCTCCAGCTGCGGAAAGAAGGGCCACTTCGCCAAGGTCTGTAAGTCAAAACCGCGAGCTGGATCGAGTAGCGCCACGTGTGAGACATGGGGGTCGCCATCTTGCCTGCCGCCATCTTCCCTGCACGCTGCCACCATGTGCAAGACATGGGGGCCGCCATCTTCCCTGCACGCCGCCACCACGTGCGAGACATGGGGGCGGCCATCTTGGTTGGCACCACTTCCTACTGCCTACGACCAACTGTGCTCATTGGGCACCGCACCGCGCCGGACCAAGACAGCGACCTCACCCTGGCTTCCGTGACCCTCGACCAAAGCGCTCCCCACCAGCTGGCAAGGTCAATGATGGACATTCGGGTGGAGGGACATAGGACAAGCTGACTGTTTGACACAGGCAGCACGGAGAGTTTTATCCACCGGACACGGTGCAGCGTTGTGGACTCATGATACGGCTGGGTCGCATACAACAGATATCCGGGGGAGTTGTGTAATGACACTAATGGTGCAGGGTACAGAATATCGAGTCTTTACGTTACTGGTCATGCTTCAGCTGTGTGCCCCTGTGCTATTGGGGCTTGACTTCCAGAGCCACCCGAAGAGCGTGACAATGAAGTATGATGGGCCCCTCCCGCCAATTACTGTCGTAAATCCCCAGTTTTGTAGAGGTATGTCACGTACCCCGCTACTGACCACACACGCACACACCGACCCGCACATCCCACCCAACACCATGCCAAATGCCACACTACTGACGCCACTTGCGGCCTCTCCACCTCAGGATCCCTTCCCCACCGCTGTTCGCCAACCTGATCCCTGACTGTAAACCTGTGGCAACTAAAGGCAGGAGGCACAGTGCAGGGCACAGAGCTTTCATTAAGTCGGAGGTGCAGCGGCTGCTCAGGGAGGGGTCATTGAGGCAAGCACAAGTCCTTGAAGGGCGCAGGTGGTCGTTGTTCGGAACGGGGAGAAAAATAGGATGGTCATGGACTATAGCCAGACCATCAATAGGTTCACGCAGCTCGACACGTACCCTCTACTCCGCATCGCGGATATGGTCAATCAGATAGCGCAGTACAAGGTGTATTCGACCATAGACCTAAAATCCGTTTACCATCAGCTTGCCATCCACTGGGAGGACCGCCCTTACACCTCCTTCGAGGCAGACGACAGGCTTTATCAATTCCTGCGTGTCCCCTTCAATATCACGAATGCTGTATCTGTCTTCCAGAGGGCAATGGACCGGATGGTGGACCAGTGCCAACTGAAGGCCACATTCCCATATCTGGATAACATCACTATCTGCGGTCACGACCGGCAGGATCACGACAACAACCTCCAAAAATTTCCCCAAGCCGTCAAAGCTTTCAACCTCACCTATAACAAGGACAAGTGTGTATTCGGGACCACCCAACTTGCTATCCTTGGGTGTGTCGTAGAGAATGGAGTCATTGGCCCTGACCCTGACCGTATGCGCCCCCTGTTGGAACTCCCTCTTCCCAACACCCTCAGAGCCCTCAAAAGGTGCCTGGGCTTCTTTTCATATTACGCCCAATGGGTCTCTAACTACGCAGACAAGGCCCACCCCCTGGTCAAGTCCACCACATTCCCCCTCTCTGCCGAGGCCCACGCGGCCTTCAACCGCATAAAAGGGGACATTGCCAAAGCAGCAATGCATGCGATGGATGAGTCCAATCCCTTCCAAGTAGAGAGTGACGCCTCCGACTTTGCACTGCCTGCTACCCTCAACGAGGCGGGAAGACCAGTGGCGTTCTTCTCCCGTTCCCTTCAAGGCCCTGAAATTCGGCACTCTGCCGTAGAGAAAGAGGCCCAGGCCATAATGGAAGCTATTAGGCACTGGAGGCACTATCTTGCCGGCTCAGTCGTATTCATGTTTAATAATCAATAGCGGAGCAAAATCAAAAATGATAAAATTCTGAGGTGGAGAATCAAACTCTCCACCTACAACTATGACATCATGTACAGGCCTGGGAAGCTCAACGAGCCCTCCGATGCCCTATCCCGGGGAACATGCACCAGCACACAGATCAACCAGCTATACGCCCTACATGTAGACCTTTGCCACCTGGGGGTCACCCGGCTTTTCCACTTCGTGAAAGCCCAGAACCTGCTTTACTCCCTTGAGGAGATCAGGATGATGACCAGGGACTGCCAGGTCTGTGCAGAGTGCAAACCGCACTTCTACCGACCCGAAAAGGCACAACTAATCAAGGCCACCCGCCCCTTTGAACGACTGAGTGTTGACTTTAAGGGCCCCCTTCCTTCCACCAACCGCAATGTGTACTTTCTTAACGTAATTGATGAGTACTCGCGGTTCCCCTTCGCCATCCCCTGCCTGGACACCACTACCACTTCAGTTATAAAAGCCCTGCGCAAGCTCTTCACTCTGTTCGGATACCCATGCTATATCCACAGTGACAGAGGGTCCTCGTTTATGAGTGACGAGCTGGGCCAATATCTACTGGCTAGGGGAATTGCAACTAGTTGGACCACGAGCTATAATCCCCGGGGGAATGGACAGGTAGAGAAGGAGAATGGCACAGTGTGGAAAACCACACTCTTAGCCCTCAGGTCAAAGGGACTGCCGGTCTCCCGCTGGCAGGAGGTCCTTCCCGAGGCACTCCACTCCATCCGCTCCCTGTTATGCATGTACACCAATGCCACCCCTCATGAGCGATTCTTTTCCCAGAAAGTCGACCACTGGAACCACCCTACCAACTTGGCTGACGTCGCCAGGGCCAGTGCTGCTCCGGAAACATGTGAGGAGCAATAAATACTCCTCTATGGTCGAGAGGGTTCACTTACTTCATGCGAACCCTCGGTATGCCTACGTGGTTTTACCTGATGGGCGGGAGGACACTGTCTCCATCCGTGACCTGGCGCCCACAGGAGCACCGGGCCCCTATCCTGAACACTCCATGGTGACTATTGACCCTGTACCCACCGATGTATGTACCCACGAGACACCGCGCACTCCAAACCCTACACAGACACCACACGACACTCCCATACTGAGGGGGACGCACACGCACGAGGGATTAACAACGCCTAACGTGTTGGCACCTCAAGTCAGGCTGGAGCCAGCACAACTGCCATCGCCGATGCAATCACCATTGGTGCTACGTAGATCACAGCGACGGACTCGACCGCCTGACTGCCCCGTGGCTCCTCCCACAGAGTCCTGTATAAAGGTGTTTGTCTTGCCCCTCCCCCTCAGTCCAGTGGCAGACACTCACCATGGAGGTCGTATTGTACAGCGAATAAAAGCCTTTCAGTATTTTACCAAACCTCAGTCTTTTGGGGTTATTGAAGGTGCTTCAATTGGAAGAGAGAATTAAAGTAAGAGACAGTGACAAACTCAAGGTAATCTCTGTGAACTTAGCAGAGATCATTTACAGACATGTCATCCAAGCTGTATTTGGTTTCTTCAATGTAGTGTTAGTGACATTGTTAATGCTGGTAGCAATGCAGTAGTCAGGAAGAAGTGCAAGTGATTTGTGTAATGTATTGTGTGAGTATTCATAGTGTCAGAGTGCGTATGACATCAGGACGTGGAAAAGGTTTAAAACATGGAAGTCTGGTGAATAAACGAGGTTGTTCAATCTACAGCGGGTGTCCGAGTCACATCAATATTACATGGTGTCAGAAGAAAACGCGAAAAATAAAAAGGAAGAGAAGACACGTAAAAGATGTCACAGTTACAGCCACTGTCAAGTTTAAGCCTACAAGGTAATCTTGCTGAGAACTGGAAAATATGGATCCAGAAGTTTGAGCTGTTTTGCACCTCTAGCGGCCTAGCTGAAAAGACGGAGAAAGTGCAGCGTGCTACATTTCTGCATGTGGCAGGGGAAGAGGCAATAAAGGTTTGCGACACGTTTGTCTTCCAAGATGATGAGCAAGATAAAATTGAAGTGTTGAGAAAAAAGTTTCAAGGTTATTGCGAACCGAGAAAAGACTTACCGTTCATCCGACAGTGGTTTTTCACGAGGGCTCAAGGACCAACGGAGACCATAGACACCTACGTAACAGATTTGAAGAGCAAGGCAAAAGACTGTGAGTTCGGACAACTGCATGATTCTTTAATACGTGACAAGATTGTATGCAGCATACGAGATGATCAAGTGAGAGGCAGGCTATTGAGAGAGGCAGATTGTAAATTAGAAAAGGCTATTGATGTTTACCGTGTTAGCGAGATCACGTCAAGTCAGGTTAAAGTGCTCAATGAAGAGATTGAAGTGCACAAAATAAAAACTGTGAAAACTGACAAGAGTAGGACAAAGCCAGCTCCGCAGGATGAGCAAAAGGAAGTTAATTGCAACAGATGTGGTTATAAACATCGATACAGAAAATGTCCAGCCTTTGGTCAGACATGCAAGTTATGTCAGAAAAAAAATTGCTTTGCAAAGATGTGCAGGTCAAAGGAGCACGCAAGGAAAATGCACGCTGTGGAACAGAGTGAGGGCAACAGTGACATGTTCATTTGCACAGTTGAAGTGGAACAGGAGGTATGCATCAAGAATATTGACAATGCAGAGATGGAGGATGAAGATGATTGGACCCAAGATCTGATAATAAACAGGAGGAAAGTGACACTGGGGCAAAGTGCAATGTAATGTCGGCAGAAACATTCAACTCACAGGACATCAGAGGAAGACTGGAAAAATCCACCACAAGCTTGTTGCATATTTCGGCCACGCGACAGCACCACTGGGCAAAAAAGCACTCACCTGTATGTACAAATGTCAAAAATACAAGATCGAGTTTGAAATAGTACAACAACATGTTTCAGCAATATTGGGCAAAGCAACACGCACAAAGCTGGGCCTGGTGAAGTGAATCTATGGTGTTGAAAAAGAAAATGACATTCTCAAAGACTTTGATGACTTGTTTTCTGGATTAGGATGTTTACCAGGGAAACACCATATCAAGATTGATCCAACTATCACACCAGTCGTGCATGCCCCGAGAAAGATTCCAGTAGCTCTCAGGGATCAAGTAGTGGAGGAGCTACACGGAGTGGAACAGATGGAAGTCATAACAAGACAAATAGAACTGACCGACTGGGTGAATAGTATGGTGACAGCGGTCACAGAAAAAAAGACGAGGATTTGCATGGATCCACAAGATCTCAACCAAGCCATCAAAAGAGAGCACTATCTGCTGCTCACTGTTGAAGAGGTTGTCTCCCGCATGCCTAATGCAAAATACTTTTCAGTATTAGAGGCAAATCAAGGCTTCTGGCAGATCAAGCTGGATGAAGAAAGTTCCAGATTATGCACTTTCAACACGCCCATAGGGTGATGTCGTTTCCTGCGTCTACCCTTTGGGATTTCTTCTGCATCAGAGGTATTCCAGAGATCCGTGGCACAAATGATTGAAGGCCTGGACGGGGTGGTCAACATCATTGATGATTTGCTGATATGGGGTGATACAATTGAGGAACATGATCAGAGACTGAGGAAGCTCTTGGAGAGAGCACGTGAGTACAACCTAAAACTGAACAAAAGTAAATGTAAGATCAGAACTACAGAGATCAAATACATAGGTCATGTGCTCAGTGCTGATGGGATAAAACCAGATGATGAAAAAGTCAGAGCTGTGGTACAGCTACCACCACCCAAGGACAAGCAAGAACTATTGAGGTTCATGGGCATGATACAGTATCTTGCCAAATTCATTCCCAACTTATCAGAGGTCAGCGCTCCACTCCGAAAGCTACTAGAGAGCAACACTGAATGGCATTGGGAAGACAAACAAAAGAAACGTTTTGACACATTGAAGCAGTTGGTTACCAATGCACCAGCACTCAAGTTCTGTGATGTCAATAAACCAGTGACGATGTCTGTGGATGCCAGTTCGGAAGGAATAGGAGCTGTTATACTGCAGGATGGGAGGCCTGTGGCGTATCAAGCACTAGCACTTACGGACTGCCAATGCCGATATGCTCAAATCGAGAAGGAATTACTCGCCATAGTTTATGGGTGTGAGGAGTTCCACCAATATGTATATGGCAAAGAAATCCAGGTTGAGAGTGATCACAAACCACTTGAGAGCATCTTCAAAAAGCCACTCCACCAAGCTCCTATGAGGCTGCAAAGGATGCTTCTCAGGCTACAGAGGTACACTCTCACAGTCACCTATAAGCCAGGAAAAGAACTGCACATCACTGATGCTTTGAGCCATGCTTACCTCAAAGAGCAAAAGGAATAGTTGCTAGGAAGAGAGCTGGAGGTCAACTGGGTTACACCTCAGCTACCCATCTCTGAGGAGAAGTTGAACATTTTCAGGAAAGCGACTGCAGATGATCCTGAAATGCAAATGCTAAGAGACATTACAATGAATGGATGGCCAGTATAAAGAAAAGATGTTCCAAAGGAAATGCAGAAATACTGGACATCTAAAGAGGAAATCAGCTATGCATCAGGACTAATGATCAAAATGGCAAAACTCATCGTACCGAACCAAATGAGACAGGAAATGCTCAACAGAATTCATGAGTCACACCTGAGGATAGTGAAATGTAAAGAAAGAGCAAGGGACATTCTCTATTGGCCAGGCACGTCAACACAGATAGAAGACTTTGTGTCTCAGTGTGCTGTCTGTAATGAAAACAAAAACAGCAATCCAAGAGAGCCTCTGCTTCCCCACCCACCACCAGGAAGACCATGGGAGAAGGTTGGCACAGATCTCTTTCACTACAATGGTACAGAATATCTGCTTTGTGTGGACTACTATTCAAAATATCCAGAGATCACCAAGTTAAGCGACACGTCCAGTCGAGGTGTCATTACCGCAATGAAGTCGGCATTCGCAAGACATAGTATTCCAGATATTGTCGTTAGTGACAATGGTCCACAATATGCCAGTGGTGAGTTCAGAGGGTTCTCAGAAAGCTGGGAATTTCAACATGTTACTTCCAGTCCAGAGCATGCTCAGTCTAATGGACAAGCAGAGAGAACCGTACAAACTGTCAAGAACATGCTCAAGAAGGCACAAAGCAACAACGGTGACCCTTACATTGCTCTGCTTGAATACCGCAACACACCGATTGAGGGTGTGGGGTTCTCTCCTGCGCAGCTGTTGACGGGACGTCATCTGAAGTCCAAACTGCCAACATCCACAACTCTACTGACTCCTGAAGGTAATGCTCAAGTACATGACAAGCAAATAAAGCAAAAGAGCTACTATAACAGACATACAAGACAGTTGCCAGATCTGCATACAGGTGAAAATGTCAGAATACAGAGGGGACACTTGGCAACCAGCTGTGGTTGTGAACAGACATCAGCAACCAAGATCCTTCATAGTTCGCACGCCGGATGGAAGAGTCTACAGGAGGAACAGGAAGCATCTGCTGAAGACAGGCGAGAGGGAGTTTCCACGTACAGATGCACAGGACATCTCCACATATACAGACATGGAAACAAACAACACCAAGATTGATGCAGATCCCAAAGACACAGAGGTCACTCGAGAGACTGACATGGATGAAGGTCACGCACAGTCACAGTTGTATCACACACGGTCTGGGAGACAAGTCAAACTTCCAGCTAGATACAGAGACTAGACATACAGTTTGAGGCAAAGTCACACATGTCATCAGTTCCAAGGTGTGAAATGAAAGGTTAGTAAAAGAAAATACACTGCTGTTAGTATTGTAAGATACAATGCAGAATACAGTACAAGAAGGTAAGTTTTTTTTAGTTTATGTCATGGTTGTTGCACTGTAAGAAGGGCATACCTAGAGGCATTGTTTTGGTAATTCATAGTGTTGTAAAAATAAAATCTTGAGAAGTGGGGTGTAATGTATTGTGTGAGTATTCATAGTGTCAGAGTGCGTATGACGTCACAACGTGGAAAAGGTTTAAAAAATGGAAGTCTGGTGAATAAACGAGGTTGTTCAATCTACAACGGTGTCCGAGTCACATCAGTATTACAATTTGCTGCTTTCCTTGAATATTGTTAAAGCTCTTAGACAGTGGAAGTTGTGAAGGGATACACATTGCATTAATTGTGGTTGATGGAAAACTGCCAGTTAGAAGGGGAGTGGTTGATGGAAGAAAATAAAAGCACAACCAAGATGTTGCAAAGAGTCGTCATCGTCATCGTGGCTATCCCTCGAGGTTGAGGATGATGGTTTTCATTCTGAAGAAGTGGCCCACGGAGTGAGGATACCTGTACGTGTATTTGTTTAACATGTGCTTGATGTTGCACTCCAAGAAGCACACGATACTTCACAAATCAACCAACTGATTCCAGCGTTATGGAAACCACGACGATTGGAGCTGATGGATTTGTTGCAGCCTTCATTCGCCTTCACAGCCGTTGAGTCTGAATTAACTTCATCCGCCTGTTCCACCATTGAGGTCTTGGTTGGATTGTTCTTTGTCAGGGGCCTCACCCTCGACCTTAGCGCCATGGGTGACCCAACCAGGAGCATAGCTCCAGACGGCATTGCTCTCGGGATCACAGGACCACACAAGCTTCTCCACCACAACAAGGTGACAATCCACGGAGAAGTGCAAAGAGTATGGAGCCTTCAAAATGCTGAAAGTGAATGAAGCTAGTGCTGATATCTCATGGAAGATGATAATGCTCACAAAGGATGATTTACTGAATGTGGAAGACCCTGGGATGGTAAAAACAGACTTTGCTCTGCCCAGTTCGAGAGGGAATAAAAGCAGAAATGTAAGAAATAGATACAATACATTCAAAGCCTTAACTACTATGAAAGAGAAAGAAGAAATTAACTTCAGAGGCAGTGTATGTAAAGTTTCATCATTGAAACAAACATGACAGCAGGTTAAATAACATTTCTGGGAAAGAAAGCAGAGTTAATGCTTCAGGACATTTACTTATCAGAAAGTATGAAAGAAGATTATAAATTTGCTTTGTGTATGGTCATTTAATTGACATGCTTTCAGGGCAAATGATTATAAAACTAGTTCTGCGAGTAAGTACCTGACATTTCTCCTGTCAGAGTTTGAAAATCATACTTGAGTGAATTTTAATTGCTACTGTACATTATAGTAAACACAATCTGGGATAGCTTTACACTTGGAGAACATTTCTGGTTCCAGCAAGAATCCATCCAGAAAGTCAGAGTTCAAATTCCTATGAGTTCTGACGCCCAGAAATGTATAGAATTTCACCCAAATTTGCGTCCCTTCATTTATAAAAGCACAGCGCTAGTTTGCTTTTTCCTGAGTTGTGCAAAAGAAATCCTGGAAAAGGAAGATCCTAGATTAGTAGAGAATGGTTTACCTCATATACCAGTTGGGAGTGGTAGGGCGTTTAGCAGTATGTCCTGGAGGGATTAAAGTTAGTACGGTTAGTGTCTGCCTGTATTTATAACTTGAGGAAATCAGTGAATATTCACAAAAGGAAAAATTTGCTCCGGTTTTGACAAAAATATTATACTCTGATTTAGATGCAATTGACTTACTTTTGTCAGATGCTGCATAATGCATCAACACAGTAGGCTCAGTAAGATTAATGACAAAATATAAGTAGACTCCACTAGGGATAGAGTCCCCCTTATTCTCACCTACCACCCCACCAGCCTCCGGGTCCAACATATAATTCTCCATAACTTCCGCCACCTCCAACGGGATCCCACCACTCGCACATCTTTCTTTCCCCCCCTTTCTGCTTTCCCCAGGGATCACACCCTATGCTACTCCCTTGTCCATTCATCGCCCCCCCATGCAGAACAAGTGCTACACATGCCCTTACACTTCCTCCTTCACCACTATTCAGGGCCCCAGACAGTCCTTCCAGGTGAGGCGACACTTCACCTGTGAGTCGGCTGGGGTGATATACTCCGTCCGGTGCTCCATTTGCGCCTTCTATATATTGGCGAGACCCAACGCAGGCTGGGAGATCGTTTTGCTGAACACCTATGCTCTGTCCGCCAGAGAAAGCAAGATCTCCCAGTGGCCACACATCTTAATTATTCCACGTCCCATTCCCATTCTGATATGTCTATCCACGGCCTCCTCTACTGTTAAGATGAAGCCATACTCAGGTTGGAGGAACAACACCTTGTATTCCGTCTGGGTAGCCTCCAACCTGATGGCACGAACAATGAATTCTCAAACTTCCGCTAATGCCCCACCTCCCCTTCGTACCCCATCCCTTATTGATTGATTGATTGATTGATTGAGTTTGTTTTTCTTTCCCTCTTTTTTTCCTCTCTCTCTTTTTTCTCCCTCTGTCCTTCTCACTATAACTCCTTGCCCATCCTCTGGGCTTTTCCTCCCTCCCCCATTCTTTCTCCCTAGGCCTCCCGTCCCATGATCCTTTCCCTTCTCCAGCCTCGTTTCCTTTTTGTCAATCAACTTTCCAGCCCTTAGCTCCATCCCTCCCCCTCCTGTCTTCCTCTATCATTTTAGATCTCCCCCTTCCCCTCCCACTGTCAAATCTCTTACTATCTCTTCTTTCAGTTAGTCCTGACAAAGGGTCTTGGCCTGAAACGTCAGCTGTACCTCTTCCTATAGATGCTGCCTGGCCTGCTGCGTTCACCAGCATTTTTTTTTTTGTGTGTGTTGCTTGAATTTCCAGCATCTGCAGATTTCCTTGTGTTTGCATAAGTCGACTGTAGTAACTTCTGAATTAAAGTATGTTTAGTTGGTATACTATGTCCCACAGGCCCAAACAGTCCTTCCAATGGAAACTGCATTTTGTCCAACCTACCACACTGTATTCACAATGTAGGCTTCTCTACACTGGAGACATTAAATGCAGACTGGACAACCTGCTTTGCAGAATACCCTTGTTCAAATCACACTAGTAACCTTGAGCCTTGTGTTGCCTGCCACTTTAATTCTTCAACCCGCTCCCACTCTGGCCTCTGACTCTGTAGCCCCTGCACTAATGAGGAACAACATAAGCCTGGGAAACACCATCTCTTCTGGGCATGTTCCTGAACCAATGCTCGTAGAATCCATTTTGTTCATTTGTATTAGAATGGGCCATGTTATCTGCCTATAATGTTAGCTCAGTTTTAATTTCCCTGGACTGATAAAGTGTAAATCGTTTTATTATTGAATCAACGTTTTAGGAACAGCTTCTTCCCGTCTGCAATAAATCCATGTACACTACCCCACTATCTTTTTTGTTTGCTTTCTTTTTGCACCACTCGTTTAGTTTTATTTTATTTGAAAGAGATAAAGGACTGGAGAAGAGGAAATCTGATAGGAGAGGTAGGACACCATGGAAGAAAGGGAGGGGGGAAGAGCAACAGAGGGAGGTGATGGGGTGAGATGAGGTGAGAGAGGGAAACAGGAATGGGAATGATGGAGGGGGTGGAGTTCAAGAAATGGATGTTCATGCCATCAAGTTGGAGGCTACCCAGGCAGAATATACGATGTGGCTCCTCCAACCTGAGTGTGGCCTCAACACGGCAGTAGAGGAGGCAATGAACTGGCATGTCGTAATGGGAATGGGAACTAGAAATGAAGTGGGTGACCACCGAGAGATCACGCTTCTTCTGGCTGATGGAGTGTAGGTCCTCGGCAAAGCTCTCCCCAATTTATGTTGGGTCTCACCGATATACAGGAAGCTACACTGGGAGAACCAGATATAGTAGATGACCCCAACAGACTCACAGTTGAAGTGTCACCTCACCTGGAAGGACTGTTTGGGGCCCTGAATGGTTTCTACTATCTGTAGATGACCTTGTCTTCATCTAGGTGCTTTTACTATTCAGATGTTCCAAAGATGATGTAGGACCAGGAAAATGACACCCGCAGGAGTCCTGTTCTGGTGTTAGGCTGGAAAATATGTGCGTCATGGCCATCCTTTCAAAGACCTCATGATGGTAGAACTTTTCTTAGATACCATGTAGATTTTGATCTTATTAAAGCAGGGGAAACATTAGACTGAAGCAGGGAGAGTTTATTAATGTAGCAAATACTACACCAACTGATCTGTGCAGGTTGTAAGGACAGCTAAGGGACACATTGCAGGTCAGATGTTTTTCAGGGATTCACTCTCTGGAAGACTCATCTTACTCATTGCAATGGTGACTGTGGAGGCTGTTAAAGCAGATGGTGAGATTCCCCACTTCTTTTTAAAATGTACATAGAATATGGTGAGCTAATTGGGAAGGGTTGTCGGGTGATGCTGCCTGTAAGCCTTGACACAATTGATGGCTGGTCTGAGACTCAGTTTTGGAATGGTGTTGTGTCATGGCATCCCTGATAGCTGTACAAAGCCTGCATATTGATTTCTTGTGCAGGTCAGGTTTCATCATGGCTTCCAGTTTGGGAACACCAGGGACCACTTCTTTTTATGCTGTATCTCAAGGAGTTAGGTCATGGAATCGATGGCTTTATTTCCAAGTTTGTAGATGACATGAAGATTGGTGGAGGGGCAGGTAGTGTTGAGGAAACAGGTAGTCTGCAGAAGGACTTAGACAGATTAGAAGAATTGGCAAGAAAGTGCCAAATGAAATATAATGTTGGAAAATACATAGTCATGCACTTCAGTAGTATAAATAAATGTGCAGATTATTTTCTAAATGGGAAGAAAATGCTAAAATCTGAGATGCAAAGGGACTTGGATGTCCTTGTGCAGGTAGAGTCAGTGGTAAGGAAGGCAAATGCAATTGTTAGCACTCATTTCAAGAGGTCTAAAATACGAGAACAGGGATGTGATGCTGACGCTTTACAAGGCACTGGTGGGGCCTCATATTGAATATTGTGAACAATTCTGGGCTCCTCATCTAAGAAAAGATGTGCTGGCATTGGAGAAGGCTCAGATGAGGCTCAGAAGGATGATTCCAGGAATGAAGGGTTATCATATGAGGAATGTTTGATGGCTCTGGGTCTGTACTTACTGGAACTTAGAAGGATGAAGGGAGATCTCATTTAAAAAGCACTTGGATAGGTACATGCAGAAACAGGACTCAGAGGGATATGGGCCAAACACAGTGAAGTGGGACTATGGTCAGCATGGTCTCATTGGGCCAAAGTTCTTGTGTTTTTGTATATTAGGAATAGACTGGACATAAGGAACCCCCTTCGAGTATCGCTGTCTCCCATCACCCCTCGGTGGCACCGCCTTGTTGCAGGAAAAAAAGCCCAGGGCTCCCACTGATTCAGCGATATTGGTGTGTTCCAATGATTTTATATGTTCATACTTTACGACTCTTTGGCCAAGTTTTTTCCCACTTGCATCCTTAACACCTCCACCAGCGGCATAGACCCAGCTGGCTTATCCTTCACCCTGGATGCAAAATCCTTCTACTGCTTCATCCCAGACCAGGCTGGCCTTAAGGCTGTCTGCTTCTCCCCTGAACAGAGGCCTAACCAGTTCCCATCTACCAACACATTCATTACCCTTGCTGAATTCAAGCTGACATTGAAGAACTAACTCATCTCAGATCACTTTCTCTAGCTAAGAGGTACTGCTGTGGGAGCTGGTGTGGGCCTAAGCTGTGCCCAATATTTTTTTTTCTGTGTGGGATGGTCAGAACAGTTTTTACTTCCACCTTTCTCAGACTTCCAGTAATGTTAACGATCATGGTGATGCTGCTTCCTGCATTCACAGAGAACCTGGAAATTGTACTGGTATTACAGACAATATACATTATGGTCTCAGCTTCATCTTCCCTTCCACTTTTGGCTCTCTCAGTCTCCACCTCAAGTGATAGAGTGGCTAGTAACATCCACCCTAAAAGCCCACATGATGACATTTCCTCCTTCCTTGCCTCTTGTAAAGACTCCATTCCATTTTCTAATTTCTTCCAGCTCTATCATACTTGTTGTGAATTGAGATATTCTGCAGTTTCGTCCGAAGTGTCTTCCTGAGCAGTAGCTTCTACGTGACAATAGTGGGATTGCAATTGGAAGTGGTTTATTATTGTCAAATGATCATACATATCGATTCGTCACACAGCTCGTTGAGATAGAGCAAGGTAAAACAATGACAATGCCGAATAAGGCTACAGAGAACGAGCAGTACAGGTACCAGATCATATTAAAATCAAGAATCCATCTCATTGTACTAGGGAACTATTTAATAGTCTTATAACAGTGGAGTAGAAATTGTCCTTCAGCCTAGTAGAAAATGCTTTACAGAGGAGAGAAGCGAAAAGTCTGGGGTGCAGTCAGAGCCCTTGATGGCATTCCTTCTATTTCCTGCACCGCCACTCTTACAGTTCTTCCTTCTGGAGAGAACAAGAACAGAGATGCCCTGGTCATCACCTTCCACCCATCAGCCTCTGAAATCACCCTTTGGAATTTCCTTCAGCTCCAACAAGATTCCATCACCAGCTACATTTTCCCCACCATTCTCCATTCAGCAACTTGAAAGGAAAACTCCCTTTGTGATACCCAACCTAACCTACCATCTCTTTTACTTTGGCTTTCTTTTCCATAGACCTTGCCTGCTGATGGCTTACAGCAATTTCTGTTTTTACTTATGATGAAGCCCTATTCCCTTCTAGAAGTAGTCAGGGATTTCCCTCTGCCTGTAGAATGTATATTCTTTTTATACAGTATGAAGTCTTTATCATACTTAAAACCATAACAAATCAGCAGAAAAATGTTCTCATTGTGCAGAAGTAGACCCACCCTCTTCACGTGCAGATCCTATCATGTTGACATTCAATTGGTGCATGACAAGGATTCCTATTAGAGACAAGAAATGCACTGCGCAATCTGTTATGCAACCTTGAGGGCGACTCCTCTGATGTGGGTATCATAAAGAGCACTTAGCCATGTTGAGTGTTCTAAAGATTCAGGTACTTGGCCAGTGCCTACTGGTCTAACTGGTTTTAGTCCTAAATGTGTTGGTCCAGGTACAAATTGCCTTTGCTGAGCTCCTTCAATGGGGATTCAGGTTCACATTCACATATTTATCAAACGTACATCATAACATACAGTGAAAAGTGTCTTTGCGTTAACAACACATCTAAAGGTGCCAAACATGAGGCTACTTAACAAGATAAGAGCCCATGGAAATATGGGAAAGTTACATACGTGGATAGAGCGTTGGCTGATTGGCAGGAAACAGAGAGTGGGAATAAAGGGATCCTATTCTGGTTGGCTGCCGGTTACCAGTGGTGTTCCACAGGGATCAGTGTTGGGGCCGCTTCTTTTTACATTGTACATCAATGATTTGGATTATGGAATAGATGGCTTTGTGGCTAAGTTTGCTGACGATACAAAGATAGGTGGAGGGGCCGGTAGTGCTGAGGAAACGGAGAGTCTGCAG
Source organism: Mobula birostris (assembly GCF_030028105.1). NCBI lineage: Eukaryota > Metazoa > Chordata > Chondrichthyes > Myliobatiformes > Myliobatidae > Mobula > Mobula birostris. The sequence goes on along the minus strand of NC_092373.1, from coordinate 36,628,866 downwards.
AGAGACTTGGATAGATTGGAAGAATGGGTAGAGAAGTGGCAAATGAAGTACAATGTTGGAAAGTGTGTGGTTATGCACTTTGGCAGAAAAAATAAACGGGCAGACTATTATTTAAATGTGGAAAGAATTCAAAGTTCTGAGATGCAACGGGACTTGGGAGTCCTCGCACAGGATACCCTTAAAGTTAACCTCCAGGTTGAGTCGGTAGTGAAGAAAGCGAATGCGATGTTGGCATTCATTTCTAGAGGAAGAGAGTATAGGAGCAGGGATGTGATGTTGAGGCTCTATAAGGCGCTGGTGAGACCTCACTTGGAGTACTGTGGGCAGTTTTGGTCTCCTTATTTAAGAAAGGATGTGCTGACATTGGAGAGGGTACAGAGAAGATGAACGTTTGTCCGCTCTTGGACTGTATTCCTTGGAATTTAGAAGAATGAGGGGAGACCTCATAGAAACATTTTGAATGTTAAAAGGCATGGACAGAGTGGATGTGGCAAAGTTGTTTCCCATGATGGGGGAGTCTAGTACGAGAGGGCATGACTTAAGGATTGAAGGGCACCCATTCAGAACAGAAATGCGAAGAAATTTTTTCAGTCAGAGGGTGGAGAATCTATGGAATTTGTTGCCACGGGCAGCAGTGGAGGCCAAGTCATTGGGTGTATTTAAGGCAGAGATTGATAGGTATCTGAGTAGCCAGGGGAACAAAGGTTATGGTGAGAAGGTGGGAGAGTGGGACTAAATAGGAGAATGGATCAGATCATGATAAAATGGCGGAGCAGATTCGATGGGCCGAATGGCCTACTCCCGCTCCTCTGTCTTATGGTCTTATGGTCTTATGGTCTAAGATGTGCTGGGGCCAGCCCACGTGTGTTGTCGCACCTGCTGGCACCAACACACAGTAGCATGTCCTTCTTGTTGACAGCACAACACAAACAGCAACAGCAATAGCAACAACTACAACAAAAGAAAACTAGCTTGCAGGAGGCAGGTAACTGAGCGACTGTCAGGAAAAGGGAGGGAAATGGGCAGCCAGTGCAAAGTATTACATTTGATTGCACTCAGTACATGGAATAAGGTAGATGAACTTGCACAACAATTACAGATTGGTATGCATGAGGTCGTGGGCATCACTGAATAGTGGCTGAAAGAAGATTATAGCTGGGAGCTTAACATCCAAAGATATGTATTGTATTGAAAAGAAAGGCAGGTAGGCAGAGGGGTGCAGTGGCACCATTAGTCAAAAATGAAATGCAATCATTAGAAAGAGATGACGTAGAATCGGAAGGTGTAGAGCTGTTGTAGATAGAACCAAGAAACTGCAAGGATAAAGAGACCATGATGATTTGGATGAGCTTAGAGCGTGGATGAGCACTTGGAGCTAGGATGTTGTGGCCATTACAGAGACTTGGATGGTGCAGGGGCAGGAATGGCTACTTCAAGTGCCAGGCTTTAGATGTTTCAGAAAGGACAGGGAGGGAGGCAAAAGAGGATGGAGCGTAGCACTGTTGATCAGAGATAGTGTCACGGCTGCAGAAAAGGAGAAAGTCATGGAGGGGTTGCCTGCAGAGTCTCTGTGCGTGGAAGTTACGAATAGGAAGGGGTCAATAACTCTACTGATCGTTTTTTATAGACCACCCAATAGTAACAGGGACCACAAGGAGTAGATAGGGAAAAGAGATTCTGGAAAGGAGTAATAATAACAGAGTTGTTGTGGTGGGAAATTTTAATTTCCCGAATATTGATTGGCATCTCCCTACAGTGAGGGGTTTAGATGGAGTAGAGTTTGTTATGTGTGTTCAGGAAGGTTTCTTGACACAATATGTAGATAAGCCTACAAGAGGAGAGGCTGTACTTGATCTGCTGTTGGGAAATGAACCTGGTCAGGTGTCAGGTCTCTCAGTGGGAGAGCATTTTGGAGATAGTGATCACAATTCTATCTCCTTTACCATAGCATTGGAGAGGGATAGGAACAGACAAGTTAAGGAAACATTTAATTGGAGTAAAGGGAAATATGAGGCTATCAGGCAGGAACTTGGAAGCATAAATTGGAAACAGGTGTTCTCAGGGAAATGTACAGAAGAAATGTGGCAAATGTTCAGGGGATATTTGCATGGTGTTCTGAGTAGGTTCGTTCCAATGAGACAGGGAATGGACGGTAGGGTACAGGGACCATGGTGTACAAAGGCTGTTGTAAATCTAGTCAAGAAGAAAAGAAGAGCTTACGAAAAGTTCAAAAAACTAGGTAATGATAGAAATCTAGAAGATTATAAGGCTACGGGAAAGAGTTTAAGAATGAAATTAGGAGAGCCAGAAGGAGCCATGAGAAGGCCTTGGTGGACAGGATTAAGGAAACCCCAAGGCATTCTACAAGTATGTGAAGAGCAAGAGGACAAGATGTGAGAGAATAGGACTAATCAAGTGTGACAGTGGAAAAGTGTGTATGGAACCGGAGGAGATGGCAGAGGTACTTAATGAATACTTTGCTTCAGTATTCAGCACGGAAAAGGATCTTAGCAATTGTAGGGATGACTTGCAGTGGACTGAAAAGCTTGAGTGTGTAGATATTAAGGAAGAGGATAGCAGGAGCTTTTGGAAAACATCAAGTTGGACAAGTCACCGGGACTGGATGGGATGTACCCCAGACTACCGTGGGAAGCGAGGGAGGAAATTGCTGAGTCTCTGGCGATAATCTTTGCATCATCAATGAGGACGGGAGAGGTTCCGGAGGATTGGAGGGTTGCGGATATCGTTCCCTTATTCAAGAAATGGAGTAGGGATAGCCCAGGAAATTATAGACCAGTGAGTCTTATTTCAGTGGTTGGTAAGTTGATGGAGACGATCCTGAGAGGCAGGATTTATGAACATTTGGAGAGGCATAATATGATTAGGAATGGTCAGCATGGTTTTGTCAAAGTCAGGTCGTGCCTTACGAGCCTGATTGAATTTTTTGAGAAAGTGACTAAACACATTGATGAAGGTAGAGCGTAGATGTATTGTACATGTATTTCAGCAAGGCATTTGACAAGGTACCCCATGCAAGGCTTATTAAGAAAGTAAGGAGGCATGGGATCCAAGGGGATATTGCTTTGTAGATCCAGAACTGGCTTGCCCACAAAAGGCAAAAGATGGTTGTAGATTGGTCATATTCTGTGTGGAGGCCGGTGACCAGTGGTGTGCTTCAGGGATCTGTTCTGTGACCCCTACTCTTTGTGATTTTTATAAATGACCTGGCTGAGGAAGTGGAGGGATGGGTTAGTAAATTTGCTGATGACACAAAGGTTGGGGGTGTTGTGGATAGTGTGGAGGGCTGTCAGATGTTACAGTGGGAAATTAATAGGATGCAAAACTGGGCTGAGAAGTGGCAGATGGAGTTCAACCCAGATAAGTGTGAGGTTGTTCATTTTATAGGTCAAATATGTTGGCAGAATATAGCATTAATAGCGAAACTCTTGGCAGTGTGGAGGATCAGAGGGATCTTGGGGTCTGAGTCCATAGGATACTCTCAAAGCTGCTGTGCAGGTTGACTCTGTGGTTAGGAAGGCATACAGTGCATTGGCCTTTATCAATCATGAGATTGAGTTTAAGAGCTGAGAGGTAATGTTGCAGCTATATAGGACTATGGTCAGACCCTACTTGGAGTACTGTGCTCAATTCCCGTCGCCTCACTACAGGAAGGACGTGGAAAACATAGAAAGGGTGCAGAGGAGACTTACAAGGATGTTTCGTGGATTGGGGAGCATGCTTTATGAGAATAGGTTGAGTGAACTCAGCCTTTTCTCCTTGGAGCGACAGAAGATGAGAGGTGACTTGATAGAGGTGTACAAGATAATGAGAGGCATTGATCGTGTGGATAGTCAGAGGCTTTTTCCAAGGGCTGAAATGGCTAGCATGAGAGGGCATAGTTTTAAGGTGCTTGGAAGTAGGTACAGAGGAGATGTCAGGGGTAAGTTTTTTACGCAGAGAGTGGTGAGTGCGTGGAATGGGCCGGCGGCGTCAGTGGTTGAGGTGGAAACGATAGGGTCTTTTTATAGTCTCCTGGATGGATACATGGTGCTTAGAAAAATAGAGGGCTATGGGTAAGCCTAGATAGTTCTAAGGTAAGGACATGTTTGGCACAGCTTTGTGGGCTGAAGGGCCTGTATTGTGCTGTAGGTTTTCTTTTTCTATGTTTCTATGACAGGAATTATATACAGACAACTAAACAGTATCAAATATGGGGTCTACAAATTACAATGGAAGATAGAAAATGCACGTCAAATAGCCTTGGAGAATTTCAATATGCAGGCAGACTGGGAAAAGCATGTTGATGCTGGATCCTAAGAGGGGAAATTTGTACAATGCGTACGAGATATCCTTTTAGAGCAGCTCATGGTTGAACTCACTAGGGGATCAGCTATTCTGGATTGGGTGTTGTGCAGTGAACCGGAATTGATTAGAGAGCTTAAGATAAAGGAACTCTCATGAGCCAGTGATCACAATATGATAGAATTCACCTTGCAATTTGAGAAGGAGAAAGTAAAGTTTGATGTATTATATTATAGTGAAATAAAGGGAATTGCAGAAGCATGAGAGAGGAGCAGGCTAAAATTGATTGGAGGGACATACCAGCAGGAATGACGACAGAGTAACAATGACTGGAATTTCTCGAAGCAATTCAGAAGGCATAGGATAGATACATCCTAAAGCAGAAGTATTCTAATGGCAGGATCTTGCAACCGTGGCTGACAGGAGAATCAAAGCCACAGAATATAATAGCACATATGTCAGCATATAACAAAGCAAAAATTAGTTGGAAGTTAGAGGACTGGGACGCTTTTAAAAACCAACTGAAGGCACCTAACAATGTCATAAAGAAGGTAAGGATGCAATACAAAAGTAAGATAGCCAATAATATTAAAGCAGATACCAAAAGATTCTGCAGATATATGAATATGTAATTTGGCAAGGCAAATTAGATAGCAGCAAGAGTAGATAAGGGGGTGATGGAAAATAATGCTGGAGAGGTAGTAATGGGGGAGAAGGAAATGCATGAACTAATTATTTTTCATCAGTCTTCAGTGTGGAAGACATTAGCAGTATGCCGGAAGTTTGAGAATCTCAGAGGGCAGAGGTATGTGAAATTGCTGTTAGGGAGAATATGCTTGCAAAACTGAAAGGTCTTAAGGTAGATTAGTCACCTGAACCAGATAGTCCATACCCCACATTCTGGAAGCTGAGGAGCTATGGAGGCATTAATAATGATCCTTCAAGAACCAATGTATTCTGGCATGGTTCCGGAGGAGTGGAGAATTGCAAATATCACTCCACTCTTCAAGAAGGGAGAGAGGCAGAAAAAAGAAAATTATAGACCAGTTGGTCTGACCTTAGTGGTTGGGAAGAAGTTGCGTTGATTATTAAGGATGTGGTTTTGGAAGCACATGATAAAATAGGTTGTAGTCAGCATGGTTTCCTTAAGGGAAAATGTTGCCTGACAAATCTGTTGGAATTCTTTGAAAAAATAGTAAGCAGGATAGAGAAAGGAGAATTGGTGTACTTGGATTTTCAGAAGTCCTTTGACATGGTGCCACATACGAGGCTGCTATAAGTTAAGAGCACATAGTATTACAGAAAGGACACTAGCATGGATAGAGCATTGGCTGATTAGCAGGAGGAAAGGTGTGGGAATAAAGGGAGCCTTTTCTGACTGGCTGCCGGTGACTAGTGGTGTTCCACAGTGGTCTGTGTTGGGACTGATTCTTTTTACGTTACATATATGTCAATGATTTGGATGATGGAATTGATGGCTTTGTGGCCAAGTTTGCAGATGAAACTAAGATAGGTGGAGAGACAGGTAGTTTTGAGGAAGCAGAGAGGCTACAGAAGGACTTAGACGGATTAGGAGAATGAGCAAAGATGGCAGATGGAATACTGTGTTGGGAATGGTATGATCATGCAATTTGGTAGAAGAGATAAAAGTGTAGACTATTATCTAAATGGAGAGACAATTCAAAAATCAGAGGTGCAAAGGGACTTGGGAGTCCTCATGCAGGATTACATAAAGGCTAATTTGCAGAATGAGTTGGTTGTGAGGAAGGTAAATGCAATGTTAGCATTCAATTCAGAAGGACTAGAATATAAAAGTAAAGATGTAATGTTGAGACTTTATAAAGCAATGGTGAGGCTTCACTTGGAGTATTGTGAACAGTTTTGGGCCCCTTATCTAAGAACAGATGTGGTGAAACTAGTTAGTGTTCAAAGGAGGTCCACAAAAATGATTCTGGGATTGAAAGGCTTACCGTATGGGGAATGTTTGGTGGCTCTGGGCCTGTACTCACTGGAATTCAGAAGAATGAGGGGGATACCATTGAAACCTATTGAATGTTGAAAGGCCTTGATAGAGTGGATGTTGAGGAGATATTTCCTCTGCCGGGAGAATCTGGGACCAGAGAACACAGCCTCAAGATAGAGGAACATCCTTTTAGAACAGAGTTGGGAAGGGATTTCTTTAGCCAGAGAATGATAAATCTGTGGAATTCATTACAACCGGTCATTGGGGAAATTTAAGGCAGAGGTTGATAGACTCATTGATCAGTCAGGGCATGAATGGAAATGGGGAGATGACAGTAGATTGGGGCTGAGAGGAAAATCAGATCAGCCATGATGAAATGGCAGAGCAGACTCGATGCAGCAAATGGCCCAATTCTGCTCCTATATCCTGTAGTCTTATGGTCTAAAACAAGGACAGCCATACAAGCCCCCTTCCTCCCACCCATGTATCTACACAGACTGAATCAACCAGAGTTGGTCTTGAATCACACATACAGGACCTGAAAGCAAGTAAAAAAAAAGGTAGATTTCCTCTCGAAAGTATGTGAGAGAACCAAATCTGTTTTTACAGCAGTCTGGTAGGTTCTGCTGGATTACCCAGTCTTGGTAAATGCAACAGAATATTTAGTTGTTTTGGAAGCTCAAAGTGGCGTGACTTTAAAGGGTGTGTGTCAACTCTAAGCAGGAGTTATTTTAGGGAACGTAACAGAGCATTGTCATGGAATTGAAATTTTTCATGAAGGTCTGCCTCTGTGATTTAAGGCAGCCAGAAGTGCAATAAGATCTGAATTTTTACCTGTTTGATTAGACATTACAAAAAATAAAACAAACCCAATCTGGTTTATTCATTTGACTCTGTTATCTTCCAATGATATTGTGGTGAGCATGATGACAAACGAGGAAAGCTCGTTTACAGTAACTGATGCAATAGGCACAAAACCAGACCGAATGTTATGACCCTGAGAGAACCCACTCAGTCACATACTGGTGGGGGGGGGGCGAGTGTGTGATTATTACACACCCCGGTTACAGTCAGGGTGAACCACAAACACACAAGCAAGTAACCGTATAACCAAAGCTAAAATGTACAAAAAAATGAACTTAAACATCCCACCATAATCCCACAAATGCATTTTTAAACAAGAACAATAGTGGCCACTAGGAATGCTGGGGTGATCTGTGAGCACATCTTGCCCCAGAACACCACACTGCCCCCACCTGAGGGGTCAGCTATCCCAGGCCACCCCAGGGTCCACAACAACATCCAAGACTCCCGCTGGTGGTCGACGCTGTCACCTGGGGTGCCAGGGGGTGCCTGTAGCAACCCCCTCCCATGAGAGGCACTGTTTGGTGAAGAAGGAGGTAGGGAGTGTCTCTTCTTTCCTTCAGCCTCGTTGGGTTGGCGGTGGCCGAGAGCTGATACAGTGCCAGCCAGTGCCAGTGCAGCACGACTGCCTTCCACCACTCAGACAACCGCACCCGGTATACCACATTGAAGATGTGGTCGAGCACCTGTCCCGGCCCCTTCCAGCGGTGTCCAATTTTTAGGGACTGTTCCTTCTTCTGGGTGGGGTAGTAAACCCATACTGCGGCACCCCCCCCCCCAACATGTACTGCTAAATTGGCGCCCTAGACTGGCAGCTGGGCTCCTTCTGGGACATACAAGCATTGCAGAACTGCATGAACAGCTCCACATCCTGTCTGTCTGTATTCAGGCCAATAGAGCTTCATGCTGCTTGCCCAACTTATTTGTGACGCTGAAACGGCCGGCCCATGTACCAACCATAGCACAGTGGCATAGAGACCCCGAGGGACCACCAACTGCAGGACACCAGGAAATCTGCAGATGCTGGAGTTTCAAGCAACACACACAAAAAGTGCTGGTGAACGCAGCAGGCCAGGCAGCATCTATAGAAAGAGGCACAGTCAAAGTTTCGAGCAGAGACCCTTCGTCAGGACTAACTGAAAGAAGAGATAGTAAGGTATTTGAAAGTGGGAGGAGGAGGGGGAGATCCCAAATGATAGGAGAAGACAGGAGGGAGCGGGATGGAGCCAAGAGCTGGGAAGTTGATTGGCAAAAAGGATATGAGGCTGGGGAAGGGAGAGGATCATGGGACGGGAGGCCTAGGGAGAAAGAAAGGGGGAGGGGGAAGCCCAGCAGATGGGCAAGGGGTACAGTGAGAGGGACAGAGGGAGAAAAAGGAGAGAGAGAGAAAAAAAAATTAATGATAAATAAATAAATAATGGATGGGGTACGAAGGGGAGGTGGCGCATTAGCGGAAGTTAGAGAAGTCGATGTTCATGCCATCAGGTTGGAGGCTACCCAGACCGAATATAAGGTGTTGTTCCTCCAATCTGAGTGTGGCTTCATCTTGGCAGTAGAGGAGGCTGTGGATAGACATATCAGAATGGGAATGGGACGTGGAATTAAAATGTGTGGCCAGTGGGACATCCCGCTTTCTCTGGCAGACAGAGCGTAGGTGTTCAGCGAAACCGTCTCCTAGCCTGCGTTGGGTCTCACCAATATATAGAAGGTCACATCGGGAGCGCCGGACACAGTATATCAGTACAGGACCTGTAGAGAAGGGACTGTTCACATCTGAACTGGAAGGGGATTAATATCCTAGTGGCATGGTTTGCTAGTGCTGCACAGGGGAGGGGCATTAAACTAGAGTTTCAGGGAGATAGGGTCCCAGAGCAGCTAGTGGAGCGGTTGTGGAGAAAGCCATTGTTAAGCTTACATACAAGATCAGGAATCAAAAGATACTAATGCTCTGAGCTGCATATATTTCAGTGTACGGTAGGAAGGGCATGGATCTGCACATGGAATTATGACATTGTAGCTTTTATTGGGACTTGGTTGCAGGAAGGGCAGGACTGGCAGCTCAGTGTCCTGGGGTCCATAGTTTTAGACATGATAGAGTGGAAGGGAATAAAGGGGGGACGGTGGCGTTACTAGTCAGGAAAAACTGTCATGGCAGTACTCAGTTAGGGCAGACTGGAGAACTCATCCAGTGAGGCTGTTTGGGTAGAAATGAGAAATAAGAAAGGTATGACCACGTTAATTGGATTATATTATAGATCCACCCAATGGTCTGTGGGATTTAGAGGAGAAAATCTATAGAAATATCACAGACTGTTGCAAGAAACATAAGGTTGTTATGGTAGGTGATTTAAAATTCCACATATTGACCGGGATCCCCATATTGTAAAAGGTCTGGATGGGAAAGACTTTGTCACATCAGTTCAGGAAAGTTTCCTTAATCAGTACATAGAAGTCCCAACTAGAGAGAGTGTGATACTAGATCTCCTGTAAGGGAATGATACAGGGCAGGTGACTGAGGTTTGTGTAGGGGAACACTTTGCATCTAGTGATGACAATGTCATTAGCTGCAAGGTAATTATGGAAAAGAATAGGTCATTTCCTCAGGGTGTGATTCTAAATTAGATAACTTTTGATGGTATCAGAAAAGATCTAGCAAGTGTGTATTGGCTGTTTTTTTTTGGCAAAACTGTACTTGGTAAGAGCAAGGCCTTCAAAAGTGAAATTTTGAGAGTACAGAGTTTGTATGTTACTGTCAGGGTAAAAGGCAAAGGTACAGGTTGATGTAAACTTGTTTTTTGAGAGATATTGAGGCCCTGGTTATGAAAAAGAATGAGGTCCACAGCAGGTATAGGCAGGCAGGATAAATGAGCTACTTGAGGAGTATAAGAAATGCAAGAGAACACTTAAGAAGAAAATCAGGAGGGCGAAATGAAGACAAGAGGTTGTTCTAGTAGACCAGGTGAAGGAGAATCCCATATACTTCTACAGATACAGAATATTAAGAGCGAAAGTACAACAAGGGACAAAATGAATGATTTCCCAGTTGCCAATTATTTTTATTCCACTCCCCAGTCCTATTCTGATATGTCAGTCCATGTCCCCCTCTACTACCACAAAAAGGCCACGCTCATTCTGGAGGAACAGCATGAACATTGAGTTCACTCCATCCTCCTGCCACCCCACTAGGAATAGGGTTCTCTTGGTCCTCACTTCCACCCCACCAGCCTCCGTGTCCAACATATTATTCTTCGTAACTTCCGCCACCTCCAACGGGATCGCACCACTAAGCACATCTTTCCCTCCCCCCCCCCTCTGCTTTCCGCAGGGATCGCTCCCTACGCGACTCCCTTGTCCATTTGTCCCCCCCATCCCTCCCCAATGGTCTCCCTCCTGGCACTTATCCTTGTAAGCGGAACAAGTGTTACACATGCCCTTACACTTCCTCCCTTACCACCATTCAGGGCCCCAAACAGTCCTTCCAGGTGAGGCGACACTTCACCTGTGAGTCGACTGGGGTGATATACTGCGTCCGGTGCTCCCGATGTGGCCTTCTATATATTGGCGAGACCCGACGCAGACTGGAAAATCGTTTTGCTGACACCTATGCTCTGTCCACCAGAGAAAGCAGGATCTCCCAGTGGCCACACATTTTAATTCCACATCTCATTCTCATTCTGATATGTCTATCCACGGCCTCCTCTACTGTAAAGATGAAGCCACACTCAGGTTGGAGGACCAACACCTTATATTCCATCTGGGTAGCCTCCAAACTGATGGCATGAACATCGACTTCTCTAACTTCGCTAATGCCCCACCTCTCCCTCGTACCCCATCTGTTATTTATTTATATACACACATTCTTTCTCTCTCTCTCCTTTTTCTCCCTCTGTCCCTCTGACTATACCCCTTGCCCATCCTCTGAGTTTTTCCCCCCCTTCCCCATTTCCTTCTCCCTGGGCCTCCTGTCCCATGATCCTCTCATATCCCCTTTGCCAATCACCTGTCCAGCTCTTGGCTCCATCCCTCTCCCTCTTGTCTTCTCCTATCATTTTGGATCTCCCCCTCCCCCTCCCACTTTCAAATCTCTTACTAGCTCTTCCTTCAGTTAGTCCTGATGAAGGGTCTCGGCCAGAAACGTCGACTGTACCTCTTCCTAGAGATGCTGCCTGGCCTGCTGCGTTCACCAGCAACTTTGATGTGTGTTGCTTGAATTTCCAGCATCTGCAGAATACCTCGTGTTTACTAAGAATGTGGAGATGAATTTGCTTGAAATTATAAGATTGAAGGGGGAGCTGTAGTCAATAAACAACAGAGTAGCATAGGTGTATATACTACAACACACACAAAATGCTGGAGAAACTCAAAAGTTCAGGGAGCATCTATAGAGAAGAGTAAACAGTCAATGTTTCAGGCTGAGACCCTTTGTCAGGACTGGAAAAAAAATGAGAAGTTAGAGGGAGAAGGTGGGGGGGGGAAGAAAAAGTACGAAGTGGTAGGTGATAGGTGAAACTGGGAGGGGGGAGGGGTGTCGTAAAGAGCTGGGAAGCTAATAGTTGAAAGAGATAAAGGACTGGAGAAGAGGAAATCTGATAGGAGAGGTAGAACACCATGGAAGAAAGCAAAGAGGGAAGAGCAACAGAGGGAGGTGATGGGGTGAGATGAGGTGAGAGAGGGAAACAGGAATGGGAATAATGGAGGGGGGTGGAGTTCAAGAAATGGATGTTCATGCCATCAAGTTGGAAGCTACCCAGGTAGAATATACGATGTGGCTCCTCCAACCTGAGTGTGGGCTCATCACAGCAGCAGAGAAGGCAATGAACTGGCATGTCGTAATGGGAATGGGAAGTAGAAATGAAGTGGGTGACCACCGAGAGATCACGCTTCTTCTGGCTGATGGAGTGTAGGTCATCGGCAAAGCTGTCTCCCAATTTATGTTGGGTCTCACCGATACACAGGAAGCTACACTGGGAGAATCGGATATAGTAGATAACCCCAACAGACTCACAGGTGAAGTGTCGCCTCACCTGGAAGGACTGTTTGGGGCCCTGAATGGTTTCTAGCATCTGCAGATTATCTTGTCTTCATCTAGGTGCTTTTACTATTCAGATGTTCCAAAGATGATGCAGGACCAGGAAAATGACACCCGCAGGAGTCCTGTTCTGGTGTTAGGCTGGAAAATATGTGCGTCATGGCCATCCTTTCAAAGACCTCATGATGGTAGAATTTTTCTTAGATACCATGTAGATTTTGATCTTATTTAAGCAGGGGAAACATAGACTGAAGCAGGGAGAGTTTATTAATGTCTGCAAATACTACACCAACTGATCTGTGCAGGATGTAAGGACAGCTAAGGGACACATTGCAAGTCAGATGTTTTTCAGGGGTTCACTCTCTGAAAGACTCATCTTACTCTTTGCAATGGGGACTGTGGAGGCTGTTAAAGCAGATGGCGAGATTTCAATCCCCTTCGTTTTAAAATGTACATAGAATATGGTGAGCTAATTGGGAAGGGTTGTCGGATGATGCTGCCTGTAAGCCTTGACACAATTGATGGCTGGTCTGAGACTCAGTTTTGGAATGGTGATGTGTCATGGCATCCCTGAGAGATGTATGAAGGCTGCATATTGATTTCTTGCGCAGGTCAGGTTTCATCATTGCTTCCAGTTTGGGAACACAAGGGACCACTTCTTTTTATGCTGTTTATCAAGGAGTTAGGTGATGGAATCGATGGCTTTGTTTCCAAGTTTGCAGATGATATGAAGATTGGTGGAGGGGCAAGTAATGTTGAGGAAACAGGTAGTCTGCAGAAGGATTTAGACAGATTAGAAGAATTGGCAAGAAAGTGCCAAATGAAATATAATGTTGGAAAATACATAGTCATGCACTTCAGTAGTATAAATAAATGTGCAGATTATTTTCTAAATGGGAAGAAAATGCTAAAATCTGAGATGCAAAGGGACTTGGATGTCCTTGTGCAGGTAGAGTCAGTGGTAAGGAAGGCAAATGCAATTGTTAGCACTCATTTCAAGAGGTCTAAAATACAAGAACAGGGATGTGATGCTGACGCTTTACAAGGCACTGGTGGGGCCTCATATTGAATATTGTGAACAATTCTGGGCTCCTCATCTAAGAAAAGATGTGCTGGCATTGGAGAAGGCTCAGATGAGGCTCAGAAGGATGATTCCAGGAATGAAAGGGATATCATATGAGGGATGTTTGATGGCTCTGGGTCTGTACTTACTGGAACTTAGAAGGATGAAGGGAGATCTCATTTAAAAAGCACTTGGATAGGTACATGCAGAAACAGGACTCAGAGGGATATGGGCCAAACACAGTGAAGTGGGACTATGGTCAGCATGGTCTCATTGGGCCAAAGTTCTTGTATTTTTGTATATTAGGAATAGACTGGACATAAGGAACCCCCTTCGAGTATCGCTGTCTCCCATCACCCCTCGGTGGCACCGCCTTGTTGCAGGAAAAAAAGCCCAGGGCTCCCACTGATTCAGCGATATTGGTGTGTTCCAATGATTTTATATGTTCATACTTTACGACTCTTTGGCCAAGTTTTTTCCCACTTGCATCCTTAACACCTCCACCAGCGGCACAGACCCAGCTGGCTTATCCTTCACCCTGGATGCAAAATCCTTCTACTGCTTCATCCCAGACCAGGCTGGCCTTAAGGCTGTCTGCTTCTCCCCTGAACAGAGGCCTAACCAGTTCCCATCTACCAACACATTCATTACCCTTGCTGAATTCAAGCTGACATTGAAGAACTAACTCATCTCAGATCACTTTCTCTAGCTAAGAGGTACTGCTGTGGGAGCTGGTGTGGGCCTAAGCTGTGCCCAATATTTTTTTTTCTGTGTGGAATGGTCAGAACAGTTTTTACTTCCACCTTTCTCAGACTTCCAGTAATGGTAACGATTTTGGTGATGCTGCTTCCTGCATTCACAGAGAACCTGGAAATTGTACTGGTATTACAGACAATATACATTATGGTCTCAGCTTCATCTTCCCTTCCACTTTTGGCTCTCTCAGTCTCCACCTCAAGTGATAGAGTGGCTAGTAACATCCACCCTAAAAGCCCACATGATGACATTTCCTCCTTCCTTGCCTCTTGTAAAGACTCCATTCCATTTTCTAATTTCTTCCAGCTCTATCATACTTGTTGTGAATTGAGATATTCTGCAGTTTCATCCGAAATGTCTTCCTGAGCAGTAGCTTCTCTGTGACAATAGTGGGATTGCAATTGGAAGTGGTTTATTATTGTCAAATGATCATGCATATCGATTCGTCACACAGCTCGTTGAGATAGAGCAAGGTAAAACAATGACAATGCCGAATAAGGCTACAGAGAACGAGCAGTACAGGTACCAGATCATATTAAAATCAAGAATCCATCTCATTGTACTAGGGAACTATTTAATAGTCTTATAACAGTGGAGTAGAAATTGTCCTTCAGCCTAGTAGAAAATGCTTTACAGAGGAGAGAAGCGAAAAGTCTGGGGTGCAGTCAGAGCCCTTGATGGCATTCCTTCTATTTCCTGCACCGCCACTCTTACAGTTCTTCCTTCTGGAGAGAACAAGAACAGAGATGCCCTGGTCATCACCTTCCACCCATCAGCCTCTGAAATCACCCTTTGGAATTTCCTTCAGCTCCAACAAGATTCCATCACCAGCTACATTTTGCCCACCACTCTCCATTCAGCAACTTGAAAGGAAAACTCCCTTTGTGATGCCCATCCTAACCTACTATCTCTTTTACTTTGGCTTTCTTTTCCATAGACCTTGCCTGCTGATGGCTTACAGCAATTTCTGTTTTTACTTATGATGAAGCCCTATTCCCTTCTAGAAGTAGTCAGGGATTTCCCTCTGCCTGTAGAATGTATATTCTTTTTATACAGTATGAAGTCTTTATCATACTTAAAACCATAACAAATCAGCAGAAAAATGTTCTCATTGTGCAGAAGTAGACCCACCCTCTTCATGTGTAGATCCTATCATGTTGACATTCAATTGGTGCATGACAACGATTCCTATTAGAGACAAGAAATGCACTGCGCAATCTGTTATGCAACCTTGAGGGCGACTCCTCTGATGTGGGTATCATAAAGAGCACTTAGCCATGTTGAGTGTTCTAAAGATTCAGGTACTTGGCCAGTGCCTACTGGTCTAACTGGTTTTAGTCCTAAACGTGTTGAACAGGTACAAATTGCCTTTGCTGAGCTCCTTCAATGGGGATTCAGGTTCACATTCACATATTTATCAAAGGTACTTCATAACATACAGTGAAACGTGTCTTTGCGTTAACAACTAACACATCTAAAGATGTGCTGGGGCCAGCCCACGTGTGTTGTCGCACCTGCTGGCACCAACACACAGTAGCATGTCCTTCATGTTGACAGCACAACACAAACAGCAACAACTACAACAAAAGAAAACTAGCTTGCAGGAGGCAGGTAACTGAGTGACTGTCAGGAAAAGAGAGGAAATGGGCAGCCAGTGCAAACTACTGCTGTGGCTCTTCCCTCAGTAATAAGGAGGACGACCTACCAGAGAGAGTGGCAGCAACCAGGTCTCAGGCACTGAGTCCAGAGCTGTGGCTCAGAAGAGGAGAGAGGTGAAAAGGGCTGCAGTAGTGTCAGGAGATTCTGTAGTTAGAGGAATAGAGATTAGAATCTGTGGATGCGATAGAAACACCTAGGTGGTATGATGCCTTCCAGGTGCCAGGGTGAAGGATGTCTCAAGTCAGGCGAGGGTGAGCAGTTGGAAGTCTTGGTATGTATTGGCACCAATGACAGAATTAGGAAAGGTGAGGAGATCCTGAAGAGAGATTTTAGGGAGCTAAGTGGAAACCTGAAAATCAGAACCACCAGGGTAGCAACCTCTGGACTGTTGCCTGTGCCACCCGTCAGTGAGGGTAAGAATAAGATGAATTGGTAGATGAATGCATGGCTGAGGAACTGGCACAGAGGGCATGGCTTCAGATTTAAACCTGTTCAAAAGGGACGGATTGCACCTGAACCTATAGGAGACCATTATCTTTGCGGCAGATTTGCTGGAGCTATTCAGGAGGGTTTAAACTAGTTAGACAGAGGATGGGGTTATAAACAGAGGCAGTGTGTAGTGAGACTGCTAACAAGCAGAGGCTGATGACAGGGCAAAATTGCAGTGAATGGCATGAGTTGCAGTCTAAAAGGGGGACAAAATCAATAAGATTGATGAATAAAGTTTTGAAGGTATTACATTTGATTGCACTCAGTACACGGAATAAGGTAGATGAACTTGCACAACAATTACAGATTGGTATGCATGAGGTCGTGGGCATCACTGAATAGTGGCTGAAAGAAGATTATAGCTGGGAGCTTAACATCCAAAGATACATATTGTATTGAAAGGAAAGGCAGGTAGGCAGAGGGGTGCAGTGGCACCATTAGTCAAAAATGAAATGCAATCATTAGAAAGAGATGACGTAGAATCGGAAGGTATAGAGCTGTTGTAGATAAAACCAAGAAACTGCAAGGATAAAGAGACCATGGTGATTTGGATGTGCTTTGAGCGTGGATGAGCACTTGGAGCTAGGATGTTGTGGCTGTTACAGAGAACTGGATGGTGCAGTGGCAGGAATGGCTACTTCAAGTACCAGGCTTTAGATGTTTCAGAAAGGACAGGGAGGGAGGCAAAAGAGGTGGGGGCGTGACTCTGTTGATCAGAGATAGTGTCACGGCTGCAGAAAAGGAGGAAGTCATGGAGGGGTTGCCTGCAGAATCTCTGTGGGTGGAAGTTAGGAATAGGAAGGGGTCAATAACTGTACTGAGCGTTTTTTTATAGACCACCCAATAGTAACAGGGACATCAAGGAGCAGATAGGGAGAGAGATTCTGGAAAGGAGTAATAATAACAGGGTTGTTGTGGTGGGAAATTTTAATTTCCCAAATATTGATTGGCATCTCCCTACAGTGAGGGGTTTAGATGGAGTAGAGTTTGTTATGTGTGTTCAGGAAGATTTCTTGACACAATATGTAGATAAGCCTACAAGAGGAGAGGCTGTACCTGATCTGCTATTGGGAAATGAACCTGGTCAGGTGTCGGGTCTCTCAGTGGGAGAGCATTTTGGAGATAGTGATCACAATTCTATCTCCTTTACCATAGCATTGGAGAAGGATAGAAACAGACAAGGGAGGGAAACATTTAATTGGAGTAATGGGAAATATGAGGCTATCAGGCGAGAACTTGGAAGCATAAATTGGAAACAGGTGTTCTCAGGGAAATGTACAGAAGAAATATGGCAAATGTTCAGGGGATATTTGCATGGTGTTCTGAGTAAGTACATTCCAATGAGACAGGAAAAGGATGGTAGGGTACAGGAACCGTGGTGTAAAAGGCTGTTGTAAATCTAGTCAAGTAGAGAAGAAGAGCTTATGAAAGGTTCAAAAAACTAGTTAATGATAGAAATCTAGAAGATTATAAGGCTAAGGGAAGGAGTTTAAGAATGAATTAGGAGAGCCAGAAGGAGCCATGAATAGGCCTTGGTGGACAGGATTAAGGAAAACCTCAAGGCATTCTACAAGTATGTGAAGAGCAAGAGGATAAGATGTGAGAGAATAGGACTAATCAAGTGTGACATTGGAAAAGTGTGTATGGAACCGGAGAAGATGGGAGAGGTACTTAATGAGTACTTTGCTTCAGTATTCACTAAGGAAAGGGATCTTGGCAATTGTAGGGATGACTTCCAGTGGACTGAAAAGCTTGAGTGTGTAGATATTAAGGAAGAGGATAGCAGGAGCTTTTGGAAAACATCAAGTTGGATAGGTCACCGGAACCGGACGGGATGTACCCCAGGCTACAGTGGGAAGTGAGGGAGGAAATTGCTGAGCCTCTGGCGATGATCTTTGCATCATCAATGAGGACGGTAGATGTTCCGGAGGATTGGAGGGCTGCGGATGTTGTTCCCTTATTCAAGAAAGGGAGTAGGGATAGCCCAGGAAATTATAGGCCAGTGAGTCTTACTTCAGTGGTTGGTAAGTTGATGGAGAAGATCCTGAGAGGCAAGATTTATGAACATTTGGAGAGGCATAATATGATTAGGAATAGTCAACAAGGCTTTGTCAAAGGCAGGTCGTGCCTTACGAGCCTGATTGAATTTTTTGAGGATGTGACTAAACACATTGATGAAGGTAGAGCCGTAGGTGTAGTGTATATGGATTTTAGCAAGGCATTTGATATGGTACCCCATGCAAGGCTTATTGAGAAAGTAAGGAGGCATGGGATCCAAGGGGACATTGCTTTGTGGATCCAGAACTGGCTTGCCCACAGAAGGCAAAGGGTGGTTGTAGATGGGTCATATTCTGCGTAGAGGCCGTTGACCAGTGGTGTGCTTCAGGGATCTGTTCTGAGACTCCTACTCTTTGTGATTTTTATGAATGACCTTATTGAGGAAGTGGAGGGATGGGTTAGTAAATTTGCTGATGATACAAAGGTTGGGGGTGTTGTGGATAGTGTGGAGGGCTGTCAGATGTTACAATGGGAAATTAATAGGATGCAAAACTGGGCTGAGAAGTGGCAGATGGAGTTCAACCCAGATAACCATAGAACGATAGAACCATAGAAACTACAGCACAGAAACAGGCCTTTTGGCCCTTCTTGGCTGTGCCGAACCATTTTCTGCCTAGTCCCACTGACCTGCCCACGGACCATATCCCTCCATACACCTCCCATCCATGTATCCGTCCAATTTATTCTTAAATGTTAAAAAAGAACCCGCATTTACCACCTCATCTGGCAGCTCATTCCATACTCCCACCACTCTCTGTGTGAAGAAGCCCCCCCAATGTTCCCTTTAAACTTTTCCCCCCTCACCCTTAACCCATGTCCTCTGATTTTTTTCTCCCCTTGCCTCAGTGGAAAAAGCCTGCTTGCATTCACTCTATCTATACCCATCATAATTTTATATACCTCTATCAAATCTCCCCTCATTCTTCTATGCTCCAGGGAATAAAGTCCTAACCTATTCAACCTTTCTCTGTAACTGAGTTTCTCAAGTTCTGGCAACATCCTTGTAAACCTTCTCTGCACTCTTTCAACCTTATTTATATCCTTCCTGTAATTTGGTGACCAAAACTGAACACAATACTCCAGATTCGGCCTCACCAATGCCTTATACAACCTCATCATAACATTCCAGCTCTTATACTCAATACTTTGATTAATAAAGGCCAATGTACCAAAAGCTCTCTTTACGACCCTATCTACTTGTGACGCCACTTTTAGGGAATTTTGTATCCGTATTCCCAGATCCCTCTGTTCTACTGCACTCCTCAGTGCCTTACCATTAACCCTGTATGTTCTACCTTGGTTTGTCGTTCCAACGTGCAATACCTCACACTTGTCTGTATTAAACTCCATCTGCCATTTTTCAGCCCATTTTTTCAGCTGGTCCAAGTCCCTCTGCAGGCTCTGAAAACCTTCCTCACTGTCTACTACACCTCCAATCTTTGTATCATCAGCAAATTTGCTGATCCAATTTACCACATTATCATCCAGATCATTGATATAGATGACAAATAACAATGGACCCAGCACTGATCCCTGTAGCACATCACTAGTCACAGGCCTCCACTCAGAGAAGCAATTCTCTACCACCACTCTTTGGCTTCTTCCATTGAGCCAATGTCTAATCCAATTTACCACCTCTCCATGTATACCTAGCGACTGAATTTTCCTAACTAACCTCCCATGCGGGACCTTGTCAAAGGCCTTACTGAAATCTATGTAGACAATATCCACTGCCTTCCCTTCATCCACTTTCCTGGTAACCTCCTCGAAAAACTCCAATAGATTGGTCAAACATGACCTACCACGCACAAAGCCATGTTGACTCTCCCTAATAAGTCCCTGTCTATCCAAATGCTTGTAGATTCTGTCTCTTAGTACTCTCTCCAATAATTTACCTACTACCGACGTTAAACTCACCGGCCTATAATTTCCCGGATTACTTTTCGATCCTTTTTTAAACAACAGAACAACATGAGCCACTCTCCAATCCTCCGGCACCTCACCCGTAGACAGCGATATTTTAAATATTTCTGCCAGGGCCCCCGCAATTTCAACACTAGTCTCCTTCAAGGTCCAAGGGAACACCCTGTCAGGTCCCGGGGATTTATTCACTTTAATTTTCCTCAAGACAGCAAGCACCTTCTCCTTTTCAATCTGTACAGTTTCCATGATCTCACTACTTGATTGCCTCAATTCCATAGACTTCATACCAGTTTCCTTAGTAAATACAGACGCAAAAAACCTGTTTAAGATCTCCCCCATTTCCTTTGGTTCCGCACATAGCCGACCACTCTGATCTTCAAGAGGACCAATTTTATCCCTTACAATCCTTTTGCTCTTAATATACCTGTAAAAGCTCTTTGGATTATCCTTCACTTTGACTGCCAAGGCAACCTCATGTCTTCTTTTAGCCCTCCTGATTACTTTCTTAAGTATTTTCTTGCACTTCTTATACTCCTCAAGCACCTGATTTACCCCCTGTTTCCTATACATTTCATACAACTCCCTCTTCTTCTTTATCAGAGTTGCAATATCCCTTGAGAACCAAGGTTCCTTATTCCTATTCCATTTGCTTTTAATCCTGACAGGAACATACAAACTCTGCACTCTCAAAATTTCCCCTTTGAAGGCTTCCCACCTACCAATCACATCTTTGCCAGAGAACAACCTGTCCCAATCCACGCTTTTTAGATCCTTTTTCATTTCTTCAAACTTGGCCTTCTTCCAGTTCAGAACCTCAACCCTAGGACCTGATCTATCCTTGTCCATGATCAAGTTGAAACTAATGGTGTTATGATCACTGGAACCAAAGTGCTCCCCTACACAAACTTCTGTCACTTGTCCTAACTCGTTTCCTAACAGGAGATCCAATATTGCATCCCCTCTAGTTGGTCCCTCTGTATATTGTGTGACAAGAATACACATAGATAAGATGATAGCTGTCCTGTGTGATGAGCAGTTGGTCTGCCACCTGTCTTCAAGAGTGAGATAAGGAACACAATGAAACAGCATCTGGAGAAGTGTAATGAAGGGACGGGAAAGAGAGCTGTCTGGAGCGGCTCCCCCTTTGAACCCTGAACTGTTTGAAGTGATGGACAGGCGATACCCCAGCAGGGGGATAAAAAGGGACAGATTCGCTAAGGTAGGACACACACACGACACCCGAGGTAACGAGACCCTGGAAGCGGTGCGCCTCTCACGAGTCGGTGGGAAGTACCGGACCTTAAACGCACAGGGTGGAAAGGTACGATCAGCGGGAACCCGGTGTGTGTCCACCCTCGCTTGGGTGCTGGGTTCACTGCAGAGGATGGACCGCATCTGGAGGAGGGGTCACAGTTGGTGACCTCAGGTGACATCACAAAGGACCCGCCCGAAAGCTGCTTGTGAGCAATATCGCCGGTCTGTGAGTGGAAGCCGTTCTGAATGATCAGTCGTTCTCGTTCTCTCTCTCCCTCCCCCCACGTTGTCCATCGCCATGGCAACGATTACTGCGAACTGAACTAAATTGAACTGGACTTTTGTGTCACTTTGAAATTGGTCATTTACCCCTAGACAACGATAGAGCTTGATTGATGCTGTTATCTTTATTCTGTGCACATGTGTGTTTATCATTGCTGAACTGTTGCATTTATTATCCTTTCGATTACTGTGTTGCTTGTTTCTTTAATAAAACTTTCCTAGTTCTAGTAATCCAGACTCCAACTGAGTGATCCATTTCTGCTGGTTTGGCAACCCAGTTACGGGGTACGTAACAATTGATTTAGAAAACTTTCCTGAACACATTTTACAAACTCTAAACCATCTAGACCCCTAACAGTATGGGAGTCCCAATCAATGTATGGAAAATTAAAATCCCCTACCAGCACAACTTTACGTTTCCTGCTGTTGCCTGCTATCTCTCTGCAGATTTGCTCTTCCAAGTCTCGTTGACTATTGGGTGGTCTGTAATACAATCCCACTAATGTGGCCATACCTTCCCTGTTTCTCAGCTCCACCCGTAAGGATTCAGTAGACGAGCCCTCTAATCTGTCCTGCCTGAGCACTGCTGTAATATTTTCCCTGACAAGCGATGCTACTCCCCCACCTTTCATTCCTCTGCCTCGATCACATCTGAAACATCGGAACCCTGGAATATTAAGCTGCCAGTCCTGCCCCTCCTGTAGCCAAGTTTCACTAATTGCTATAACGTAATAATTCCACGTGTCAATCCACGCCCTCAACTCATCCGCCTTCCCCACAATACTCCTAGAATTGAAATATATACACCTCAGAAGATTTTTACCACCACTCACAACCTTTCTATCAGCGGATTTTCTTGAACTTTCAACATTTATTTTCACCCCAGCCACACTGTCAGCTCTGGCACTCTGGTTCCCATCCCACTGCAAATCTAGTTTAAAGCCTCCCCAATAGCACTAACAAACCTCCCTGAAAGGATATTGGTCCCCTGTAGTTCAAGTGTAACCTGTCTCTCTTGTACAGGTCCCACCTGCCCCAGAAGAGGTCCCAATAATCCTGAAATCTGAAAACCTGCCCCCTACACCAGTTCCTCAGCCACTTGTTCATCCTCCAGAGCATCCTATTCTTACCCTCACTGGCACGTAGCACAGGTAGCAATCCCGAGATTACCACCCTTGAGGTCATGCTTTTCAACTTCCTACCAAGCTCCCTAAACTCACTTTCCAGGACCTCCTCACCCTTCCTTGCTATGTCATTGGTACCGATGTGCACCACAACATCTGGCTGGTCACCCTCCCACTTCAGAATGTCATGCAATCGATCAGAGACATCCTTGACCCTGGCACCCGGGAGGCAACAAACCATCCTGGATTCTCTGTCATGACCACAGAACCTCCTATCTGCACCTCTAACTATCGAATCCCCTATCACTACCGCTCTCCTCTTTTTCTATCCTCCCTTCTGCACTGCAGAGCCAGACCCAGTGCCAGAGATCCAGCTACTGCAGCTTGTCCCAGGTAAGTCATCCCCTACAACAGTATCCAATGCGGTATACTTGTTGTTGAGGGGAATGGCCACAGGGGGACCCTGCTCTGCCTGCCCTTACCTCTTCCCTCGCCTGACAGTGACCCAATTTCCTGTGCTCTGCTCCTTTGGCGTAACTACCATCCCTGTAGCTACGATCTATAATCTCCTCATTCTCCCAAATGATCCGCAGGTCATCCAGCTCCTGCTCCAGTTCCCTAACGCGATTTGTCAGGAGCTGCAGCTGGATGCACTTCTTGCAGGTGTCGATGTCAGGGACACCAGAGGGCTCCCTGACTTCCCACATCCTGCAAGAGGAGCATTCCAACATCCTGCCTGGCATTCTCTCTATGCTAGACAATCTGAACAAAAAAACTTACCAGAACCTACCCTGGCCTCTGCCTGTTCTCGCCGAAGCCTGTTTGAGCCAAAGCCATCCCACCCTGACTCAGTCCACTCCGACGATGGCCGCTGTATATGGTGGTCTGCTTCTAAACCTTGGCACACTAAGTCACGCGCCTGCGCAGTGCAGACCCTTCTCCCCGGGCAATGTTTAAAAAAAAACGACTTTTTCTACCTGATTTCTTCCACTCTTCTTCTCAGCTGCTTGCTTCGACTGAAGTGTGAGGTTGTTCATTTTAATAGGTCAAATATGTTGGCAGGATATAGCATTAATAGCGAAACTCTTGGCAGTGTGGAGGATCAGAGGGATCTTGGGGTCCGAGTCCATAGGACACTCAAAGCTGCTATGCAGGTTGACACTGTGGTTAGGAAGGCATACAGTGCATTGGCCTTCATCACCTTGAGATTGAGTTTAGGAGCTGAGAGGTAATGTTGAGGCTATATAGGACCCTGGTCAGACCCCGCTTGGAGTACTGTGCTCAATTCCCGTCACCTCACGACAGGAAGGACGTGGAAACCATAGAAAGGGTGCAGAGGATATTTACAAGGATGTTGCCTGGATTTGGGAGCATGCCTTATGGGAATAGATTGAGTGAATTCATCCTTTTCTCCTTGGAGCGTCGGAGGATGAGAGGTGACCTGATAGAGGTGTACAAGATAATGAGAGGCATTGATCGTGTGGATAATCAGAGGCTTTTTCCAAGGGCTGAAATGGCTGGCATGAGAGGACGTAGTTTTAAGGTGCTTTGGAGTAGGCACAGAGGAGATGTCAGGGGTAAGTTTTTTACAGAGAGAGTGGTGAGTGCGTGGAATGGGGTGCCAACGGCGGTGGTTGAGGTGGAAACAATAGGGTCTTTTAGAGTCTCCTGGATGGATACACGGAGCTTAGAAAAATAGAGGGCTGTGGGTAAGCCTAGATAGTTCTAAGGTAAGGACATGTTTGGCACAACGTTGTGGCCTGAAGCACCTGTATTGTGCTGTAGATTTTCAACAGTAGCAAACATGTGGTCTACAAATTACGATGGAAGATAGAAAATGCACGTCAAAAAGCCTTGGAGGATTTCAATATGCAGGTAGATTGGGAAAATCATGTTGATGCTGAGAGGGGAAATTTGTACAATGCGTACCAGATGTCTTTTTAGAGCAGCTCATGGTTGAACTCACTAGGGGATCAGCTATTCTGGATTGGGTGTTGTGCAGTGAACTGGAATTGATTAGAGAGCTTAAGATAAAGAAACTCTCATGAGCCAGTGATCACAATATCATAGAATTCACCTTGCTATTTGAGAAGGAGAAAGCAAAGGTTGATGTATTAAATTATAGTGAAATAAAGGGAATTGCAGAAGCATGAGAGAGGAGCAGGCTAAAATTGATTGGAAGGTAATACCAGCAGGAATGACGACAGAGTAGCAATGACTGGAATTTCTCGGAGCAATTCAGAAGGCATAGGATAGATACATCCTAAAGCAGAAGTATTCTAATGGCAGGATCTTGCAACCGTGGCTGACAGGAGAATCAAAGTCACAGAATATAACAGCACATATGTCAGCATATAACAAAGCGAAAATTAGTTGGAAGTTAGAGGACTGGGATGCTTTTAAAAACCAACTGAAGGCACCTAACAATGTCATAAAGAAGGTAAAGATACAATACAAAAGTAAGATAGCCAATAATATTAAAGTAGATACCAAAAGATTCTGCAGATATATGAATATATAATTTGGCAAGGCAAATTAGATAGCAGGCAAGAGTAGATAAAGGGGTGATGGAAAATACTGCTGGAGAGGTAGTAAAGGGGGACAAGGAAATGGATGAACTAATTATTTTTCATCAGTCTTCAGTGTGGAAGACTTTAGCAGTATGCCGGAAGTTCGAGAATCTCAGAGGGCAGAAGTATGTGAAATTGCTGTTACGGAGAACATGCTTGCAAAACTGAAAGGTCTTAAGGTAGATTAGACACCTGAACCAGATGGTCCATACCCCACGTTCTGGAAGCTGAGGAGCTATGGAGGCATTAACAATGATCCTTCAAGAACCAGTGTATTCTGGCATGGTTCCGGAGGACTGGAGAATTGCAAATATCACTCCACTCTTCAAGAAGGGAGAGAGGCAAAAAAAAAGAAATTATTGGCCAGTTGGTCTGACCTTAGTGGTTGGGAAGATGTTGGAGTTGATTATTAAGGATGTGGTTTTGGGGTTTGGAGGCACATGATAATATAGGCTATAGTCGGCATGGTTTCCTTAAGGAAAAATGTTGCCTGACAAATCCGTTGGAATTCTTTGAAAAAATAGTAAGCAGGATAGAGAAAGGAGAATTGGTGTACTTGGATTTTCAGAAGGCCTTTGACATGGCGCCACATACGAGGCTGCTTAATAAGTTAACAGCACATGGTATTACAGAAAGGACACTAGGATGGATAGAGCATTGGCTGATTAGCAGGAGGCAAGGCGTGGGAATAAAGGGAGCCGTTTCTGATTGGTGGCCGGTGACTAGTGGTGTTCCACAGTGGTCTGTGTTGGGACCGATTCTTTTTACATTACATATATGTCAATGAATTGGATGATGGAATTGATGGCTTTGTGGCCAAGTTTGCAGATGAAACTAAGATAGGTGGAGGGACAGGTAGTTTTAAGGAAGCAGAGAGGCTACAGAAGGACTTAGACAGATTAGGAGAATGAGTAAAGATGGCAGATGGAATACTGTGTTGGGAATGGTACGATCATGCAATTTGGTAGAAGAGATAAAAGTGTAGACTATTATCTAAATGGAGAGACAATTCAAAAATCAGAGGTGCAAAGGGATTTGGGAGTCCTCATGCAGGATTACATAAAGGCTAATTTGCAGGATGAGTTGGTTGTGAGGAAGGTAAATGCAATGTTAGCATTCAATTCAGAAGGACTAGAATATAAAAGCAAGGATGTAATGTTGAGACTTTATAAAGCACTGGTGAGGCCTCACTTCGAGTATTGTGAACAGTTTAGGGCCCCTTATCTAAGACCAGGTGTGGTGAAACTAGTTAGTGTTCAAAGGAGGTCCACAAAAATGATTCTGGGATTGAAGGGCTTACCGTATGGGGAATGTTTGGTGGCTCTGGGCCTGTACTCACTGGAATTCAGAAGAATGAGCGGGATACCATTGAAACCTATTGAATGTTGAAAGGCCTTGATAGAGTGGATGTTGAGGAGATTTTTCCTATGGCGGGAGAATCTGGGACCAGAGAACACAGCCTCAAGATAGAGGAACATCCTTTTAGAACAGAGTTGGGGAGGAAGTTCTTTAGCCAGAGAATGATAAATCTGTGGAATTCGTTACCACTGGTCATTGGGGAAATTTAAGGCAGAGGTTGATAGACTCATTGATCAGTCAGGGCATGAATGGAAATGGGGAGACGACAGTAGATTGGGGCTGAGAGGAAAATTGGATCAGCCATGATGAAATGGCAGAGCAGACTCGATGCAGCAAATGGCCCAATTCTGCTCCTATATCTTGTAGTCTTATGGTCTAAAACAAGGACAGCCATACAAGCCCCCTTCCTCCCACCCATGTATCTACACAGACTGAATCAACCAGAGTTGGTCTTGAATCACACATACAGGACCTGAAAGCAGGTAAAAAGAGGTAGATTTCCTCTCGAAAGTATGTGAGAGAACCAAATTTGTTCTTACAGCAGTCTGGTAGGTTCTGCTGGATTACCCAGTCTTGGTAAATGCAACAGAATATTTAGTTGTTTTGGAAGCTCAAATTGACATGACTTTAAAGGGTGTGTTTCAACTGTAAGCAGGAGTTATTTTAGGGAACATAACAGAGCATTGTCATGGAATTGAAATTTTTCATAAAGGTCTGCCTCTGTGATTTAAGGCAGCCAGAAGTGAGATAAGATCTGAATTTTTACCTGTTTGATTAGACATTACAGGAAATAAAACAAACCCAATCTGGTTTATTCATTTGACTTTATTATTTTCCAATGGTATTGTGGTGAGCATGATGACAGATGAGAAAAGCTCGTTTACAGTAACTGATGCAGGAAGGGGAGGAGGAGATCCCAAATGATAGGAGAGGACAGGAGGGGGAGGGATGGAGCTAAGAGCTGGGCAGTTGATTGGCAAAAAGGTATGAGGCTGGAGAAGGGACAGGATCATGGGACGGGAGGCCTAGGGAGAAAGAAAGGGGGAGGGGAAAAGCCCAGAGGATGGGCAAGGTGTATAGTGAGAGGGAAAGAGGGAGAAAAAGGAGAGAGAGATAAAAATAATAATTAATAATAATAATAAATAAATAACGGATGGGGTACGAAGGGGAGGTGGGGCATTAACAGAACTTAGAGAAGTCAATGTTTATGCCATCAGGTTGGAGGCTACCCAGACCGAATATTAGGTGTTGTTCCTCCAACCTGAGTGTGGCTTCATCTTGACAGTAGAGGAGGCCGTGGATAGACATATCAGAATGGGAATGGGACGTGGAATTAAAATGTGTGGCCACTGGGACATCCTGCTTTCCCTGGCGGACAGAGCGTAGGTGTTCAGCGAAACCATCTCCTAGCCTGCGTCGGGTCTCACCAATATATAGAAGGCCACATCGGGAGCGCCGGACACAGTATATCAGTACAGGACCTGTAGAGAAGGGACTGTTCACATCTGAACTGGAAGGGGATTAATATCCTAGTGGCTTGGTTTGCTAGTGCTGCACAGGGGAGGGGCATTAAACTAGAGTTTCAGGGAGATAGGGTCCTAGAGCAGCTAGTGGAGCGGTTGTGGAGAAAGCCGTTGTTAAGCTTACATACAAGGTCAGGAATCAAAAGATACTGATGCTCTGAGCTGCATATATTTCAGTGTACGGTAGGAAGGGCATGGATCTGCACATGGAATTATGACATTGTAGCTTTTATTGGGACTTGGTTGCAGGAAGGGCAGGACTGGCAGCTCAGTGTCCTGGGGTCCATAGTTTTAGACATGATAGAGTGGAAGGGAATAAAGGGGGGACGGTGGCATTACTAGTCAGGAAAAACTGTCATGGCAGTACTCAGTTAGGACAGACTGGAGAACTCATCCAGTGAGGCTGTATGGGTAGAAATGAGAAATAAGAAAGGTATGACCACGTTAATTGGATTATATTATAGATCCACCCAATGGTCTGTGGGATTTAGAGGAGAAAATCTATAGAAATATCACAGACTGTTGCAAGAAACATAAGGTTGTTATGGTAGGTGATTTAAAATTCCACATATTGACCGGGATCCCCATATTGTAAAAGGTCTGGATGGGAAAGACTTTGTCACATCAGTTCAGGAAAGTTTCCTTAATCAGTACATAGAAGTCCCAACTAGAGAGAGTGTGATACTAGATCTCCTGTAAGGGAATGATACAGGGCAGGTGACTGAGGTTTGTGTAGGGGAACACTTTGCATCTAGTGATGACAATGTCATTAGCTGCAAGGTAATTATGGAAAAGAATAGGTCATTTCCTCAGGGTGTGATTCTAAATTAGATAACTTTTGATGGTATCAGAAAAGATCTAGCAAGTGTGTATTGGCTGGTTTTTTTTGGCAAAACTGTACTTGGTAAGAGCAAGGCCTTTAAAAGTGAAATTTTGAGAGTACAGAGTTTTTATGTTACTGTCAGGGTAAAAGGCAAAGGTACAGGTTGATGTAAACTTGTTTTTTGAGAGATATTGAGGCCCTGGTTATGAAAAAGAATGAGGTCCACAGCAGGTATAGGCAGGCAGGATAAATGAGCTACTTGAGGAGTATAAGAAATGCAAGAGAACACTTAAGAAGAAAATCAGGAGGGTGAAATGAAGACATGAGGTTGTTCTAGTAGACCAGGTGAAGGAGAATCCTATGTACTTCTACAGATACAGAATATTAAGAGCAAAAGGACAACAAGGGACAAAATTGATCCGCTGGATGATCAGAGTGGTAATCTATGTGTGTAGCTGACAGTGTGCCTATACAGATTACAGAGGAGGCGGTGTTTGCTCTCCTGAGGCAAATTAGTGTGGAGCAATCCCCTGGACCTGACAAGGTGTTCCCTCAGATCCTGTGGGAGGTTAGTGCGGAAATAGCAAGTAATGGCTTTCTGATATTCACACACAAAATGCTGGACAACCTCAGCCTGGCCAGGCAGCATCATGGAGAGGACTAAGTGGTCCACATTTTTGGCCAAGACTCTTCATCAGGACTGGAAAGGAAGAGAAAGAATCCAGAATGCAGAAGTGGGGATAGGGGCAGGACTACAAGCTGGAAGGTGATAAGTGAAGTTAGGTCAGCGGGAAAGGATGTAGTTCCGGGAGGTGGGTGAAGTATGAAGCTGGGAGGTGATATGTGGAAACTGTAAAGGGCTGAGGAAAAAGGAATCTGATAGGAGATGAGAATAGACCATGGGAAGAAGAGCAGAAGAAGGAGAACCAGAAGCAGGTGATGAGGAGGAGAGAAAGGACAAGAAGGGAGCCAGAATGGGAAATGAAAAAGAAGAGAGGAATTGTGGAAATTACTGGAAGTGGGAGAACTCAATGTTCACACGAGGAATTCTGCAGATGCTGGAAATTCAAGCAACACACATCAAAGTTGCTGGTGAACGCAGCAGGCCAGGCAGCATCTCTAGGAAGAGGTACAGTCGACGTTTCGGGCCGTGACCCTTCGTCAGGACTAACTGAAAGAAGAGCTAGTAAGAGATTTGAAAGTGGGAGGGGGAGGGGGAGATCCAAAACAATAGGAGAAGAGAAGAGGGGGAGGGATGGAGCCAAGAGCTGGACAGTTGATTGGCAAAAGGGATATTGGAGGATCATGGGACAGGAGGCCCAGGGAGAAGGAAAAGGGGGAGGGGGGGAAAACACCAAGAGGATGGACAAGGGGTATAGTCAGAGGGACAGAGGGAGAAATAGGAGAGAGAGAGAAAGAATGTGTGTAGATAAATAAATAATGGATGGGGTACGAGGGGGAGATGGGGCATTAACGGAAGTCAATGTTCATGCTATCAGTTTGGAGGCTACCCAGATAGAATATAAGGTGTTGTTCCTCCAACCTGAGTGTGGTTTCATCTTTACAGTAGAGGAGGCCGTCGATAGACATATCAGAATGGGAATGGGACGTGGAATTAAAATGTCTGGCCACTGGGAAATCCTGCTTTCTCTGGTGGATGGAGCGTAGGTGTTCAGCGAAACGATCTCCCAGTCTGCGTCGGGTCTCGCCAATATATAGAAGGCCACATCGGGAGCACAGGACACAGTATATCATCCCAGCCGACTCACACGTGAAGTGTTGCCTCACCTGGAAGGACTGTCTGGGGCCCTGAATGGTGGTAAGGGAGGAAGTGTAAGGGCATGTGTAGCACTGGTTCCGCTTACAAGGATAAATGCCAGGAGGGAGATCAGTGGGGAGGGATGGGGGGTCGAGTGGACAAGGGAGTCACGTAGGGAGCGATCCCTGCGGAAAGCAGAGGGGGGGAAGGGAAAGATGTGCTTAGTGGTGGGATCCTGTTGGAGGTGGCGGAAGGTACGGAGAATAACATGTTGGACCCGGAAGCTGGTGGGGTGGTAGGTGAGGACCAGGGGAACCCTATTCCTAGTGGGGTGGTAGGAGGATGGAGTGAACTCAATGTTCATGCAGTTTCTCCAGAATGAACGTGGCCTTTTTGTGGTAGTAGAGGGGGACATGGACTGACATATCAGAATAGGACTGGGGAGCGGAATAAAAATAATTGGCCACTGGGAAATCCCTCATCGTGGCAGTAGAGGAGGCCATGGACTGACATGTCTGGGTCACCTCCAACCTGATAGCATATTCCATTTGGGTAGGGTCCAACTTGATGGCATGCCCCATGAGGATATCATGCCTCTTATGGCTGTCTCAGTGACTGGCAGTGTGCTGCAGGGATCAGTGCTGGATCCATTGTTGTATGATAATGTGGTTAATTGGATCAGCAAAGCACTAAGATTGAAAGTGAGGGAAGTTATGGAAGCTTACAGCATGCCATTGACCAACTGGGAAAATGGGCTAAACAAAATAGAGGCCAAACACACAAAATGCTGGAGAAACTCAGCAGGTCAAACGGCATCCATGGAAATGAATAAACATGGAAATAAAGAAGGGTCTCGGTCCAAAATGTTGGCTGTTCTTTTCCATGGATGCTGCCTGGCCTGCTGAGTTCCTCCAGCATTTTGTGTGTGTTGCTTTGGATTTCCAGTATCTGCAGAATTTCTTGTGTTTATGAAAAATAGAAGATAGAATTTAATGCAGACAAGTGTGAGGTGTTTCACTTTGGGAGGATAAACCTCCCAAATGTATACAGTGAATTGTAGAGCTCTGATAGGTGCCATAGTATAAAGGGGACTGGGAATATAATTCCTTGAAAAAGACATCAGAGCTATTGTAGAAGGGTTGGTACTGAGAGCTTTTAACACATTGGCCTTCATAAGTCAGTGCATTGGACATAGGAGTTTGGATGTTACTTTGAAATTATACAAGATGTTGGTGAGACTGAATATGGAGTATTGTGTGCAGTTCTCGTCACTTACCTACAGGAAAGTTTTCAAAAAGCTTGAAAGAGTATGGAGAAAACCTATAAGGATGTTGCCAGGACTTGAGGACCTGATTTACAGGGGAAGTTTGAATAGGTTCGGACTTTATTCAGTGGATTGCAGGAGAGTGAAGGGAGATCTTATAGAGATATACAAAATTATGAAGGGGTTTTGGTACGGTGAGTACATGCAGGCTTCTTTTCCCTCACATTGGGTGAGACCAGGACTAGAGGTCATAGGTTTAGGGTGAAAGGTGAAATATTCAAGGGAAATCCAAGGGAAATCTTCTTCACTCAGAGGGTTAGGGTGAGAGTGTGGAATCAGTTGACAGCAGAAGTGCAGGTTCAATTGTGATCAAATAAAATCTCCAGTAGATATAGGGTCTGTAACTGTGTGGATACTTAAATGTAATTATTTCTGGAAGTTACATGCAGGTACTAGCTATAGGAAGCTTTAAAATAGCAATCACTGACAAGTTATTTCCCCACTCTCTGTGCAGCTCTAACAATCTCTTTAAGTTCCCTTCTCTTGATTTCCTGTAATTCATGCCTTGACTTTTTACAAACTACC
This sequence comes from Mobula birostris, assembly GCF_030028105.1. Taxonomy (NCBI): domain Eukaryota; kingdom Metazoa; phylum Chordata; class Chondrichthyes; order Myliobatiformes; family Myliobatidae; genus Mobula; species Mobula birostris. Next base: position 36,596,217 of record NC_092373.1, on the reverse strand, counting down.
CTTTAGGGTTGGTGTAGAATTTGTTTCTGTCCATTTATTTATTTATTTATTTGGCACTTCCTCAAATTGAAACATTTGGTTGTTTTAAGTTTTTATCATGCCTCAGGTTGAGTGGGACTAAAACTACAGGTTATAGGTTTACAGTAAAAGTTAAAACCCACACTCTTTCACTCAGAAGCGTAGAACAAACTGCTAGTAGAAGTGGTAGATACAGGTTTAAATGTAAGATTTAAGGGAAATTTGGATAGGTACATGGATGAAACGAGTTTCAAGGGATAGAATGGACTGGATGGGCCAAAGGGCCAGTTTCTGTGCAGTAGTACTCTATGATTTTATGACTATGATTCAGCTGGCTTATGATGCAATACCTTGCAAAATGTAAATCAGTTAGAACAGAAATGTAAGGATATCAAATGAATACTATTGCATGCAGCAACCATGATTTGCAAATTCTTGCTACAATAAAAAATTCCCCCTAGACAGAGTTCTATTGTTTCTAGTAAATAACTTAACTACACCACCAATTATTATCCCTCAACCATCAGGCTCTTGAACCAGAGGGGAAAACTTCACTTACCCACAAACTATGGACTTACTTTTAATTAATCTACAATTTGTTTTCTCGTTGCTAATTGCTTACTTATTTATTATAAATATTTTTTCTTCTTTTTTTTGTATTTGCTCAGTTTGTTGTCTTTTGCATCTTTGTTGCTTGTCTGTCATTGTGTGCTGTTTTTCATTGATTCTATGGCGTTTCTTTGTATTTACTGTAAATGCCCACAAGAAAATGAATCTGAGGTTTGTATATGGTGACATGTATGTATTTTGATAATAAATTTAGTTTGAACTTTGAAATGTAACTTTTGCATTTCAAGCTAAACTTAAGAAATAAATGATTAATTCAGAATGCATGTGTACATGAGACATAGAAACATAAGAAACATAGAAAACCTACAGCACAATACAGGCCCTTCGGCCCACAAAGCTGTGCTGAACATGTCCTTACCTGAGAAATTACCTAGGGTTACCCATAGCCTTCTATTTTTCTGAGCTCCATATACCTGTCCAGAATTCTCTTAAAAGACCCTATCTTAGACGCCTCCACCACCGCTGCTGGCAGCCCATTCCATGCACTCACCACTCTCTGTGTAAAAAACTTACCCCTGACATCTCCTCTTGTACCTACTCCCATGCACCTTAAAACTGTACCCTCTTGTGCTAGCCATTTCAGCCCTGGGAAAAAGCCTCTGACTATCCACACGATCGATGCCTCTTATCATCTTGTACACCTCTATCAAGTCACCTCTCATCCTCTGTTGCTCCAAGGAAAAAAAGACTGAGTTCACACAACCTATTCTCATAAGGCATGCTCCCCAATCCAGGCAATATCCTTGTAAGTCTCCTCTGCACCCTTTCTATGGTTTCCACATCCTTAATATAGTGAGGCGACCAGAACTGAGCACAGTACTCCAAGTGGAGTCTGACCATGAAGGGACAAGGTAAATTTGATTTTATAGATTATACTGTATATTAGGATTTTTTCATCAAATATGTTGAAATGTATTGGATTTATTATATATGCTTTCATGCTGCTTATCAATGCATATTCCTCAATTAATAATGTCCAATAATAATAATGTTGCTAGTTAATGAACAGTATTTCCCTTTCATGCCGTGATATTAACCAAATGGAAAATAAGATGGAAATACTCCAGGTCGGATTATATTTCACACATGATGCTACAATATGACCATCCTAAACATTTTCAGAGGAAACTATACTTCAGAAAATTATATCTTTTAGTCTGCATTTTTATGTTTTACTGATCTCTTACCTGTGAGATTTGGAGCATTTTTATTTCCACAGAAAGCTTGTATATTTGGTGAGGCCTGAATTTATTTCCCATTCTGATTGCTATTGGGATTGTGGTGGTGAGCAACATTACAACAGGTACTATTGATGGATGATGTTGCACACTCGATGTGATTGCGTAGAGAGTTACCTGGATTTCCACTCAATAAATGATGGTGTATTTGCAAATTAAGCTAGAGAGTGCTTTGGTGGGAACCTAGTCTAGTAGCTAGTCTTTCCATCATCTACTTAAGTGTTTTTCTAGGTGATAGAATTCAATAGAATGGAAGCAAGCCCTTTGGCCAAACTTGTCCATGCACCATCCAAGCTAATTCCCTTTGCCACGGTTTGGGCCATAATCTTCTATTGTTTTCCAACTGCCTTTTAAAAGTTGTTATTGCACCTGCCTTAACAATTTCCCCTGGCAGCTCAATCCACATGCGTTAAATCCCCTTGTCTCAAAAAAATTGGCCTCCAAGCTTCTATTAAATCTCACTTTAAACCCATACTGTCCACTTCTTGATTCCCTGACCCAGGGAAGAAGACTGTGTGCATTCACATGATCTTTACCCCTCATGAATTTAGGACAACATCATAAGAGCACTGTTCAGTTTCCTAAGCTCCAAGGAATTAGCTCCTGGCCTGACCAATCTCTACCTATATCTCAGTCCCTCAAGTCCTGGCAATATCCATGTAAATATTTCCAGTTTCATAATATTCTTCCTATAGCAGAGAGACCAAAACTGAATGTAATAGTTTGTAAACAGGAGAGGGTCTGTCACAAAGTTTTGTCAGCTTGTTTGTCAGCATTGCATCTTTGTAATGTAGCACTGCAACCAGTTGAAAGAGATGGATGGAAGAAATGTTTAAAGTAGAGTAAATCAGGACATCTCTCTGAACATAAAAATGGAGAACTGGGGAGAGAATGGGAAGGATACAATCAGCTAGACTTTATTAAATTGTATTGGTTGAATTGTTGCATGGTGTTCAGTTTCTGTGGTCTTTTCTGTTCCGTCTATCCAGATAAATCGCATTATAGGTTGGACTTTATGTTTTTTAGGTAGTGAGAAAGTCATGGGGAAATCAGTCATTTTTTGCAGTTAATCCAGCTTCTAGCAGTCTCTTGCATCCAGTTGGTCCAGTCTCTGCCCTAAGTTTAACACTGTGAAAACTCATGCAAAATGCATGATTTTTAAAGAAGATTTGTGCAAGCCTCTAGTCAATTCAATCGCGCATACTTACGGTATAGAAACGACGGGAAAAGTATCAACAAACCATAATGTCACTTCGTGAAGCCCTTCTTAACATTAGACTTAAATGTGTAAACAAGATTGGTGTTTGGTCCGACACTTTCTTCAATTACTTACTCACACAAGGAAGCGTGTCCCATCAATAAGATCAAGAAACATGATTACAATATATATAAATGACTTAGACCAGCGGTCCCCAACCACTGGGTCGCGGACCGGTACCGGGCCACAGAGCATGTGCTACCGGGCCGCGAGGAAATGATATGATTTGGCGATATGATTCAGCTGCACCTTTCCTCATTCCCTGTCACGCCCACTATTGAGCTCAAACACACGCGAGGTCATTAACAGCGCGTCATCCATGTCAGCGCGGGAAGAAGGTCAGCTCCTCGAGCTTGCAAATCACGGCGGGCTGAAAAGTATGTTTGACTTAACATCTCTGCTGGCATCCTGGATCAAAGTCAAGGCTAAATATCCTGAGATAGCCACGAAAGCACTGAAAACGTTGCTTCCATTTCCAACATATCTCTGCAATGAATGCAACGAAAACTAAATTGCGGAATAGACTGGACATAAGGAACCCCCTTCGAGTATCGCTGTCTCCCATCACCCCTCGATGGGACCGTCTTGTTGCAGGGAAACAAGCCCAGGGCTCCCACTGATTCAGCGATATTGGTGTGTTGCAATGATTTTATATGTTCATGCGGGGAAAATATGTGCCGTGTGTTTAATATCCAAACATTACTTAAAATGTGACGATGCTATTGACTGATAACTGACTTATATAACCATATAACAATTACAGCACAGAAATAGACGAGCTCGGCCCTTCTAGTCTGTGCTGAAAGCTACTCTCACCTAGTCCCACCGACCTGCACTCAGCCCATAACCCTCCATTCCTTTCCTGTCCATATACCTATCCAATTTTTCCTTCAATGACAATGTCGAACCTGATTTTGCCACTTCTACTGGAAATTCGTTCAACACTTACTTCAAGCTCCCCGTCCTCTCCGGATGGTTGACTTATCATATATTCATGCGAGGAAAATATGCGCTATGTGTTTAATATTAAATTTGTTAGATAAACCCTTTTAGAAACAAAATTAAGTGTACTAGCCCCGTATTACCAATATTCAGGTCGTGATTAACACCCCCCCCTGAACAGAATCGCCAAAAACGATTTGCAGAGAATAATATCGGCAGGTACACACATGCTCAGGTCACGCATGCGCACTGGTGCCTGCGCAAGGCTTCATGGTCATTGTAGTCTTTCTCAGGGTAAACACAACGTATTTTTTGACTGCTACTCTTGTCCGTTGGCAATTTTATGTGGATAAATGTGAGGTTATCCACTTTGGTGGCAAGAACAGGAAAAGAGATTATTATCTGAATGGTGGCCGATTAGGAAAAGGGGAGGTGCAACGAGACCTGGGTGTCATTGTACACCAGTCATTGAAAGTGGGCATGCAGGTACAGCAGGCGGTAAAAAAGGCGAAATGGTATGCTGGCATTCATAGCAAGAGGATTCGAGTACAGGAGCAGGGAGGTACTACTGCAGTTGTACAAGGCCTTGGTGAGACCACACCTAGAATATTGTGTGCAGTTTTGGTCCCCTAATCTGAGGAAAGACATCCTTGCCATAGAGGGAGTACAAAGAAGGTTCACCAGATTGATTCCTGGGATGGCAGGACTTTCATATGGTGAAAGACTGGATCGACTAGGCTTATACTCTCTGGAATATAGAAGATTGAGGGGGGGATCTGATTGAAACGTATAAAATTCTAAAGGGATTGGACAGGCTAGATGCAGGAAGATTGTTCCCAATGTTGGGGAAGTCCAGAACGAGGGGTCACACTTTGAGGATAAAGGGGAAGCCTTTTAGGACCGAGATGAGGAAAAACTTCTTCACGCAGGGAGTGGTGAATCTGTGGAATTCTCTGCCACAGAAAACAGTTGAGGCCAGTACATTGGCTATATTTAGAGTTAGATAAGGCCCTTGTGGCTAAAGGGATCGGAGGTATGGAGAGAAGGCAGGTATAGGGTTCTGAGTTGGATGATCAGCCATGATCGTACTGAAAGGCGGTGCAGGCTCGAAGGGCCGAATGGCCTACTCCTGCACCTATTTTCTGTTTCTCTGTTGCTATCTGATAAGCAAAAAAAAAATACACCAATCTGGAGACGAAAAACTTTGAACGTCACCTCTGTTCAAGGACATAAATAACTGACAGGGAAAAAAAAACTCAACCCTGGCAGAACAGGTAGCTGAACCTGCTGACAGGCTAGAATGAAACAGCTTCGCATTGTTTTCTAATACTTTGACTGAAAGGGCGTTTGAACAGACTTGAAGAATACTGGAGTAAGATCCAAAATGTGGCTCTTTTATCTCCTGTTATTTGCCATGGTGCAGCAATCAATAAATGAGGTTTGTCAAGGAGGTAAGAATTAAAATTAAATGTAATTGTAGTTGATTAACAGACATTTTGAATTGCTTTTTTATATCTCCATGTATTACTCTAAATGATTCTGCCTCCAGGGCATATGAATCTGCAATGCTATTGCAAATGTTCAATTTGTTATCTTTTTTTTTGCAATAATGTGGTAAAAATGTTATTTCAGACCAGATACTCTCCAGTCCAAACTTCTGAAGGTGCTTTGATTATTATGACGCCCACTTACAATAATTATTTTTGAATACTGATCAATTTTAATCATTTGGTCCTTCATTGTCATGCACCCCACGACGTGAAGTGTAACAGAATGGTTGCTCTGTTTCATTATTCCATTCACTTTCATATCAAGTCATACGCCAATTAAGTAAACACACTTTCTTATTACTAGGCAATGGACTGAATTATGTCAGAGGCATCGTTGCTCAGTGGCCCATAGGTTATAGCAACGTGAACCGCATCTCATTGCAAGAATAGAGAGCGCCATGAAAATGAGGATGTCGATAAGGGGCAGGGAAATGGGAGCTCTTATCAGCCTTCTCACTATTGATCACCACCAACATTCTGCTTGCTGTTCCAATGACCAAGTTCAGGTTAGAAGGAGGACCTGTAAATTTTAAGAGAATGCACCATAGTGTTTTATTCAATGGTAGATCTCTTTATTTCAATTTTAAATTCACAAAAAAACTGCAAAATTTATGGCTTTAACATGGTTGCTAAAATATAGAATGGGGAGATTATGAATTGGAAAAGAATCTTTATTAAGGCTACTAAGAATAGGTTTTCAAAGAGATTTCTTCTTCTAAGAGGGAAAGTAGGCTCATATAAGCAATTTTCATGGGAGTATTTATTGTTTAATTGGATATTCATCTCACTGACATGGTCACCATTCAATGCCGTTTGTGAGCTGCCTTTGGAGTCAACCATCTACCTGAACTACTGCAGTTCCTGTGGTGAAGATCTGTCAGAGGGCTCCCAAATAAAGAGTCCTAAGATTGATCTTACATCAGCAATATATTTCCAATTCAAGATAATATGTGACTTGTAGCTGAATTTGGCAATGACTCTGTCATCATGTTATCTTTGTCCTTCTATGTGACAGAGCTCACAAGTTTCAAAGGTGCTCTTCAGCTTGGTGTGATAGCAGATGATACACACCACAGCTACGATATGGTGTGGTAGACTGATTGAGTAGTCTTCTATGCAGTGGTGAGATCCTAATAAAATAGGTTGTTTGGTTTGAATGGTATTTTGACTGTTGTTGAATTTATTTTCATCTAAATAAATGAAGATTATGCAAGCACGCCTAACTCACTGCAGCATATGCAGTCTCTGAATAACTCTCACAGAAGGCAAAGAACTTCTCCAACTGTCAGAGAGCACTGGAGTAGGCATTTGGCCCAGCAAGTCCATGTCAATCATCCAGTACCCTTTTCCACTAATTTTATACTCAACACAACAGTCTAAGAAATTCCACACGGATTCTAATAGTCAGCTATGCACTGGGTAACTTACAGTGGCCAGTTAACCTACCAACCCACACAGCTGTTTTTTTTTGCGGGGGGGGGAATGTGGAAGAGAAAAAAAAATTCAGAGGAAAACCTTGTTTTGCTGTTGTTGCTTGGTATGTTGTTTTGTTGATTTCTGTGATGCTATGCCAAGCGTCGTGGGCATATGCTGGTGCCAGAATATGTGGTGGTATTTGCAGCGGCTCCCAGCACATCCTTGGGTGTATTGGTAGTGACCACAATGGCACAATTTCCCTATGTGTTTTAATGTACGTGTGATCAATAAATCCAAATCTGAACATACAAATTACATGGAGAGAGCACATGATATTAGGATTGAACCCATATTGACAGGGCTGTAAGATGGCAGCTCTGTTGTCTCTACTGTACTACCCTCCCCAACTGATCCAGCTGGCTTCATACCAACACCAAGAAGTTAGCAGTGGAGGATTCAGGAACAGTAATAGTTTTGAACATTCATAGAATTGGTTGTGGTCCCTCTTTCTGGCAATGCTCATTCCCAGCAGAAGCAACCTGTTACCACAAGCCTAAATGTTGCTCAGATAGGTCTGGATTTCCTCATTAAAGAAGAAAAGTTCAACTTACAATAAAAAAATGCAGATGCCAGAAATCTACAAATGCTGATAGAAAACGCTGGAATTACTCAGCAGATCAGGCTGCATCTGTAAGAGAAGAAAGAGCTCTTTCATTTCTGAAAGATCAATGAACCAATTCATGAACAATACCGCACTAGTTTTGCACTACTTTTTAAATTTATTTTTTATATTTTTCTTACTGTAATCAATTGTATTTTTAACGTATTATCCTGTACTGCTTCCGCCAAACAACAAATTTCGCAACATATGTCAGTGATGATAAAAATGATTCAGATTTAGAGTTGATGTTTCAGGTCAAAGAGCTTTTGTCAGAACTAGGAAGCAGAGATAGGGGGAGAAGTAGGAGTTTCTGACGTGTTAAAAATGAGGCAACCATGGGGAAAAGCTGTAAATAAGACTATCTGGTCAATGTGAATTGGGAGTTGAACATCCTAGACCTAAGAGCCGCCTGAGAGCTCTTCACCTCAAAAACTGCAGCTGTTCAAATGGTCTCTGAGAGCAATTCAGGAAGGGCATGACTGACTGACCAGCCAGACTCATTTGCTGGGCATGTCTTCATGTGCTGCATTTCACAGTGCCTACCATTTTGCTATGCTCCTCTGTGAATATTTTTACTTTTCATCTCCTTTCGTTCACAGATTTACAACTTATTCCCAAGGTCATTCCAGTTTTAACGTATCAGGGACCTACAGCCGCTCCCCGTAATTTAACATACAGTACTTCTTTTCTGTTTTTCCCAGTTCCAAGTAAGGGCCTTTGACCCGAACCACCAACTTATTTCTCCTCCCTCAAAGGCAACCTACCCTATTGAGTATTTCTAACATTCTCTGAATTTAACTCATCTGAGAAATTATTCTAGTGAAAATCTGTGATCTTCCTTCTAAAGAAAAAGCTGGAGGATCTTGACAAGTCAGGCAGCTTCTATGGAAATGAATAAACAGTCGACGGTTCGGGCCAAGACCCTTCTTCAGGACTTGAAAGGAAGGGAGAAGATGCCAGAATAAAAAGGCAGGGGAGAGGAAGAAGGCTAGCTAGAAGATGATAGGTGAGGCCAGGTAGGTAGGAAAGAAAAAGGGCCGGTGGGGAAGGAATCTGATAGGAGACGAGAGTGGACCATAGGAGAAGGAGAAGGAGGAGGGGACCCAGGAGGAGGTGATAGGCAAGTGAGAAGAGGCAAGAGACCAGAGTTGTGAATAGAAAAAGTGGGGAAGGGGTGGGAGTTTTTTTTACTATAGAAATAGATATTCATGCCATCAGGTCAGAGGCTACCCAGGCGGAATGTAAGGTGTTACTCTTTCACCCTGAGGGTGGCCTCATCGTGGCATAAGAACAGACCATGGATCATCATGTTGGAATGGGAATCAGAATTAAAATGTTTGACCACCGAGAAGTTCTGCTTTTGGTGGATAGAGCAGAATTACTCAACAAAGCGATCCTGCAATTTATGTTGGGTCTCAGCAATGTAAAGGAGAATGAACCAGGAGCATCAGACACAATAGATGACCCTATCAGATTTATAGTTGAAATGTTGCCTCACATGGAAGAACTGTTTGGGGTCCTGAATGGAGGTGAGGGAGGAGGCGAATGGGCAGGTGTAACACTTTGGCTGCTTGCTAGGGCAAGTGCTGGGAGGCAACTAGTGTGGAGGGATGAATGGACAAGGGAATCAGAGAGGGAGCAATCCCTGTAGAAAGCAGAGGGAGAAGGAGGTAAAAATATGTTTAGTGGTAGGATCCCTTTAGAGATGGCAAAAGTTGAGGAAGATGATGTGTTGGATATGAAAGCTCATGGGCTGGTAGGTAAGGACAGGAGGAACTCCATCACTGTTAAGGAGGCTGGGAAATAGGATGAGTTCAGATGTTTGGGAATGGAGGGGATGTAGGGGAGGGTAGCATCAATGGTGGAAGAAGGGAAACCCTGTTCTTCGAAGAAGGAAGATACCTCTGAGTCCTGGAAAGGAAAACTGCTTCCAGGGAACAGATGCAATGGAGACGAAGGAACTGAGAAAAGGGAATAGCATTTTTATAGGAGGCAGGGTGGGAAGTGGTATAGTCAAGCCAACTGTGGGAATCAGTAAGTTTATAAAAGATGTTGGTCAATAGTTGTCTCCAGAGATGGAGACAGAAAAATTGAGAAAGGTGAAGGAGGTGTCAGAAATGGATCTATTAAATTTAGGGGCGGGGTGGAAGTTAGAAGCAAAGTTGATGAAATTGATTTGCTCAGCATGGGGTGCATTAAGCAGCACCAATGCAGCATCAATGTAGCAGATGAAGAGTTGAGGAGCATTACCAGGGAAGCCTTGGAACATGGACTGTTCTACATGGCCATTGAAGAGGCAGGCATAGTTGGCGCCCATGCAGGTGCCCGTGGCTGCCCCTTGAGTCTGGAGAAAATGGAAGGAGCCGAAGGAAAAATATTTGAGGGTGAGGAACAGTTCTGCCAGATGGAGGGAGGTGGTGGTGGAGGGAACTGTTGGTTCTTTTATTGACAGTCCCTGCTGACAGTCCCAAACATTCATTGTCTCCATCAGTGGTAGATAGGAGCTGCAGTTGACACTTAGATGGTAAGGCAGCATCTATGGAGAGGAATTTCCAGCATCTACCAAATCTCTTATGTTTATGAACAGTAGGTGCATGGAAACAGCACCACCTGCTGGTTCCCCTCCAAAAGCACACATTACCCTGACTCGGAAATATATTGCCTTCTCTTTTTCATTAGTTTGTTCCTAACTCTGAACTCCCTGCCCAAAAGAACCATTGATGTGCTCTACCATAAGGACTGCAATGGATCAAAAAGGCAAATAAATCCTCCTTCTCAAGGGCTATTAAATGCAAAATATTCTATAAATAAAGTAAATTAATATTTGGCAATATTATTTCTGATTTGTATCTTGCAATATGTGGCACCTTTCAGTGCAATAGTCTCTCTCTGGCTATCCATCCCATAGGGTGATGATGGTTTCTTTCAGTTCAGAAAGGAACTGCGTGTGTGTGAGTGAATTTTAGGTGAGTAGGGGGTTGCACAGGTCCAGACCCACCCTCTCGACATCCCTTCCCGGATCCAGTGGCATGGTGGGGTCCAAGACGATTGGGGGAAGTTCTGTTGCAGTGAATGGCCAGACAAAGCTTCAACGCAGGTGATGCCCTTTCCACGCTTCACAGTATATGTTTGCTAGATGGCCGATGACCCTACGAGAGGGTTCATCTGCCCTTTGACAGGTCTTGTTTTTCATCTTGCAGGGTGTCTAGCCACCCTCCTCACCAGGCAAGCCTGGTGGGGGAGCCGGTTTAGTCGTCAACCACCTGACCATGCGGCAGGTAGTACTGGGTTACAGGGTACCAGTAGCACTCAGACGAGTGACCTGACTTGCAATAGTATACCAATTCTCGATCAATGTTTCTCAGCTTTGCACATTTAAACAAATCTATTTTTTCCTTTTTCAGCCAATGGAGTAACTTGACCTTTTTCTTTACTCTTCCTTTTTACCACATTTGCTTGCCTGCATATAACTTATCTGGCTCCATATCTAAGTTACTGATATAAATTTAGCAAGTTTTTTTTGACTAAGGAATATTATGTTGCAGCTCTGAAAAATATTGGTCAGACCACACTTGGATGTTTTGGATGCCACACTACAGAAAGGATAGTCCAGCAGAGGAATAGGCTATTCAACACTCAAAAGAGTGCAGAATAGAGTATGAGGTTATTGTCTAAAATGGAAGACTTATAAGGAATGATTGAATAGGCTGGGTTTATTCATCCTGGAGGCTGGATGGTTATAGTGGCTTATAAAATTATGAAGGACATATGTAAATTTCTCCTGTGTTGGAGGAATCTGAAACCATAGACAAAGGTTTATTGAAAGAAGTGAGAAATTTAAAGACAACCTGAGGGGTAGATTTTCACACTTAGGGTGGTGGCTATATGGTACAGGATGCCAGAGGAGTGGTAAAAGCAGATAGAATTACAGTATATAAAAGACATTTGGACAGGTTCTTTGATGAGAAGTGGGTACAGGGATTAGGGCCCAATTTGCAAAATGGAAATAGTGCAAATAGACATCACTGTTGGCATGGCTGAGTTGAACTTATGGACCTGTTTCTGTGCTGTACGACTCCATAACTCTATCTAGGACTACACTGTAAATGACTGAGTTGGAAACACCATTCATGTGTTACCTCTTTAGTATCATGTGACAGACTAAAGATGAACCTTTAATTCCTACTCTGTACTCTTTCTCATAGGCAGTCCTCAATCTCTACTCATCACACAATCACAAAGTGGTTGGAGTATGGCAGGGAGTATGTCCAACTGATTGAATGCCATATGATATCAATCTAGCTAGTCTCACTCTTTCATACTGTTCCCAGAGCCCTGCCTGTACTTTCCTCTTACATACTAATCCATCTATGTGAAACACTACAGATAGATGTGCTTCCACTATATCCTTGACAGTCATGGTTATGCAATAATTGGTTAGAGTATGGAATGATACTTCTCACATCAATCTTGATTCTTTTGCTGATCATCTTCATTCTATGTCCCCAGTACTTGAACCACTTGTTAATGGAATAGTTCCTCTCTGTATACATAGTTCATTATTTTAAATACCTTGGTCAGAATCCCTCCCAACCACTTCCGTTACAAGCAGAATAATTCCAGTTTCTCCAGAATATCCACATATCAAACATGCTTCATTATAGCGGTTAATTACATCAACACCTTCTCTGAAGCCTTTACATGTTTCCTAAGCTGTGTCACCAAAACAAAATGTAGCTCTTCATTAATCTTGTATTCTTGCCTCTGCTTATAAATTCCAATATCCTTTGTGCTATTGTAACTACATTCTCTGCTTGTCCTGCCACTTTTAGTAAGCTATCTTTCTCACTTCTAACAACATTTACACTTATTGGGACTGTGAATATTTATTTAATTTTGCCAACATTTCCTTTTCCTGGGAACTTGCTGACAGAATTTTCTGCTAGCTGTGAACAAATGTTGGACATCTTCTGCAGGTTCCTCAATTTCAACCTGTGAAAAGTGTGATTGCCATCCCTCAAACATCAGGCCCCATGAGGCAGCAGGATGATGCATGACACATGATTGTTATTTAAGTGACTCAGAAATACTGGGAAAACAGTGACAGCTGCAACAATATAATATTCTCAAGAATGTAATGTTAAGTGTCTGGAAAGAAAGTGGTTCCAAGAAGCTCAAAGTTTCATGAATGCTTGCAATTCTGCATCAAATATCTCATGGAATTCTATACATCTGTGAAGATACATATTACATTCCTGAATACTCAGTTCCAAAACAAATTTTTATGTTACAGTTAGTCTTGTGAATACAACTTTAATTCAAATATTTATTAACCCATTTCTATTTGCACATAGATTCATAGCAAGAAATCATATATCCCCTTATTCAGTGTCAGCTTTTGAGAACACCAGTACAGATGTTCACTTCCTTACCTTTTCACTCTTTAAGCCTATAGTCAGTGGAGTCTGTTGAAGTGTGTTTTAAAATTAAATAGTAGGTTTAACGGTTCAACAGTTTTGAACAGGGAGAATAGAGTAAAAGGGAAGTAGGGAGCAGATGAGGTTACAAAAGTTTCTAGAATAACGAAAAAAACCCAGTAAGTTTGGAAAGGAATAAGAATTTGACTTCTGGTATCATGGGGGCAAAATTGAAAAAAAGATGATGAATACGTGTTTAAAGGTGTTACTTGAATGCACCTGATATATGGAATAAAGATAGATGATTTTGTAACGCTGGTAGAAATTGGCAGGTATGATGTTGTAGGCATCACTGTGTTGGGGCATAATTGGAAGCTTAACATCCAGGGTTATGATTATTATGATTATGAAGACATGCAGTCCTCTTTTATTGTCATTTAGTAATGCATGCATTAAGAAATGATACATTATTTCCTCCGGTGTGATATCACAAACACAGGACAAACCAAGACTGAAAAAACTGACAAAATCACATAATTATAACATATAGTTACAAACAGTGTAACAATACCATAACTTGATGAAGAAGTCCGTGAGCACAGTAAAGTTCAAAGTTTCTCAAATGTCCCACATCTCACGCAGACGGGAGAAGGAAGAAAAAACCTCCCTGCCATGCCGACCACAAGCCGACTCTGAGTCATCCGAAAACTTCGAGCTCTGATCAGCTCTCTGACACCAAGTACTGAGCGGCATCTCTGCCGAACGATTCGACCTCCTTCTCGGTCGCCAAAAGCAGGCAAGGCTGGGAATTTTGAGGCCTACCTTCCGAAAAATTCCCAACCACACAGTAACGACAGCAGCAAACTGGCGTTTCAGAAATTTCTCCAGATGTTCCTCTGTGCTTTCACGTCCATTCTCCATCAAATCAGAATTGTCCACGGCCCCTATTTAACAGATACGATATCATTTTTCACCGCAGAGCTGCGCACACACAAGCACGTCGCCATCTTCTCCTCCCACCATTACACATTATATTAAAAAGGACGGGCAGGTAGGTAGAGGGGTTGGGGTGGTTTTGTTGGTAAAAAATGAAGTCAAATCCTTAGAAAGAACTGACATAGGATTGGAAGATGCAGAAACCTTCTGGGTAGAGTTAAGAAACTGCAAGGGGGAAAAGATACTGATGGGAGTTATACACAGGCCTCCAAGCAGTAATCAGGATGTGGGATATAAATTAAAATGGGATAGAAAAGGCATATGAAAAGGCCAATGTTGCAATAGTCATGGGGGATTTCAAAATGCAAGTAGGCTGGGAAAATCATGTTGATGCTAGATCCCAAGAGAAGGAGTTTGTAGAGGTGGCTTTTCAGAGCAGCTTGTGGTTGAGCCCTCTAGGGAAAAGGCAATTCAGGATTGGGTGTTGTGTAATGATTTAATTCGGGAGCTTAAGGTAAAGGAGCCCTTAGGAGACTGTGATCATAATATGATAGAATTCACCCTACTATTTGAGCGGGAAAAGTTAAAATCAGATGCATTAGTATTTCAGCGGAGTAAAGAGAACTACAGAGGCATGAGAAAGGAGCTGGCTAAAGTTGATTGGAAGGGGACACTAGCAGGGATGACAGCAGAACTGCAATGGTTGGAGTTTCTGGGAGCAATTTGGATGGTGCGGGATCGATTCGTACTAAAGAAGAAGAAGTATGCTAAATAGAGGATGAGGCTGTGACTGACAGGGGAAATCAAAGAGAGCATAAAAGCAAAAGAGAGGAGCATAAAATGTTGCAAAATTAGTGAGAAGCTATAGGATAGGGAAGCTTTTAACAACCAACAACACAACTAAAAGCCATAATGAGTGACAAAGTGAAATATAAAAGTAAGCTTTTTCAGATATATAAAGAGTAAAATAGAGGTGAGATTGGATATTGGACTTCTGAAAAATGATGCCGGAGACATAGTAACAGGGGCCACAGAAATGGCAGACAAACTTAATAAGTATTTTGCAAGGATACAAAGACCATCATCAAAAATCCCCTTCCTTCACTTCCTGCAGTAACCTGGGGTGTTCTCTATCCATACCTGGGGATTTAGCTACCCAAGTGTTTTTCAAAAGTTCCAGTGCATCCTCATTCTTAATCTTGGTATATTCAAGCTGAGCTCACATTCGTCAAGGTCTCTTTCATTGGTGAATTCTGTAGCAAAGTATTCATTAAGGACTTTCCCTACCTCCTTCGATCCCAGTCAAATATTCCCTATTTTTTCCCTGAGCAATCCTACTCTCACTCTAGTTACCCTTCTCTTTTGCAAGTACATGTAGAATGCCTTGTGATTTTCCTTATTACTCCACACCAAGGCCTTCTCATGTCCCCTTCTAGTTTTCCTAATTCCCTTATTTGTTAAATGGAGATCACCTGTGTGCTGTCAAGCTTTCAACTGATTGTAGTAAAAATACACCTGTATCTGGAAAGTCCAACTGCTGGTAAATCAGTATCCTAGCAAAAACTACACCATGAAGACAAAAGAACACTCAAAGCAATTCTGTGAAAAGGTTATTGAAAAGCACAAGTCATGAGATGGATACAAGAAAACTTCCAAGTCACTGAATATCCCTTGGAGTACAGTTGAGTCAATTATCAAGAAATGGAAGGAATATGGCACAGCTGTAAATCTGCCAAGAGCAGGCTGTCCTCAAAAACTGAGTGAGTGTGAAAGAAGTGGATGAGTGAGGGAGGCCACCAAAAGGTTTATGATGACTCTGGAGGAGTTATAAGCTTCAGTGGCCGAGATGGGAGAGACTGCACATACAACAACTGTCCGGGTGCTTCACCAGTCGCAGCTTTATGTAAGAGAGGCAAAAAGAAAGCTGCTGCTAGAAAAACTCACATGAAATCACGGCTAGAGCTTGCCAGAAGGCATATAGGGGAGACTGAAGTCAGCTGGAAGAAGGTTCTATGGTGTGATGAAATCAAAATAAGCCAAACATTGCACATCATCAAAAATCCACCATCCATGCTTCATGCTGTTAGGATGTTTCACTGCAGCAGGCCCTAGAAAACTTGTTAAAATAAAGTGTAAAATGAATACAGCAAAATACAGGGGAATCCTGGATGAAAACTTAATGCAGTCTGCAAGAGAACTGCGACTTGGGAGTAGGTTTGTTTTCCAGTGAAACAAAGACCCCAAGCATAAAGCCAAAGCTACATAGTAAACGCTTAAAAACAACAGAGTTAATGTCCTGGAGTGGCCAATTCAGAGTCCAGCCCTCAATCCAATTGATAATTTGAGGCTGGACTTGAAAAGGGCTGTTCACTCATGATCCCCAAGAAAGCTGACAGAGCTTGAGCAGTTTTGTAAAGACTAATGGGGAAAAATTGCAGTGTCCAGATGTGCAAAGCTGATAGAAACCTATCCACACAGACTCAAGGCTGTAATTGCTGCCAAAGGAGTATCTACTAAATACTGACTTGAAGGGGGTGAGTAATTATTCAATCAATTATTGTATTTTAATAAATATAATAAATTTAGACCAATTTGTAGAAATCTGTTTTCACTTTGACACAAAAGAGTATTTTTTGTCGATCAGCGTGTAAAAAAAAATCAAATCCACTATAACTCAATGTTGTAAAACAATAAAACATGAAATCTTTCAAGCGGGTGAATACTTTTTATAGGCACTGTAGATATGATAGTGGTTTGGTGACTCAATTGCACACCACGGTAGCGTAATGGTTAGTGAGATGCTATTACATCCTCCCTGGATGCTTGGTGTATTCCAGAGTTGGGAGTTGAATTTCAGCATTATGGAGTTTCTATACATCCTCCCTGTGGAATGTGTAGGTTTTCTCCAGGTCCTCTGGTTTTATCCCACAGTCCAAAAATGTGCAGGGTGGATTAATTGGTCATTGCAAATTATCCTGTGATTAGGTTAGGGTTAATCGGGTTTGTCGGAGGTTGCTGTGGCCATGTGGCTGTGTAAGCCTACTCTGTGCTGTGTGGCTGAATAAATGCTTAATTGTAGAGAGGCTGGGCTGGCATGCAGATCACGTATCCTTTTTGTGAGTTTGGAGAATTTTCCCGATGTGGCATTTATGGCTTCCTTCTACTCCCCTGAGGTTCCAGCTGTAGGTAGCTCTGGACTTGAGAATATATTGGACAAGAATGAATGAATGAATGCTGCTACGTTACAATCTCAAAAGGCTGCAAGTTGAAAGATTGTTGCCATTTCCTCTCTGATAGCACGGAGGCTCCTCAAATGGAAAGAAAAAACCAAGCCAATCCCACAAATTTCAAACTGCATTCCTGTATAATAATTTTTCTCACATACAATTGAAATCAAACTGCTCTGGCTGAATTGTGTTGGACATGGTGCTACACAGCACAGAAACATGCCCTTTGGCCCAATTCACCCACGTTGACCAAGATATCAATCTGAGCTAATCCTCTGTGCCCACATTTGGTCCCCATCTCAAGTCTTTTCTATCCATGTACCTGTTGAAATGTCTTTTAAACAATGTAATTGTATCTGCATCAACTACTTCCTCTAATAGTTCATCCCATGTAGACATCACCTACTGTGTGGAAAAGGTTGCCCACTGGGTCATTTTTAAAATCTTTCCCCCCTCTCACATCAAGTCCATGTCCTGTAGTTTTAGACTCCCTTGCCCTGGAAAAAAGATCATGATCATCCATCTTAAATATGCCCTCATGAATATATAAACCTCTCTAAGCTCACTCCTCAGCCTCCTGTGCTCATGAGCTTCTATAATTTTGATAAAATCAAAGAAATGTTTGCAATATATAATGTACTACATATAAGTGGTACACTGTTGTATTGATATTTCTATACATTTTTTGCAGGAAGTTATGAAGAAACTACTACCTATACTACAATGACAGCTTTATTGCCAATGGGTAAAATCTACTATAGTTTAGATCCAAATCCAGTAAAGGAAATATTAATGATATTGATGCTTTCATGTAAAACAACTTCCAATAAAATAATTTACAATTTCCATAATGTTGAAAGTAACTATGGAAGTTGAATTGGATGCCACTCAAATTGATTTCAGTTCAATGAATGATGCATTTCTAGTGTCAGATGTACACCCATTGATATTAATTGTCTTCCAATCCTAGGGAGTGTAATGAATGTGATCTTTGGATCTTGAATGAGTTCCTTGGTTTGGGCAGTGTTTTTCATCCAGAATTCATCAACGCTATTGAAATTGGCAAGGTGAAGGTAGCATGACCAGAAAAGCTTCTGGGAAATTATGTAATGAGTTGGAGTGGGATCAGAAAGCTCAGTGGATTGCTGGGTGTGGTTGACTAATGGTCTGCTGTGTTTTCATGGCTGTGAACAGTAGCAATATTCAACCATACTGAAAGCCAATGAGTTGGAGTTAACTTGAAGGTTCTTATGAGTGTCTGCTTGGCCAAGTTTACCAGGTGTCAACGAGCTTTATATGATGCCATATGATGTCACAGAAGATAAATAAACAGTGGGTCCTTCAGTATATGAATGTTAAACCATACGTGGTTGCACCCAGTTATTAATTATACCATGAAGTTTCCAGATGGCTTTGATTTTAATTGGAATGGGTTTACTATTGTCATGTGTATTGACATTAAGAAGCTTTGCGTACTGTTCATGCACATCAATATCATTTACACATTGCATTGAGGTAGATCAAGGTAAACCTTGTAGAATAAATTGTAAATGGTACAGAGAAAGTTCAGAGTGCATAATCAATAATGTGCAAGATCAAATGAGACAGATTGTGAAGTTAAGAGTCCTTCTTAATAAGAGGTCCATTCAACAGTTTCGTATCGGCAGGATAGAAGCTGATGTTGGTGTTTTCAGGCTTTTGTACCTTCTGCCCAAATGGAGAGGGGAGAAGAGTGAATTTCTGGACTGGGTAAGTTTCTCAATAATGCTGGCTGCTTTACGAAGGCAACGAGCAGTATAGGAAGAGTCCATAATGGGGAGGCTGGCTTCCATGATGTGCTGAGCTGTGAAGTGGTGCATTGGGTTGTCTATTAGGGCAGAACATCTACAGTAACTTAAAAGCATTGATAAACAGAGGGACCTTGTGGTACAATGGTGACATGGATGGATTTTGTAGTGAAGAAGGTGCTTACCTTCATGGATAATGGCACTGCGTATGAGTCAAGACGTCATGTTGCAGTTGTTCAGACATTGGTTAGACATACTGAGAATACTGAGTGCAGTTCTGGACAGCATATCTCAAGAAGTATGTGGTAGTGATAGGAAAAAGTGCATTCGAGAGTCACCAGGTTGTTGCCTGAAGTGGAGGGCTTTAGTTACGAGGAAGTATTGGATAGGCTTGGATTATTCTCACTAACATGCAGAAGGCTGAAAGGTGCCATTGAACAAGTTTATAAAAGTAAGAATGGCTTTTATGATAAGGTAGATAATCAGCGCCTTTTTCTAAGCATAGGACAGTCTAAAATTAAACAACGTTGGTTTAAGGAGAGAGCAGAAATACTTGAAGGAGATCTGATGGGCAAGTTCTTCCACACTTAACAGTAGATCACATGAGTTGCAAACAACATTAATGGATTATTGTAATGTTTGTCAAAATTACTGAAATCCAGTATTTGAGCACAACTCTGATGATGATTCATCTGCATTGTTCATACCATTATTTTAAACAGAACTGCTCTGTTTTATTAACATTTCACCACTAATTAGAACGTCAAAAAAGATCTGTAAGCTCTGAGGAAAGCTCTTCAACCGAAGAAGTGAGAAGTTGGTCCAGTTCTTCAGAAAAACCATCAGCATCAACAGGTGCATAAATTGTGATACAGCAAATCCAATTCTGAGAAGCTAAAATTCACTGATGTTAAAAATGGCTTCTTCATTCAATATTTCAAACGTTCAAAGGTTCAATTTGATGTCAGAAATGTATACAATATACATCCTGAAATGCTTTTTCTTTGCAATATGCCACAAACCCCATCTCCAGAAAAGTTGGGATATTTTTCAAAATGCAATAAAAACAAAAATCTGTGATATGTTAATTCACGTGAACCTTGATTTAACTGACAAAAGTACAAAGAAAAGATTTTCAACAGATTTACTGACCAACTTAATTGTATTTTGTAAATATACACAAATTTAGAATTTGATGGCTGCAACACACTCAACAAAAGTTGGGACAGAGTTAAAATAAGATTGAAAAGTGCACAGAATATTCAAGTAACACCGGTTTGGAAGACTTCACATTAAGCAGGCTAATTGGTAGCAGGTGAGGTATCATGACTGGGTATAAAAGTAGCGTCCATCAAAGGCTCAGTCTTTGCAAGCAAGCATGGGTCATGGCTCACCCCTTTGTGCCAAAATTTGTGAGAGAGCTGTTAGTCAGTTCAAAAGGAACATTTCTCAACGCAATATTGCAGAGAATTTAGGTCTTTCAACATCTACAGTACATAATATTGTGAAAAGATTCAGAGAATTCAGACACATCTCAGTGCGTAAAGGGCAAGGTCGGAAACCACTGTTGAATGCGTGTGATCTTCGAGCGCTCAGGCAGCACTGCCTACGAAACCGTCATACTACTGTGACAATTATAGCCACCTGGGCTCGGGAGTCCTTCAGAAAACCATTGTCACTCAACGCAGTCCGTCGCTGCATCCAGAAATGCAACTTGAAACTGTATTACACAAGGAGGAAGCCATACATCAACTCTATGCAGAAACGCCGGCGAGTTCTCTGGGCCCGAGCTCATCTCAGATGGACCGAAAGACTGTGGAACCGTGTGCTGTGGTCAGATGAGTCCACATTTCAGCTGGTTTTTGGAAAAAATGGGTGTCGAGTTCTCTGTGCCAAAGATGAAAATGACCATCCAGATTGTTATCAGCGAAAGGTGCAAAAGCCAGCATCTGTATGGTATGGGGGTGCATCAGTGCCCACGGCATGGGTGAGTTGCATGTATGTGAAGGTATCATTGACTCTGAGGCGTATATTAGGATTTTAGAGAGGCATATGTTGCCATCAAGGCGACGTCTCTTCCCGGGACGTCCATGCTTATTTCAGCAGGACAATGCCAGACCACATTCTGCATGGGCTACAACAGCGTGGCTTTGTAGACACAGAGTGCCTGTGCTTGACTGGCCTGCTGCCAGTCCAGATCGATCTCCTATTGTAAATGCATTGCACATCATGAAGAGGAGAATCAGACAACGGAGACCACGGATTGTTGAGCAGCTGAAGTTTTATATCAAGCAAGAATGGACAAAATTTCCAATTGCAAATCTACTACAATTAGTATCCTCAGTTCCAAAATGATTAAAGAGTGCTATTAAAAGGAAAGGTGATGTACCACAATGGTAAACATGCCTCTGTCCCAACTTTTGTTGAGTGTGTCGCAGCCATCAAATTCTAAATTTGTGTATGTTTACAAGATACAATTAAGTTGGTCAGTAAAACTATTGAAAATCTTTTCTTCGTACTTTTGTCAGTTAAATAAAGGTTCACGTGAATTAACATATCATAGATTTTTGTTTTTATTGCATTTTGGGAAATATCCCAACTTTTCTGGAAATGGGGTCTGTATATTTATAGGATTTTCCAGAGAAAGTATATTTAAATATTGACATCAAAATAAGATCAGATAAAATTAATCAATACAATTCATAGTGATTAATTTTACAATTAGAAGTTCAAGGATGGAAACTCATTCTTGGAAATAGGTGTATAATTCACAAATGTGTCTTGAGTTTAATAAACAGGATTTGGTTTTATTGACCTGAAGCGAATCAGCCAACTCATTTAGGAACACTTAGCTATATAAGGCATATGATCAAGAAAATAATTACGCGATGGCATTATCTGAAGATCATTACTTTGAAGATCTCTAAAAGGAACCCAGCAAAACATGTCATTGATTATTCTCGAATGGTAGAAAGATACAGCACAGAAACAGGTCCTTTGGCCCATCTAGTCCATGCTGAACCTATTTAAACTGCCCTCTCCCATTGACATTCACTGGGACCGTAGACCTCCATGCGCCTACTATCTATGTTCCTATCCAAACTTTGCTTAAACGTTGAAATTGAACTCGCATGCACCACCTTTCCTGGTAGCTCATTTCACACTCTCACAATCTTCTGAGTGGAGAAACATCTCAGAATTTCTCTTAAAATAGCAAAACCATTGATGCCACATAGGTCTGGATCAGAAAATGCTTAATAAATCTGTAGATGTAGCACAGACCTCTATTAAACAAGTTAACCAAAATAGCATCATCATCACCCTTTCCTTGGTAGCACAAATTACAATCCTGCTTTATTCATGAAAAGAATAGGCTATAAGTCAGAGTACACAAATGTGACTGTATTTTGTCACATGAAATACAATTACTTTCACTGAAAGCAACAGGAAGAGAGTACATTTGGAGAAATACAAGAAGTAGGGATTGTGCTTTTTGAGAAGATACCTTAGAGCTGTGTTGAGTTTAAGAGATTACAAACATCAGTGAGAGTGATATTCTGCAAAGACTGGAAAATAAAAATAGCAAGTTAAAATTGAATATTAATTCTTCTGAAAGAAAAAAAATTGTGCATTAACATTGTGTATGTTAAAGTCCACAAAGATTTGCCCAGAACAATAATCATAACCAGCTGAACATTAAATGATCCAAAGTCTTGATATCAGAAAGCCTTGATTCAATATTAGTAATCAGATATTACACAATGGCAACTGACAGCAAATACACTGCCTTTCATTTTCTTGCCTTTACACAGAAGATAGAATATAGAATATATATATATAAAAAAAACAATGCAACACAGGGACAAGGTCTTTGGCCCATGATAGCTGTGCCAAATTAAACCAAATCTCTTCTGCCTGCATGTGATCTCTATTCCCTGGATATTCTTGTGTCTATCTGAAATACTTGTATAAACCATTATCACATCTCCAGTGCCTATAAAAAGTATTCACCCCTCCCTCCTTGGAAGTTTTCATGTTTTATTGTTTTACAACACTGAATCACAGTGGATCTAATTTGGCTTTTTTGACACTGATTTGCAGAAAATGACTCTCATGTCAAAGTGAAAACAAATTTCTACAAATTGCTCTAAACTTACTACAATTATTAAATACAAAATAATTGATTGTATTATTATTCACTCCTGTCAAGTCAGAATTTAGTAGATGCACCTTTGGCAACAATTACAACCTTGAGTTTGCGTGGATAGGTCTCCATCAGCTTTAATTTGGCTGAACAGAAAAAGATTCTTTTGTGTCAGTGAAAACAGATTTCTACAAAGTGATCTAAATTAATTACAAATATAAAACACAAAATAATTGATTGTGTAAGTATTCACTCCCATCCCTTTAATATTGACATATCAAATCATCACTGGTGCAGCCAATTGGTTTTAGAAGTCACAGAATTAGTTTAATGAAGATCTGTTTTTGGAGAACTGTGTGCAGTCAAGGTGCTTCACTTGATTATAGTAAAAATACACGTGCCTCTGGAAGATCCAGCTGCTGGTGAGTCAGTACCCTGGCAAAACCTACACCACAAAGACAGAAGAACACTCCAAGCAACTCTGCAGAAAGGTCATTGAAAAGCACAAGTCAGAAGATGGATACAAGATTTCCAAGTGACTGAATATCCCTTGGAGCACAGTTAAGTCAATCATCAAGAAATGGAAAGAATATGGCACAGCTGTAAATCTACCTAGAGCAGACTGTCCACAAAAACTGAGTGACCATGAAAGAAGGGGCTAGTGAGGGAGGCAACCAAGAGAGCTATGACAGCTCTGGAGGAGTTACAAACTTCAGCAGTTAAGATGGGAGAGACGGTGCATACAATAATTTTTGCACAGGTGTTTCACCAATTGCAGCTTTGTGGGAGACTGACAAAGAGAAAGCCACTGTTGGAAAAAAAACTCACATGAAACCTCAGCTAGAGTTTGCCAGTGAAGGCATGTGGGAGATTCTGAAGTCAGCAGGAAGAAGGTTCTATGGTCTGATGAAACCAAAATTGAGCATTTTGGCCATTGTAAGCCAAACACTACACATCTTCAAAAACACAGCATCCCTACTGTGAAGCATGGTGGTGGCAGCATCATAAACACAAAATAATCTGCAGATGCTGGGGTCAAAGCAACACTCACAACATGCTGGAGGAACTCAGCAGGTTGGGCAGCATCTGTGGAAACAATCAGTCAACGTTTCGGGCCGGAACCCCTCGTCAGGACTGAAGAAGGAAGAGGCAGAGGCCCTATAAAGAAGGTGGGGGGAGGGTGAGAAGGAGAAGGCTGGTAGGTTCCAGGTGAAAAACCAGTAAGGGGAAAGATGAAAGGGTAGGGGAGTGGAAGCAGGGAGGTGATAGGCAGGAAAGGTGAAGAAGGAATAGGGGAAAACCCAATGGGTAGTAGAAGGAGGTGGAACCATCAGGGAGGTGATAGGCAGCTGGGGGAGGGGGCAGAGTGAAATAGGGATAGGGGAAGGGAGGGGGAGGGAATTACCGGAAGTTGGAGAATTCTATGTTCATACCAGGGGGCTGGAGACTACCTAGATGGTATATGAGGTGTTGTTCCTCCAACCTGAGTTTAGCCTCATCGTGGCAGTAGAGGAGGCCATGTATGGACATATCCGAGTGGGAATGGGAAGCAGAGTTGAAGTGGGTGGCAACCGGGAGATCCTGACTGTTGTGGCAGATGGAGCGGAGGTGCTCGATGAAGTGGTCCCCCAATCTGTGTTGGGTTTCACTGATGTAGAGGAGGCCGCACCGAGAGCACCGGATACAATAGATGACCACAACAGACTCACAAGTGAAGTGTTGCCTCACCTGGAAGGACTGTTTGGGGCCCTGAACGGTGGCAAGAGAGGAGGTGTAGGGACAGGTGTAGCACTTGCACTTACAGGGATATGTGCCAGGTGAGAGATCTGTGGGGAGGGACGTGTGGACCACGGAGTCACGGAGGGACCAATCCCTGCGGAAAGTGGAGAGGGAAAGATGTGCTTAGTGGTGGGGTCCTGTTGAAGGTGGCGGATGTTGCGGAGGATAATGTGCTGGATCCGGAGGCTGGTGGGGTGGTAGGTGAGGACAAGGGGAACTCTGTCCCTGTTATGGTGGCAGGAGGATGGGGTGAGGGCCAAAGTGCGGGAAATGGAGGAGATGCGGGTGAGGGCATCACTGATGATAGCAGAAGGGAAACCACTATTCTTAAAGAAAGAGGACACTTGAGATGTCCTGGAGCAGAAAGCCTCATCCTGGGAGCAGATGCGGCGGAGACGGAGAAACTGGGAATAGGGAATGGCATTTTTTCATGTGGCGGGGTGGGAAGAGGTATAGTCGAGGTAGTTATGAGAGTCAGTGGGCTTGTAGAAGATGTCAGGGGACAGTCTGTCTCCAGAGATGGAAACTGAGAGATCGAGAAAGGGGAGAGAAGTGTCTGAGATAGACCAAGTGAATTTGAGGGCTGGGTGAAAGTTTGAAGTGAAGTCGATGAAATTGACGAGCTCAGCATGGGTGCAGGAAGCAGCACCAATCTAGTCGTCAATGTAGTGAAGGAAAAGTTGGGGAGCAGTACCAGAATAGGTTTGGAGCACAGACTGTTCCACATAACCAGCGAAGAGGCAGGCATAGCTGGGGCCCATGCGAGTGCCCATAGCTACACCCTTGGTCTGAAGAAAGTGGGAAGAGCCAAAAGAGAAGTTATTAAGTGTGAGTACCAGTTCTGCCAACCGGAGGATGGTAGTGGTGGTGGGGAACTGGTGGGGTCTATTGTCCAGAAAGTAGCAGAGGGCTTTGAGGCCATCTTGATGGGAATGGAGGTGCATAAGGATTGGACATCCATAGTCAAAGTGAAGCGGTCGGGACCAGGGAACTGCAAGTTATTGAAGAGGTGGAGGGCATGGGATGTATCCCGGATGTAGGTGGGGAGGGACTGAACTATGGGTAACAAAATGGAGTCCAGGTAGGCAGATACAAGTTCAGTGGGACAGGAGCAGGCAGAAACCATGGGTCTGCCGGGATAGTCAGGCTTGTGAATCTTGGGGAGAAGGTAAAACCGAGCAGTACGGGGTGTGGGAATTATGAGTTTAGCAGCTGAGGATGGAAGATCTCCGGAGTTGATAAGGGCGGTGATGGTACGGGAGACAATGGTTTTATGTTTTTTGGTGGGGTCCTGTTTCAGGGGTAAGTAACAGGAGGTGTCAGAGAGCTGCTGTTTGGCCTCAGTGAGGTAGAGGTCCATCCACCAGACTACTACGTCACCACCTTTGTCAGCGGGTTTGATGGTGAGGTTGCGATTAGTGCGGAGAGAGTGGAGGGCAGTGGGTTCAGAGGGAATGAGGTTGGAACAGGAGAGAGGAGTGGTGAAGTTGAGACTGTTGATGTCTCGGCGACAGTTAGAGGCCCTTTATAGGGCCTGAGGCCATTTATAGGGCCTCTGCCCCTTCCCTCTTCAGTTCTGATGAAGGGTTCCGACCCGAAATGTTGACCGATCATTTCCACGGATGCTGCCCAACCTGCTGAGTTCCTCCAGCGTGTTGTGAGTGTTGCAGTGGCAGCATCATGCTGTGGAGGTGCTTCACTACAGCAGGCCCTGGAACGTTTGTGAAAGTAGAGGGTAAAATGGGTACAGCAGGATACTGGGAAATCCTGGTAGAAAACCTGATGAAGTCTGCAAGGAAACTGCGACTTGGGATAAAATTTCTTTTTCAGCAAGACAATGATCCCAAGTATAAGGCCAAAGCTACACAGGAATGGCTTAAAAACAACAAAGTTAATGTCCTGGAGTGGCCAAGTTAGAGTCCAGATCCCAATCCAATTGGACTTGAAGAGGGCTGTACACTCACGATCCCCATGCAATCTGACAGAGCTTGAGCAGTTTTGTAAAGGAGAATGGGGAAAAATTCCAGTGTCCGGATGTGCAAAGCTGATAGAGACCTATCCACACAGACTCAAGGCTGTAATTGCTGTCAAAGGTGCATTTACTAAGTACTGATTTGGGGGCAGGGGAGGCCCGGTGAATACTTATGCAATCAATTATTTTGGTTTTATATTTGTAATTAATTTAGATCACTTTGTAGAGATGTTTTCACTTTGACACAAAAAGTCTTTTTCTGTTGATCAGTGTCAAAAAAGCCAAATTAAATCCACTGTGATTCAATGTTGTAAAACAATAAAACATGGAAACTTCTGGGGGGTGGGGGAATATTTTTTATAGGCACTGCACAGCAGCAGAATTGAACCTTGAATTGTTATTGCTGTAATAGTATTATGCTAAAATGCCACCCATGAGACTGTTAAACAAGATAACAGCCTATGTATTATTGGATAGATGTTATGATGGACAGAGGTTTGCCTGACTACAGAAAGGAAAAATAAAGGGGCCTTTTCTGGTTGGCTGTTGGTAACTAGTGGAGTTTCACAGGGGTCATGTTGGGTCGACATCATATGTTAATAATCTGGATTCTCACATTATATGTTAATAATCTAGATGACAGAATTGACGGCGTTGTGACCAGGCTTATAGATGATACAACGGTAGGTGAAGGAGCAGGTCGTGTAGAGCAAGCAGGAGCATACAGAAGAAATTAGCGAGATTAGGAGAACGTGCGAAGAAGCAGTAGATGGAATATTGTGAAGGGTAAGGTCATACACTTTATTAGAAGGAAAAAGGCATAGACTATTTTCTAAATGGGGAGCAAATTCAGAAATTGTAGGTGCAAATAATAA
Source organism: Mobula birostris (assembly GCF_030028105.1). Taxonomy (NCBI): domain Eukaryota; kingdom Metazoa; phylum Chordata; class Chondrichthyes; order Myliobatiformes; family Myliobatidae; genus Mobula; species Mobula birostris. The sequence continues at coordinate 36,568,367 of NC_092373.1, read as the reverse complement.
AATAAAGTCCAGTTATTTTATTTTATTATCAGCGACCATCATCGTACGTTCACTCTTGCACGTCAATCACCATCCCTCATTAGGATTATATTCCCATACTGTCAGAAGAAGTGAAAATACCAACTCCTGTGTCCTTCTACCTTCTTTCCAGTGTATAACTCAAAGTACAAAGTAAATTTATTATCAAAATACATATATGTCACCATATACAACCCTGACACAAACAAGAGGAAATCTGCGGATGCTGGAAAGCCAAGCGACACACATATAAAATGATAAGGGAACTCAGCAGGCCAGGCATCATCTATGGAAAAAAGTACTTTTTTTCTATACGTGCTGCCTGGCCTGCTGAGCATCTCCATTATTTTGTGTGTGTTGCATACACAACCTGCAATTCACTTTCTCGTGGACATGCTCAGTAATCCATAATAGAAGAACAACCCAGAGGAAGATGATAAATCATTAGCTTAACTGCTATACATTTTTTTCTGACAGTTAGGTGGGGACAACCCACCAAATACTGTGAAAATGCATGAGTTTGTTTAAAAAGTATAAATGATTAAAATACAATTTTGGTCAACTTAATTCTTCTTATAAAAAGTGCTTTCCGACAAGTCCTTGAATACAGCCCAGTCCGCTGACTCAAAAGTGATCCCATAGCTACACTGCTGCCTCCTGTGAACACCTCTTTGTTGCCCTAATCCATGGAGCTTTGCTCTTTAGCCTCTGTCTCTATGCAGGCAGGAGAGACAGGGTTATAATTAGGCAGGGTTTTCTTCCAACAAGCCTGGCTGAATCCCGATTATGACTTGAAATATGTAGGGATGGACTGTTCCTTGTTTGGAAACGACATCATACAGTATCTCAAGCATTTGATTATAGTTGGCAGCTGATGGTATGTAAACTGCAGTCCAGATTATGGAGGAGAATCCTTAGGTAAATAGAATGGACAGTATTTGACCATTATGTGTTCAAGTTTGGGGGAACATGAGTTCAACAAAACCACCACATCAAAGCAATTCAAGAATTTATTATGAAACACAAACCACCATCTTTTGCCTTTTCTGAATTAGCAGTTCAGTCCATTCTGTAAATCGAGAAGCCTTCAGGTCTGATAACTGTACCTATCATGCTGGAAGAAAGCCACCTGTCACTCAAACACAGAGCTAGCAATCTCTCATTTCCCTCCGATTCAGCAATCTTGCCCTCAGGTGCTCAGTTTTGTTCTCCAGTGACTGCACATTTGCTAACAAGATGCTGGGTAGAGGGGGCCTCAACCCTCTGTGTTTCAGCATGTCTTGAAGTTTCCCCACCCCCAATTTCCTTCTGGGCATAGCAATGAACCTTCATCTGCTGAAAGGTGCCGTACTTGTGTCCTTCAGAAGATCGTGAAATCTGTAGATTGTTGATTTAAAAGTACATTGCATAAAGGGAAATTTCTTGCTTCAGATTGCAGTGAGCCTAATTCAAAAGAGGTATATTTAGAAATATTGTATGTAGCCTGCAGAACGTTACTGTGATTCTCTGGTGCCATCTTGCCTTGAATTCATCACCACAGGTGGCTGTGGATTCATTGGGTATACTCATAGCGGAGGTTGATTGGTTCTTGATTAGTCAGGGCACCAAAGCGAGAAGGCAGAAGAATGTGATTGAGAGGGAAAGTAAATCAGCCGTGATTTTTTTAGGAGAGTAGAGTCGATGGGCCAAATGACCTAATTCTGCTCCTGTCTTATGGTAACACGAAACTAGTCACGTTCACAAGGCTTTTCATAGTCATAGTCATAGTCATACTTTATTGATCTCGGGAGAAATTGGTTTTCATTACAGTTGCACCATAAATAATTAAATAGTAATAAAACCATAATTTATATATTACTATTTAATTATTTATGCCAGGAAAAGTCCAGGACCAGCCTATTTGCTCATATTTGTAATTAAATAGAGGTTAAAGGGTTGGTTCAGAAACTTATGAGTGATTTAATATTCAGAAATGATGAAGTCAGGGTTTTGAATGTCAAATAAAACTCAATTATTAATGAAATATTTCTATGCAGTCCATTGGACTACATATTTTCATTGAGTAATAACAGTGTAATTTTTCTTTCTTTTTCAATCTTTTTATTAATTTCGAAGTATAGAAACAAAACATAGTAATAATACAAATAGTAGGAGAAATATTGTTACATTTAGGAAAAGTAATTATAAAATCAAATAGTGTAAGTTAACAAAGCTCCCAATCATGTGGAACTGACAACGGATAATACAAATCAAAAAAAACTGAAAAAAAACATGAAAAAGAAAAAAAAAAACAAAACCAAAAAAAACAAACAAACCCCATCCCCAAAGAGAAACAGAATTAATCAACTAAACTAAAAGACTTGGGCAAAACTAACAACTTAAAAATGGAAAAGAAGAAAACCTCAGCGTCGACTCCATTCCCCTCCAACAACAGTACAGAGAAATAAAACAAGTTTGGAAATGATCAAATTACATCAAGTGAAAGTGCTGAATGAATGGCCTCCAAGTTTTTTCAAACTTAATGGAAGGGTCATAAACTGCACTTCAAATTTTCTCCAAATTCAAACACAACATAGTTTGTGAAAACCAATTAAACACTTTAGGAGGGTTAATCTTTTTCCAATTCAACAAAATGGACCTTCTAGCCATTAAAGTAAGAAATGCAATCATCCTTCATGATGAAGAGGTTAAATTATTTAAGTCTATCATTGGTAGTCCAAAGATAGCAGTAATTGGATGAGGTTGTAAGTCTATGTTTAGGACCGTTGAAATAATATCAAAAATATCTTGCCAATATTTCTCCAACAAGGGACATGACCAAAACATATGGGTTAAAGAAATCTTTTTTTGATAACGTAGATTCAAAAATTTCCTCATATATTTGGCAGAATAAAAATCCTAGGTTAGGTAAAAGGTATCTACAGAAATCTAAAAAGGAGGGGGGGCTTGCCCTCCCAAACTTTAGATTTTATTACTGGGCAATTAATATTCGATATTTAAAATTTTGGTTACAAGACTTGGACGTATCTTTAAACCCTCATTGGGTAAATCTTGAATCTAATTCATTACAAGGGTTTTCCTTGGGTTCGGTTTTAGGAACTTCACTTCCTTTTACTTCTTTTAAATTATATAAACAAATGAATAACCCAATAGTTAAGCATACTTTATGTATACGGTTTCAATTCCGAAGATTTTTTGGGTTTAATCAATTTATTCTAGCAAGTCCCATTATATCAAATTTTTTTTTTCAACCTTCCACGATGGATCAAGCTTACTTTGATTGGAAAACCAAAGGTATAATATCTTTTCGTGATTTATTTTTGGATAATTGTTTTATGTCTTTTGATCAACTCTCTAATAAATATAATATATCCAGATCTCACTTTTTTAGATATTTACAGATTAGAAATTTTTTAATTACTGTTTCCCCTAATTTTCCACACCCATATCCAATGGACATTTTAGAAAAAATCTTAGATTTAAATCTCTCTCAGAAAAGTGTAGTAGCAATTATATATAATATAATCATGAATTTATGTCCTGATGCTTCTAATAAAATTAAAGCTGACTGGGAAAGAGAACTTGAGATTAATATACCGACTGAAAAATGGGAAAAAATTCTTCAGTTGGTGAATTCATCCTCTGTATGTGCTAAGCATAGGTTGATACAGTTTAAGGTAGTGCACAGGGCTCATATGTCCAAAGATAAACTATCTCGTTATTACTCTTATATTAATCCAATATGTGACAGATGTCATTTCGAAACAGTGTAATTTTTAATGCATGATAAAGGCAACAATTTCCAACACTTATTTCATCTGAAGTTCATCAGACTAATAAAAGTCCAAATATAGTAATGCAACATCAGAGTGTACAAATATACAAAAAATAAAAAAAAATGTCTTAACAACATAACCTAACTTCCTGCAGCTTTCTTCAATGATCCAGTGTTGAATGTAAAAACAAATCATATAATCTCTGTGGAAATGTCATACTCCATGGAAATTAAATAGAGTTAATAAGTCAAATTTAAAACAAAAATACTTTTGATTTTATGCTTTGAAATAACTAGTGAAACCAGGTACCTAATGGATGTAGAATTTGCAATCAAACTACAAAAATTACTTGAATTGCAATACACAGTTTCAGAAGCATTATGTGAAGACTAATATGTTACACATTGTAAGCAAATAAGGTAATTTTTCAGTGCAAAATCTAGATTCAAAAACCTAATATTGATTGAAATAATCTTATGTAATCACTTAAAGAGAACTACGTTATTCACAGTGAAATAACAAGGTTAACAACTTTGTCCATAACATAATGTACTTCATTCCATACTTTCAATTGGTGGTCATGAACATAAAGTTTGTCAGAACTCCAGATGGGTTCAACATAACTCGTTGTTTAATTCCTGATGAAGGGTCTTGGCCCTAAACGTTGACTGCTTACTCTTTTCCATAGATACTGCCTGGCCTGCTGAGTTCTTCCAGCATTTTGTGTGTATTACTTGATTTCCAGCATCTGCAGAATTTTTTTTCAATTATGAGGACACTCAGTGCTCGTTCATTCTCATTTAGAAACGCATACATGTATTAAGAAACGATACAAATGTTCCTCCAGTGATATCACAAAAAAAAACAAGACAAACCAAAGACTAACACTGACAAGACCACATAATTATAACATATAGTTACAGCAGTGCAAAGCAATGCCATAATTTGATGAAGAGCAGACCATGGGGACAGTAAAAAAAAGTCTCAAAGTTTCGATTGACTTCCGATAGTCCCCGATAGCAGGTGGCAGAAGGGAGAAACTCTCTGCCATAAACCACCAGACACTGACAACTGTCGATGCATTGGAAGCACACGACCACAGCTGACTTTGAGTCTGTCCGAAAACTTCGAGCCTCCGTCCAGCCCTTCTACACTGAGCACCGAGCACCATCTCTGCCGAGCGCTTCGACCCCGTCCTGGCCACCGAGCAAGAAGCAAAGCCAAGGATTCGGGGCTTTTCCCTCTGGAGATTCTGGATCACACAGTAACAGCGGCAGCGAGAAAGGCGCTGAAGTTTCTCCAGATGTTCCTCCATTCTCTCACGTCTGCCTTCATCAAATCAGGATTGTGCATGGCACCCTACTTGACAGATTACAGATATCGTTCACCGGAGTGGCCACGCAAGCCGCGTCGCGCCACCATCTTCTCCCCCTCTTATTTTCTCTTATTTGTCATTGTTTAGTTGCTGGACAAATTTAGTTTTCTTCAGTTTTATGGTCACAACAACAATTTACCTTCTTTGTGATACAGTAAGGAAGTTAATTATATCCAGAATCTCATATACGAGGAATTTTGCAGATGCTGGAAATTCAAGCAACACACATCAAAGTTGCTGGTGAACGCAGCAGGCCAGGCAGCATCTGTAGGAAGAGGTACAGTCGACGTTTCAGGCCGAGACCCTTCGTCAGGACTAATTGAAGGAAGAGCTAGTAAGAGATTTGAAAGTGGGAGGGGGAGGGGGAGATCCAAAATGATAGGAGAAGACAGGAGGGGGAGGGATGGAGCCAAGAGCTGGACAGGAGATTGGCAAAAGGCATACGAGAGGATCATGGGATAGGAGGCCTAGGGAGAAGGAAAAGGGGGAGGGGGAGAAAACCCAGAGGATGGGCAAGGAGTATAGTCAGAGGGACAGAGGGAGAAAAAGGAGAGAGAGAGAAAGAATGTGTGTATATAAATAAATAACGGATGGGGTACGAGGGGAAGGTGGGGCATTAGTGTAAGTTAGAGAAGTCAGTGTTCATGCCATCAGGTTGGAGGCTACCCATACGGAATATAAGGTGTTGTTCCTTCAACCTGAGTGTGGCTTCATCTTTACAGTAGAGGAGGATGTGGATAGACCGTGGAATCACCTGTCCAGCACTTGGCTCCATCCCTCCCCCTCCCACTTTCAAATCTCTTACTAGCTCTTCCTTCAGTTAGTCCTGACGAAGGGTCTCGGTCCGAAACGTTATCTGTACCTCTTCCTAGAGATGCTGCCTGGCCTGCTGTGTTCACCAGCAACTTTGATGTGTGTTGCTTGAATTTCCAGCATCTGCAGAATTCCTCCTGTTTGCGTTTTTAAATTCACTACTGCGAAGCCTCTTCCGGTGATGCCTACACTGAAGAAGTTTAAATCTTCTCTTCGACAGGAGTTCAGTGAAACCATCTCTCACTGCTCCCCATCTGTAATTTCTTCGGCTCTTCAACTTTTTGACCACACTTTGACTCAGACTCGCTATCACAGCCATATATCCTTTCTTGGAACGTGCCTCCGTTGCCAACTTACTCCAGTTGGCTTTAGGATTCGTTTTCGAGCCTCTCAATTTGGACCTTCTGAGGATCCCAGGTACTCACATTTTATTGACTCTGCCTCTCCTCACTTCTCCCGTCAAGCTCTGAAGGCGACTCTCTCCGCCATGAGGAGGTACTTGGTGTCCCTATCCCAGACCCTTCCACACCTTCCGGATACTTTCTTCGCCGTCTGGAATGGTCCTACCCGTTATTTCATCCTCCGTCGGGTTCACGCCTGCAATCGCCGTTTTTTTGACTTTGTCATGTTAGGCAAAGGTCGCAAGATCTTACATCTACGGACTCCAGAGCCTGCTGGCCCTGAAACTAGCAGGCATGAACTTCAGATCACGGCTCCTGCCATTGATCTCACCGGCTCCAACACCTCAGGGCATATTCAAAACCCGGACTCCAGCAACGACCATGGAGACATTCAAAGCGATTGCACAACCACCAACTGCGATTTCTGCCTTGAACTCCAGGCCGGGTCTTTATGTGCTGCTATTATGACTCCCGTCTCCCCTTCCCCCACCATCATTCTGCAATCTCGTCTCCCTCAGATCCCACCGTCAGCTCCTGGGCCCTCAGAGGCTCCATCTTACTCTCACCCCAACCCTACCCTCTCCACTGACACCCTCAGCCTTCCCCCTCCCCCCTCTGATCTCAGCTCTCATCTGTGCCGGGTCCTTACCATCCCCTCCGACCTTCAACTGTCTGAGGCAGAACACTCTGTCCTCAGTAAGGACCTCACCTTTGTCCCCCTTCGCCCAGACCTCAGTGAGTTCAGTGTTCACCATGACGCGGAACTCTTCTTCCGCTGTCTTCGTCTCCGAGTCTACTTTTTCGGCAAGGATTCTTCCACCCCACTGATGACGCCTTCTCCCGTCTTCAACCCTCCTCCTCTTCATGGACACCCCGCTCTGGTCTTCCGCCTGCTCTGGATCTCTTTATTGCTAACTGCCGATGGGACATCAACCTTCTCGACTTCACCGCACCTTGTTCCTACTCCAACCTTACTCCTTCCAAACGCTCTGCTCTCCACTCCCTCCGCACTAATCCTAACCTTACTATTAAACCCGCCAATAAGCGGGGTGCTGTTGTAGTCTGGCGTACTGACCTCTACCTTGCCGAGGCACAGCAACAACTCGCGGATATCTCCCCTTATTTACCCCTTGATCGTGACCCCACTAAAGAGCACCAGGCCATTGTCTCCCACACCATCACCGACTTTATCCGCTCAGGGGATCTCCCATCCACTGCTACCAACCTTATAGTTCCCACACCTCGCACTTCCCGTTTCTACCTCCTACCCAAGATCCATAAACCTGCCTGTCCTGACAGACCTATTGTCTCAGCTTGCTCCTGCCCCACCGAACTCGTTTCTGCATACCTCGACACGGTTTTATCACCCCTTGTTCAATTCCTTCCTACCTATGTTCGTGATACTTCTCACACTCTTAAACTTTTCGATGATTTTAAGTTCCTTGCCCCGCACGGCTTTATTTTCACCATGGATGTCCAGTCCCTATATACTTCCATCCCCCATCAGGAAGGTCTTAAAGCTCTACGCTTCTTTTTGGATTCCAGACCTAATCAGTTCCCCTCTACCACCACTCTGCTCCGTCTAGCGGAATTAGTCCTTACACTTAACAATTTCTCTTTTGGCTCCTCCCACTTCCTCCAAACTAAAGGTGTAGCTATGGGCACCCGTATGGGTCCTAGCTATGCCTGCCTTTTTCTTGGCTTTGTGGGACAATCTATGTTCCAAACCTATTCTGGTATCTGTCCCCCACTTTTCCTTAGATACATCGACGACTGCATTAGTGCTGCTTCCTGCACACATGCTGAGCTCGTTGACTTCATTAACATTCCCTCTAACTTTCACCCTGCCCTCAAGTTTACTTGGTCCATTTCCGACACCTCCCTCCTCTTTCTGGATCTTACTGTCTCTATCTCTGGAGACAGCTTATCCACTGATGTCTACTATAAGCCTACTGACTCTCACAGCTACCTGGACTATTCCTCTTCTCACCCTGTCTCTTGCAAAAATGCCATCCCCTTCTTGCAATCCCTCCCACTCCGGCACATCTGCTCTCAGGATGAGGCTTTTCATTCCAGGATGATGGAGATGTCCTCCTTTTTTAAAGAAAGGGGCTTCCCTTCCTCCACCATCAACTCTGCTCTCAAACGCATCTCCCCCATTTCACGCACATCTGCTCTCATTCCATCCTCCCACCACCCCACTAGGAATAGGGTTCCCCTTGTCCTCACCTACCACCCCACCAGCCTCCGGGTCCAACATATAATTCTCCGTAACTTCTGCCATCTTCAACAAAATCCCACCACTAAGCACATCTTTCCCTCCCCCCCCCACTTTCCGCAGGGATCACTCCCTACTTGACTCCCTTGTCCATTCGTCCCCCCCATCCCTCCCCAATGATCTCCCTCCTGGCACTTATCATTATAAGTGGAACAAGTGCTACACATGCCCTTACACTTCCTCCCTTACCACCATTCAGGGCCCCAGACAGTCCTTCCAGGTGAGGCGACACTTCCCCTGTGAGTCGGCTGGGGTGATATACTGCGTCCGGTGCTCCCAATGTGGCCTTCTATATATTGGCGAGACCCGACGCAGACTGGGAGATTGTTTTGCTGAACATCTACGCTCTGTCCACCAGAGAAATCAGGATCTCCCAGTGGCCACACATTTTAATTCCACATCCCATTCCCATTCTGATATGTCTATCCACAGCCTCCTCTACTGTAAGGATGAAGGCACACTCAGCTTGGAGGAACAACACCTTATATTCCGTCTGGGTAGCCTCCAACCTGATGGCATGAACATTGACTTCTCTAACTTCCACTAATGCCCCACCTCCCCCTCGTACCCCATCTAATATTTATTTATATACACATTCTTTCTCTCTCTCTCCTTTTTCTCCTTCTGTCCCTGTGACTATACCCCTTGCCCATCCTCTGGGTTTTTTTTCCCCCTCCCCCTTTTCCTTCTCCCTGGGCCTCCTGTCCCATGATCCTCTCATATCCCTTTTGCCAATCACCAGTCCAGCTCTTGGCTCCATTCCTCCCCCTCCTGTCTTCTTCTATCATTTTGGATCTCCCCCTCCCCGTCTCACTTTCAAATCTTTTACTAGCTCTTCCTTTAGTTAGTCCTGACGAAGGGTCTCGGCCCGAAACGTCGACTGTACCTCTTCCTAGAGATGCTGCCTGGCCTGTTGCGTTCACCAGCAACTTCGATGTGTGTTCCAGAATCTCATGTTGCTTTTCACATGCATAGATGCTGCAGTATTCTTTCATCTTCATGTTCAGAGCAAGTACGTCTACTACCACAGTCTCCAGAACTGCCACTTGCTAGGAACCAACAGGCATACATATACAACACCAGGATCCACTGCTCAGTCTTCCTACAAATATACTTATTAACAAAATTGAATAGATGACATTTTATCATTATTTCTGCAAAATTTCCCCAATTAGCCAAATAATCCTTCACTTCAGTTTTCTACATACAGCGCAATACAGTCAGGAGAATTATTTGCGATGAGAACAGTTCAAGCATTACTAAAAAGATCAAATTTTACCAGCTCCTCTCCAGTCACAAGAATGACACATCAGACTGCAGTAATTGGTGACCTACAGAGAACAATTTCCAGCCGATCATTTTCATGCTCAATTGACTCATCGCACATTAAAAAAATCAGTCACTACAGTAATCAACCCAATAATTTAATTACACTGCAAATACTAAGAATACTAAGTCCAAACTCGGGCAATTACTCAGATGTCACTTGCTGTACCAATGATGCGCCTTCATTTGGGAAACTCAATGTCACCAGTAATAATTTCAGTGATTCTACGGTGGTAATATTTGTCCTGAGGATATTTGTCCTGAAAATGTCTAATAATTTCATTGAAGTCCAGTCTTTTGTGCTCAAGAATACATAGCCAATTTTCAGGGGAAGAGAGGGAAAGATTTTCAATACACCAATAATGACTGATGTCCATTGTAGACAATTATATCAAATCTACTATGCACTTCATTTTGACCGTGTTTGCAGCAATTTATCCTGCTTTTTCTACAAAATGAGAAAATCAATAGATGTAGAACCAGTGCTTGCTTTTACATACAAATATCAATGTTATGTTTTCATCTTTTAATTGAGATTCCTGCATTCAAGTGGGAAATCTCTTTCAAATCTTGTGCTGCCATCTGTCCTAATACTGAAAAGCTAACAGAGCAGCAATCTCCATTTCGGAGACATTCCGGTGATAAAGGAATAGAACAGTCGAGGAATAGACGATGTCTGATAATTTTATGGGCTGAATTTCTCCAACAGAATCCAACGCTATATCAATTTGCAGTTCAATGTCACCATTGTATTAATATTCCATTGGGACTATTACATGAGCGATCGTCAAGGCAAACAATAATATCTCACCAAAATCAATGCAACTTTGAAAGTTTATCCATTGTTCTGAGCAAATTATGTATCATGCAAAACTGTTAGTTGCAAAAAGTAGTACCATGATGACATCATTATAAACAGTCCTGATGGTAACAATAGATTTGTTAAAAGGTATGAAGGATATTTATAATGTCAGGCTTCTGGTGGAATGATTTTGAATTAATTAGATTAGGACTCAGCATGCTGTCTTCAGCTTAAGTGCTTTTTAAAAATATTTCCTAGCTTCGATCACATCTACAACCACAGTAGAAAGTACATACACAGTACCAAGTACAACGACGCACCCTTCTACAACTATGTCAACATCACCCGGGGCAGGTAACATCCATGCAACAACTCTTCACAAAATAGCAAGAAATACCTCCTAATCTAAAATAAAACTGAGATATCAAAAATTCTTCCTTTACTAATAACCAATACAGTAGCTATCAAAATACATAGTGATGAAAATCCAGCCAAATTCTTCAGTTGAAAGGATATTTAACATTGCTGAAATAAATCTTAGGAAAATCAATCACCTTTGAATGCTGGGAAGTAGCTAGATATGTCAGAAATCTAATGCGTAATGAGATTCAAAACAGTTTGCCAATGTAGATTGAAATACATATTCACAATTCTTTTAAAGTTTGTTCAAGTCCAGTCTTTTCTACTCCAGAATACATGATCTCTTTTGTGGGTATGAAGAGAGAAAGATTTTGAATACCGATATAATGCTTGAAGTTCATTGCAAAGTGTACTATCAGAACTGCAATTCTCTCTCCAAAATGTGTTTTTTGGGTAATTTTATTCATCTTCATTTTGTCCATTTCCACAGCAAATTTCCTGCTTCCTGTTTCAATAGAGAATCAATGGATGTAGAAACAGTTACTTCCCTTTTATATGTGTACATCGCTATTATGTTTTCACATTTTATCTGAGATTCCAGCAATCAAGCTGCAGATATCATTGAAAGAGAGTATAGTCAGACTTTATTGATCCCAGGGGGAAATTGGTTTTCGTTACAGTTGCACCATAAATAATAAATAGTCATAGAACCATAAATAGTTAAATAGTAATATGTAAATTATGCCAGTAAATTATGAAATAAGTCCAGGACCAGCCTATCGGCAGTAATGACATATGTCCAATAACAGGGAAAATAACACACGTGAGACTCTGTTTCTGAAGTATTCTTATGATAAATGAAAAGAGGAGACACAAAATAGAACATGTTTGAGAATTTTGCCTGCTCAAGTACTCCAACAGAGCTCAAGGCAAATCAATTTCCAATTGAATATCATCAAGGATCAAATATTCCTTTGGGAGTATTCCAGAGCACATGATGGATCTTTAAAGAAAACAATAATATTCTGCCCAGAACCTATGTAATTATTTATGCCTGTCCATTGTGTAATCACTTTACATATCAAGTCAGAATAGCTTGTTGGAAAAGAGCAGTATTTTGATGGCATCATTGTAGACAGGCCTGATGCTAGTAATAGTTTCACTGAATGATGTGAATGAAATTATTAAACTCGGGCATCTGAGGACATGCTTTTGAATTAATTAATTAGGACTCAGCATGCTGTCTTTAGTTTAAGTGCTATTTTATTTTCTTTCCTAGGATCGCACGATTCTACAACCACAGTAAAAAGCACGTCCACAGTACGAAGTACAATGACGAGCCCTTCTACAAATGTGTCGACATCACCTGTGGCAGGTAACATCCATGCAACAACTCTTCAAAAGATAGCAAGAAATGCATCGTAATCAAAAAAATTAACATGCCAAACATTCTCCCTTTACTTTTGACCACTACAGTGGATATCAAAATACATAGTGATGAAAATCCAGCCAAATTGTTCATTTGAAAGGATATTTAACAGTGCTGAAATAAATCTCAAGAAAATCAGTCACCTTTGAATGCTGGGAAGTAGCTAGATATCTCAGAAATCTAATGCATAATGAGATTCAAAACAGTTTCCCAATGTAGATTAAAATACATATTCACAATTCTTTTAAAGTTTGTTGAAGTCCGGTGTTTTCTACTCCAGAATACATGATTTCCTTTGGGGGTCTGAGGAGAGAAAGGTTTTGAAATCCGCTATTATGCTTGAAGTTCATTGCAAGTATTTCTATCAGAACTGCAATGCCTTCTCCAAAACATGTTTTTTTGGGTAATTTTATTCTGATGAAAATGCAGCTATAATTTTATTGTTAAAAGATATTTATCGCTGCTAAAATACCTCTCAAGAAATTAAACACTGGTTAATGCTGGGACGTAGTTAGATATGCCAGAAATCTAATGCATACAGAGATTCAACACAGATTGCCAACATGGATTGAAATTAATTTTCACAATGTCTAACAATTTCATTGAAGTCCAGTCTTTTCTGCTCAAGAATACATAGTCAATCTTCAGGGGAAGAAAGGGAAAGATTTTCAATGCACCAATAATGCCTGATGTCCATTGTAAATAATTATATCAAATCTGCTATGCGCTTCATTTTGACCATGTTTGCAGCAATTATCCTGCTTTTTCTACCAAATGAGACAATCAGAAGATGAAGAACCAGTGCTTGCTCTTACATGCAGATACTGCTGTTATGTCTTCATCTTTTTATTGAGATTCCTGCATTCAAGTGGGAAATTTCTTTCAAATCTTGTGCTGCTATCTGTTGTAATACATAAAATTTAACAGAACAGCAATCTCCAATTCGCAGACATTCCGATGATAAAGGAATAGAAGAGTCAAGGAATAGACGATGTCTGATAATTTTATGGGCTGAATTTCTCCAGCAGAATCCAACGTTATTTCAATTAGCAGTTCAACACCATCATTGTATTGATATCCCATTGGGACTATTACATGAGAGATTGTCAAGGCAAACAATATAACTCACCAGAATCAATGCAATTTTGAAAGTTTATCCATAGTTCTGAGCACGCTATGTATCATGCAAAACCGTTAGTTGGCAAAGAGTATTACCATGATGGCATCATTATAAACAGTCCTGATGGTATCAATAGATTTGTTAAAAGATATGAGGGATATTAATAATGTCAGGCTTCTAGCGAAATGATTTGGAATTAATTAAATTAGGACTCAGCATGCTGTCTTTAGCTTAAGTGCTATTTTATATATATTTGCTAGCTTCGACCACTTCTATAACCACAGTAGAAAGCACGTCCACAGTACAAAGTACAATGACAAGCCCTTCTACAACTGTGTGGACATCACCTGGGGCAGGTAACATCTATGCAACAACTCTTCACAAAATATCAAGAAGTACCTCATAATCGAAAAAAATTAACATGCCAAACATTCTTCCTTTATTTTTGACCACTACAGTAGCTATCAAAATACATAGTGATGAAAATCCAGCCAAATTCTTCATTTGAAAGGATATTTAACACTGCTGAACTAAATCGCAAGAGAATTAATCACCTTTGAATGCTGGGAAGTAGCTAGATATGTCAGAAATCTAATGCATACTGAGATTCATAACAGATTGCAATGTGGATTGAAATATATATTCACAATTCTTTTAAAGTTTGCTGAAGTCCAATCTTTTCAACTTGAGAATACAGAGGAATGCAAAAGTTTGGTCAACCCTGGTCAAAATTTTTGTTACTGTGAGTAGCTAAGTGAGTAAAAGATGACCTGATTTCCAAAAGACATAAATCTAAAGATGACACATTTCTTTAATATTTTAAGCAAGATTACTTTTTACAGTTTCAAAATGAGAAAAAAGGAAAAGGGCCCGAAGCAAAAGTTTGGGCACCCTGCATGGTGATGCACCATCAATAACTCCAAAAGACTGGACGTAAATACTAAAAGGCTTTTATTAGCAGTAAAATGTGACCTCCAGCGTGCTGAATGTCTGCCCCTGGACTGAGAGGAAGAGCCATGGCCCAGTCGCCTTTATTCAGGATCTTTGGGAGGAGCCACAGGGGCAGTCAGCAGATATTGGTGCAGCTCGTCACTCATAAACGAGGACCCTCTGTCACTGTGTATATAGCATGGGTATCCCAACAGAGTGAAGAGCTTGCCCAGGGCTTTTATCACTGACGTGGTAGTGGTATCGGGGCAGGGG